>NC_090817.1:93881706-94196863 GCF_000390325.3 Nicotiana tomentosiformis | reverse complement strand
TTTTTAATTGAAAAAATTATATTCAAAATATTTATTTGAAGGACTTGATTTAATTGGGTGTACTTGAGTTTATTAATTATTGAGTGATATTAATGATATTCTTGTTGTCTGATGTGCATATCACCGGTTGTTTCATGTTGTCCTATTGTTATTTGTTTCCTATTATTTTGTATATTATATTGCACAGGTTATTAGACTAGTGAATGTCTTGACTGTACCTCGTCTCTACTCTATTAAGGTTAGTCTTGATACTTACTGGGTACCGATCGTGGCGTACTCATACTACACTTTTGCACATTTTTGTGCAGAGCCAGGTGTTGAATATATCGGACTTGAACAGAGTTAAAGCGCGATCATAAGGATTCAAGGTAGAGCTTCTTGGCCGTCGCAGTCCTTTGGAGTCTTTTTATTTCATTGTACTGTTAATTTGTAATCAAACAGTATTGTATATTCGATCCTCGTGATCATTCCATGTATTCAGTTAGAGTTCATGACTCAGTACTACCAGTCTTGGGAGGTTGTATATTGTAATTATTTCCGCTGTTAGTTTCAAAAAAAGAATGGCTTCAAAAGGTAATTAAAATCGGCTTACCTAGTCTTAAAGACTAGGTGCCATCACGACGCCTGAGGTGGGATTTTGGGTCGTGACAAGTAAATTGTCATATAACAACAGAGTCAACAACAAAGATTTAGGCACGACAAGTAGATGATTAAATATATGCCAACAATTATCCAATTTAAATGAGCTTAATAAGAGGTATTTATATAATTATTGAAAATTTTATTTTTATGAAGACTTTGCTTTATGTTGAGTAATTTCTATCTCTATTTATTGTTTTTGGGTGCTGTACGCATTGTGTGGAGCTTTTGACTATTTGTTGTGAAATTAATTGACTTGCTTGTAGCTTTGGAATTTGGTTGTGGCCATTGGGCAAATTGTGATATGAATTGATTTTTGTTATGTTGCTGTAATAATTTTCCGTGTAAATTGTTGTGCTGTGTGAGTTGTTATTTTGAGGAGATAAGGGTGGCATTTCACCGTTGATATTATGTGGGTATAAGGGTGGCATTTTACTGTTGTTGTGTTTGTTGGAATATTATCTGGGCGGAGCGATAGGGTGGCTATAGAAGCGATAAGAGTGGCTATTGATATTATCTGGGCGGAGCGATAAGGGTGGCTATAGGAGTGATAAGGATGGCAATAAGAGCGATAAGGGTGGCTATTGTCAGGGACGATATGTGATGATGTGGGGTTGTGGTGTTGATAATTTTCATGTGATGTTGTGATTTTCTTGTGTTTATTTCTATACCTTATGCAACTTGTCTTGTTGTTGGTAAATTGATAACAATCTAAATTTATGTTGAAAATGAGAGCATGTGGCTATTGCCAGGCAGATGATAAAATGAAATGTGGGCACGAGGTCTCGTGAGAAAATAATGAGAATATTTGGCACGTGAATTGTCCGTGCAATTGTGATATGAAATGTGGGCACGTGGTTCTGTGATGAAATGATAATGATAATTAGCACGTGAATTTTCCGTGCAGTTGTGATATGAAATGAGGGCACGAGGTGCCGGGGAAATATGATGATTTAATTATGGGCACGAGGTGCCGTGAAAATATGAAAATGGGTTGAGACCCGTGTTTAGAAAAATATAAAAATGGGCTGAGACCCGTATTTTTATGATTTCGAAATGAGGTGTCACATGGTGACTTTTTAATTGAAAGAATTATATTCAAAATATTTATTTGAAGGACCTGATTTAATTGGGTGTACATGAGTTTATTAATTATTGAGTGATATTAATGGTATTCTTGTTGTCTGATGTGCATATCACCGGTTGTTTCATGTTGTCCTATTGTTATTTGTTTCCTATTATTTTGTATATTATATTGCACAGGTTATTAGACTAGTGAATGTCTTGACTGTACCTCGTTTCTACTCTATTAAGGTTAGTCTTGATACTTACTGGGTACCGATCGTGGCGTACTCATACTACACTTCTGCACATTTTTGTGCAGAGCCAGGTGTTGAATATATCGGACTTGAACAGAGTTAAAGCGCGATCATAAGGATTCAAGGTAGAGCTTCTTGGCCGTCGCAGTCCTTTGGAGTCTTTTTATTTCATTGTACTGTTAATTTATAATCAAACAGTATTGTATATTCGATCCTCGTGATCATTCCATGTATTCAGTTAGAGTTCATGACTCAGTACTACCAGTCTTGGGAGGTTGTATATTGTAATTATTTCCGCTGTTAGTTTCAAAAAAAGAATGGCTTCTAAAGGTAATTAAAATCGGCTTACCTAGTCTTAAAGACTAGGTGCCATCACGACGCCTGAGGTGGGATTTTGGGTCGTGACAAGTAAATTGTCATATAACAACAGAGTCAACAACAAAGATTTAGGCACGACAAGTAGATGATTAAATATATGCCAACAATTATCCAATTTAAATGAGCTTAAGAAGAGGTATTTATATAATTATTGAAAATTTTATTTTTATGAAGACTTTGCTTTATGTTGAGTAATTTCTATCTCTATTTATTGTTTTTGGGTGCTGTACGCATTGTGTGGAGCTTTTGACTATTTGTTGTGAAATTAATTGACTTGCTTGTAGCTTTGGAATTTGGTTGTGGCCATTGGGCAAATTGTGATATGAATTGATTTTTGTTATGTTGCTGTAATAATTTTCCGTGTAAATTGTTGTGCTGTGTGAGTTGTTATTTTGAGGAGATAAGGGTGGCATTTCACCGTTGATATTATGTGGGTATAAGGGTGGCATTTTACTGTTGTTGTGTTTGTTGGAATATTATCTGGGCGGAGCGATAGGGTGGCTATAGAAGCGATAAGAGTGGCTATTGATATTATCTGGGCGGAGCGATAAGGGTGGCTATAGGAGTGATAAGGATGGCAATAAGAGCGATAAGGGTGGCTATTGTCAGGGACGATATGTGATGATGTGGGGTTGTGGTGTTGATAATTTTCATGTGATGTTGTGATTTTCTTGTGTTTATTTCTATACCTTATGCAACTTGTCTTGTTGTTGGTAAATTGATAACAATCTAATTTATGTTGAAAATGAGAGCATGTGGCTATTGCCAGGCAGATGATAAAATGAAATATGGGCACGAGGTCTCGTGAGTAAATAATGAGAATATTTGGCACGTGAATTGTCCGTGCAATTGTGATATGAAATGTGGGCACGTGGTTCTGTGATGAAATGATAATGATAATTAGCACGTGAATTTTTCGTGCAGTTGTGATATGAAATGAGGGCACGAGGTGCCGGGGAAATATGATGATTTAATTATGGGCACGAGGTGCCGTGCAAATATGAAAATGGGTTGAGACCCGTGTTTAGAAAAATATAAAAATGGGCTGAGACCCGTATTTTTATGATTTCGAAATGAGGTGTCACATGGTGACTTTTTAATTGAAAGAATTATATTCAAAATATTTATTTGAAGGACTTGATTTAATTGGGTGTACTTGAGTTTATTAATTATTGAGTGATATTAATGGTATTCTTGTTGTCTGATGTGCATATCACCGGTTGTTTCATGTTGTCCTATTGTTATTTGTTTTCTATTATTTTGTATATTATATTGCACAGGTTATTAGACTAGTGAATGTCTTGACTGTACCTCGTCTCTACTCTATTAAGGTTAGCCTTGATACTTACCGGGTACCGATCGTGGCGTACTCATACTACACTTCTGCACATTTTTGTGCAGAGCCAGGTGTTGAATATATCGGACTTGAACAGAGTTAAAGCGCGATCATAAGGATTCAAGGTAGAGCTTATTGGCCGTCGCAGTCCTTTGGAGTCTTTTTATTTCATTGTACTGTTAATTTGTAATCAAACAGTATTGTATATTCGATCCTCGTGATCATTCTATGTATTCAGTTAGAGTTCATGACTCAGTACTACCAGTCTTGGGAGGTTGTATATTGTAATTATTTCCGCTGTTAGTTTCAAAAAAAGAATGGCTTCAAAAGGTAATTAAAATCGGCTTACCTAGTCTTAAAGACTAGGTGCCATCACGACGCCTGAGGTGGGATTTTGGGTCGTGACAAGTAAATTGTCATATAACAACAGAGTCAACAACAAAGATTTAGGCACGACAAGTAGATGATTAAATATATGCCAACAATTATCCAATTTAAATGAGCTTAAGAAGAGGTATTTATATAATTATTGAAAATTTTATTTTTATGAAGACTTTGCTTTATGTTGAGTAATTTCTATCTCTATTTATTGTTTTTGGGTGCTGTACGCATTGTGTGGAGCTTTTGACTATTTGTTGTGAAATTAATTGACTTGCTTGTAGCTTTGGAATTTGGTTGTGGCCATTGGGCAAATTGTGATATGAATTGATTTTTGTTATGTTGCTGTAATAATTTTCCGTGTAAATTGTTGTGCTGTGTGAGTTGTTATTTTGAGGAGATAAGGGTGGCATTTCACCGTTGATATTATGTGGGTATAAGGGTGGCATTTTACTGTTGTTGTGTTTGTTGGAATATTATCTGGGCGGAGCGATAAGGTGGCTATAGAAGCGATAAGAGTGGCTATTGATATTATCTGGGCGGAGCGATAAGGGTGGCTATAGGAGTGATAAGGATGGCAATAAGAGCGATAAGGGTGGCTATTGTCAGGGACGATATGTGATGATGTGGGGTTGTGGTGTTGATAATTTTCATGTGATGTTGTGATTTTCTTGTGTTTATTTCTATACCTTATGCAACTTGTCTTGTTGTTGGTAAATTGATAATAATCTGATTTATGTTGAAATTGAGAGCCTGTGGCTATGGCCAGGCAGATTATAAAATAAAATGTGGGCACGAGGTGCCGTGAGTAAATAATGAGGATATTTGGCACGTGAATTGTCCGTGCAGTTGAGATATGAATTGTGGGCACGAGGTGTTGTGATGAAATGATAATGATATTTGGCACGTGAGTTGTCCGTGCAATTGTGATATGAAATGAGGGCACGAGATGCCGGGGAAATATGATGATTTAATTATGGGCACGAGGTGCCGTGGAAACATAAAAAATGGGCTGAGACCCTTGTTTATGAAAAATATAAAAATGGGCTGAGACTCGTACTTTTATGATTATGAAATGAGGTGTCACATTGTGACTTTTTAATTGAAAGAATTATATTTAAAATATTTATTCGGAAGGATTTTACTTAGAAAGTATTATATGAAAGAATTGTATTTGAAAGATATTTATTTGAGGAAATTATATTAGAAAAGATTTATTGAAAGAATTATATTTGAAAAATAATTATTTGAGAAATTTTTTTTTGAAAGAAAATTATTTGGAAGAATTATATGGGAAAGACATTTATTTGAAGGACTTAATATAATTGTGTGTAATTGTACTTATTAATTGTTGAGCGGTATTAATGGTATTCTTGTTGTCTGTTGTTTATATCACTGGTTGTTTCATATTGCTCTATTGTTATTTGTTTCCTATTATCTTGTATATTATATTGCACAGGTTATTAGACTAGTGAATGTCTTGACTGTACCTCGTCTCTACTCTATTGAGGTTAGTCTTGATACTTACAGGGTACCGACCGTGGCGTACTCATACTACACTTCTGCACATTTTTGTGCAGAGCCAGGTATTGAAGATATCGGACTTGAACAGAGTTTAAGCGCGATAATAAGGATTCAAGGTAGAGCTGCTTGGCCGTCGCAGTCCCTTGGAGTCTTTTCATTTCATTGTACTGTTAATCTATAATCAAACAGTATTGTATATTCGATCCTCATGATCATTTCATGTATTTAGTTAGATTTCGTGACTCAGTACTATCAGTCTTGGGAGGTTGTGTATTGTAATTATTTCCGTTGTTAGATTTAAAAAAAATGGCTTCAAAATATAATTAAAATCGGCTTACTTAGTCTTAGAGACTAGGTGCCATCACGACGCCTGAGGTGGGATTTTGGGTCGCGACAAGTAAATTGTCATATAACAACAGAGTCAACAGCCCCTGCTCTTCTCTCTCTTATCTTCCTCTAGTTGTATTTAGCTATTTTTCAGGCTGAGTTAGCCTTGATATTGTTAGACAGATTTTAGTAGATTCTCATGACTAGTGACACCCCGATGTCGGGCTTTTCCTTCTGCACTTTTATTTTGATTTGAACTTTTTTATGAAGGTTTTTATGTTAAATAACATTGAAATTATCTTTGAAATGAAAACATCGGTTTGTTTTGAAAATGAGTCGGCTTGCCTAGTTCCACGATAGGCAACATCATGACAGGGGTTAGTTTGGGTCGTGACAGATTTACCAGGGACCGTAATGGTAACTCTACGTTTGCCATCAAGGTCCCGGATTGGAGTTGGGAAGGTGATTTCCATGTTTCCGTGGTCTTGTGACCGGGGGAAACAAACACCTTGACCTCGATCAATAGTGATCGATGTTGGAGTAGAGGTTAGATCAGCACTTGGGGTATTACCCCTCTGACCGGTAGAAGTAATCAAAGCCCAAAAAGAAGAGTCGACCATTTCAGCCAAATCAAGCTCTTGAAAGAGTCTATATGTCTCTTCTGGATGGACTATTTGGGCTTTTACTTTTCTTTTTCTTTGAATAAAAATCATTTCAACATCATCTTGGGTTGTCTCTTCATCAAAAGAGACAACCGTGACACTGGCTATGCTAGATTTACTGCGATTAGAGTGGAGAGGTACCTTAGAGTATACTCCCAACAGAGTTATTTCTTTTCTTAAAGCTCAACGAATAGTTGAGAAGGGTTGTGACACGTATCTAGCTTATGTGAGAGATGTCAGTATTGATACCCCTACAGTTGAGTCAGTTCCAGTAGTGAGGGACTTTCCAGATGTGTTTCCATCTGATCTTCCGGGCATGCCGCTCGACAGAGATATTGATTTTGGCATTGATTTATTGCCGGGCACTCAGCCCATCTTTATTCCTCCATATCGTATGGCTCCTCCTGAATTGAAAAAGTTGAAAGAGCAGTTACAAGAATTGCTTGATAAAGGTTTCATTCAGCCCAGTGTGTCACCTTGGGGTGCTCCTGTCTTATTTGTGAAGAAGAAGGATGGTTCTATGCGGATGTGTATTGATTACCGCCAGTTGAACAAAGTCACAGTGAATAACATGTACCCATTGCTTCGTATTGATGACTTATTTGATCAGTTACAGGGTGCCAGAGTATTTTCCAAGATTGACTTACGTTCAGGTTATCATCAGTTGAAGATTCGGGAGCCGGATATCCCGAAGACTGCTTTCAAGACCATATATGGTCACTATGAGTTTCTTGTCATGTCATTTGGGCTGACCAATGCCCCAGCAACCTTTATGCATTTGATGCACAGTGTGTTTCGGCCTTATCTTGATTCTTTCATCATTGTATTTATTGATGACATCCTGGTATATTCCCGGTCTCGGGAAGATCATGAGCAACGCCTGAGGACCGTGCCTCAGACTTTGAGGGAGAAGATGTTGTATGCGAAATTTTCTAAGTGTGAATTCTGGCTTGATTCAGTGGAATTCTTGGGCCATATAGTGTCTTGTGATGGGATCAAGGTAGATCCGAAGAAGATTGAAGCAGTGCAGAGTTGGCCCAGGCTGTCCTCAGCTACAGAGATCCAGAGTTTTCTTAGTTTGGCGGGGTATTACCGTCGCTTTGTAGAGAGATTCTCATCTATTGCAGCACCTATGACCAGGCTGACCCAGAAGGGTGCTCCATTCAGGTGGACAGAGGAATGTGAGGAGAGCTTTCAAAAGCTCAAGACAGTATTGGTATTACCTATAGGTTCTGGGTCTTATACTGTATATTGTGATGCATCGCGGATTGGTCTCGGCGCGGTGTTGATGTAGGACGGTAGGGTGATTGCCTACGCGTCCAGACATCTAAAGGTGCACGAAAAGAACTATCATGTCCATAACCTTGAGTTAACAGCTATTGTTCATGCCTTGAAGATTTGGTGACATTATTTGTACGGTATTCCTTGTGAGATTTACACCGATCATCGAAGTTTGCAGCATCTGTTTAAGAAGAAAGATCTTAACTTACGTCAGCGGAGGTGGTTAGAGCTGCTTAAGGATTATGATATCACTATTTTGTACCACCCTGGGAAGGTCAATGTTGTGGCCGATGCTTTGAGTCACCGGGCAAAGAGTTTGGGGAGTTTAGCATATCTACCAGCAGCAGAGAGGCCGTTGGCGTTGGATGTTCAGGCCTTAGCCAGCCAGTTTGTGAGATTGGATATTTCTTAGCCGAGCCGAGTATTGGCTTGTGTGGTCTCTCGGTCTTCTCTTTATGATCGTATCAGGGAGCGTCAGTATGATGACCCTCATTTGCTTGTCCTTAAGGACACGGTCCAGCACGGTGATGCTAAGGAGGTCACTATTGGAGATGATGGTGTATTGAGGATGCATGGCAGGCTATGTGTTCCCAATGTAGATGGTTTGCGTGAGTTGATTCTTCAGGAGACTCACAGCTCGCGGTACTCCATTCATCTGGGTGCCGCGAAGATGTATCAGGACCTGAGGCAGCATTATTGGTGGAGGAGGATGAAGAAATACATAGTAGAGTATGTGGCTAAATGTCTAAATTGCCAGCACGTGAAGTATGAGCATCAGCGAACGGGTGGGTTGCTTCAGAAGATAGAGATTTCGGAGTGGAAATGGGAGAGGATCACTATGGACTTCGTTGTTGGTCTCCCACGGACTCAGCGGAAGTTTGATGCAGTTTGGGTGATTGTGGATAGGCTGACCAAATCGGCTCATTTCATTCCTGTGATGACTACCTATTCTTTCGAGCAGCTAGCTCGAAGCTACATCCATGAGATTGTCAGGCTCCATGGCGTACCGGTATCTATTATCTCTAACCGGGGTACGCAGTTTACATCATGGTTCTAGAGAGATGTACAACATGAGTTGGGTACTAGGGTTGAGTTGAGCATAACATTTCACCCTCAGACGGACGGGCAGTCCGAGCGCACTATTCAAATATTAGAGGATATGCTCTGTGCGTGTGTGATAGATTTTGGGGGTGCTTGGGACTAGTTCTTGCCACTTGTGGAGTTTAGTTACAATAACAGTTATCAGTCCAGCATTCATATGGCACCGTATGAAGCTCTGTACGGTAGACTGTGTCGGTCCCCAGTGGGTTGGTTCGAACCCGGTAAGGCCAGATTATTGGGTACGGACTTGGTTCAGGATGCCTTGGAAAAGGTGAAGGTGATTCAGGATAGACTTCGCACAGCCCAGTCCACACAGAAGAGTTATGCGGATCGGAAGGTTCACGATGTGGCATTCATGGTTGGAGAGCGAGTCTTGCTCCGGGTTTCGCCTATGAAAGGCGTTATGAGGTTTGGAAAGAAGGGCAAGCTGAGCCTAAGGTTCATTGGTCCATTTGAGGTGTTGCGTCGAGTTGGGGAGGTTGCTTATGAGCTCGCCCTGCCTCCCAGTCTAGCAGGAGTTCATCCGGTATTTCATGTTTCTATGCTCTGGAAGTATTACGGTGATCTGTCCCATGTGTTGGATTTTAGCTCAGTTCAATTGGACAAGGATCTATCTTATATTGAGGAGCCAGTGGCTATTTTAGACAGGCAGGTGAGAAAGCTAAGATCAAAGAACATTGCTTCCGTGAAGGTTCATTGGAGGGGACAACCGGTCGAGGAGGCGACTTGGGAGACCGAGCAGGATATGCGCAATTGTTATCCTCATCTTTTCACCACTTCAGGTATGTCTCTATGCTCGTTCGAGGATGAATGATTGTTTTAGGAGGGGGAGAATGTAATAACCCGGCCGGTCGTTTTGAGAGTTAGAGCCCCGAAACCCTATTAACTGCTTTCCACATGTTTTAAGATTTTTATGCTCTTAATGTCACGACCCAAAATTTTCCCTCCGTATAATGCCGTGACGGCACCTAGTCTCTACGACTAGGTAAGCCTAACATTCGCGGAATAAAAAAATAAAAACAAAAATTTTAACACCTAACTGTTCAAAAATAAACAGCAAATCCCAAAACCCGGAACACCGTGAATCACAACCTACAGAAGGAAAAATCTAGTGTCTCTATACATTAGAATTCTAACTGTCACGACCCCAAATTCCCTCCGTAGGATGTCGTGATGGCACTTAATCTCTAACACTAGGTAAGCCTATCAATGTGGAATAATAATAAATATCTGAAATAATTAAACTACAATTCAAACAATTTCAACTCCTAAAACCCGGTAGAAATAAGTCACAAGCTTCTAAGAATTTATTCTCTATGTCTCTATACATTAGAGTCTAAAGCAAATAAGGAAGACAACATAGTGAGATAGAAGGGGACTCCGGAGTCTGCGGACGCTGGCAGATATATCTCGAAGTCTCCTCGTACAACTAGTTTACTGATGCATGGTCTGATAAAATGTACCTGGATCTGCACAAAAAGATGTGCAGAAGCGTAGTATGAGTACACCACAGCGGTACCCAGTAAGTGCCAAGCCTAACTTCGGTAGAGTAGTGACGAGGTCAGGTCAGGACCTACTGGAGAATAAATAATGGCATGGTAAAATGTTTAAACAATATTATAAGATAAAATGACAATGGAAATGAATCAAGTAGTATGTCACATTTAATTACATCAAATAATAGCAAATAAATACCTCGTGGAAACAAAAATAGAATTCTTTTCAACTTTAAGAAAATCACAACAATAATCAAAGGCAACTGCGGCCATAAATCAATATCAACAAGGGCACTCCCGAGGTACCGCCTCGTAGTCCCAAATCATAAACAAATTCACAATATCACATTTTCTTATACCACCGCGGGAGCGTTCACAATTTATTTAAAGAAAATATTTTTCCCGAAATAGCATCCCGTGTTTTAGCCACCCTTATTACACCGAATGACTTCTAGTAGTAACCCCTACTAGCCACACGTATCAAGCCACCCTTATCTCACCGCATGCGTTTCAACACCCAGACCTTATACCACCGCATGCGTATCAAATATCACAATTTGCACCTCAAGTGCCCAATATTTTATTTTTTCCACAAAATAATTCAACAACAATATTTTTCAATAATAAAGAGCTCACGACTCATGCCAGAATAATCCAAAAAAAATCTTACGAAAATATTCAAGAATAAATAATTCAGGAAATATAATATTTCTAATTTTTAATACGTTACTTCAATATCCAAATAAAAAAATGTCAAATACTTCATATTAATAATATTTAATTTTTAAAAAATCAACCTTCAAATAATGCACAGTATAAAAGAAACCAAGTTTCAATTAAACAGGTAAAACAATTAGCAGGAAAAAGGCAAACAAATTTAAAATATATATCACAGATCAATGATGAAGAATATAACAAGATAAAATAATTTAATAAATGCGCAACAATTATCTTCACAATTTAAAAATATAATCTTTCACATTTAGCCCGTGTACACACTCGTCACCTCATGTATACGACTTTCAACACATTTTAATAATCACATTAATATCAATTCTTGGGAAAATTCCCCCCACACAAGGTTAGACAAGTCACTTACCTCGACTTGCTCCAATTTAATCAAGTATTATGCTTTTTCCTCGATTATTTCAACTCCGATCGACTCGTATCTAGTCATAATTAATTCGATACAGTCAACAAAAATTATAGTAATCAATTTCATAAGAAAATATTATATTTTTTCAATAAAATCAAAAATTAGCTCAAAATTTGCTCGTGGGGCCACATCTCGGAATCCGGCGAAACTTACAAAATCCGACAACCCATTCAATTATGAGTCCACCCATACCAATTTTACCAAATTCCGATAACAACTCGACCTCCAAATCTTAAATTTTCGTTTTTGGGAGATTTTGCAAAAATCTTGATTTTTCTTCCATAAATTCACGGATTCATGATGTAAATGAGTATGGAATCATGAAATATAATCAATATAGGATAAGGAACACTTACCCCAATGTTTTTCCGTGAAAATCGCCCAAGAACCGTGCTCCAAAAATCCAAAACGAAATGAATGAAATGACCATTTTTGGTCCTTAAGTTTCTGCCAATCCGTCACTAAAAGTCCATATTCCGTCACTAAAAGTCCATTTTTTGTCACCAAAAGTCCACAAGAAACTGCTCTACCAGCCTTCCTTCAATCAATCATAACTTTATGTATAAATGTCCAAATGATGAATGGTATAACTTTCTGGAAACTAGAATCAAACGACTACAACTTTTATGTTTTGAAAATTTCCGATTCCTTAGGAATTTCGAGATATAAGCTTCCAAAGTCGGCTACACACATCAAAAATTTCTGGCGAAATTTCTAGCAAAACTGCTCTACCAGCCTTCATTCAATCTATCATAATTTTTTGTTCAAATGTCCAAATGATGAATGGTTTAACTTTCTGGAAACTAGAATCAAAGGGATACAACTTTCATTTTTGAAGGTTTTCTGATTCCTTATAGATTGCGCGATATAAGCTTCCAAATCTGGCTCTATGCACCAGAATTTTCTGGCGAAATTTCTGCAACAGAAATTTCCAGCAGCCTTCTTTGTCCGAAATCCATTCCGTTTACCTTCTGAATTCCACCCGAGACCTTCGGGACCTTAACCAATTATTCCAACATATCCCAAAATACAATACGAACTTAGTCGAGGCTTCAAACTACATCAAACAACATCAAAACGACTAATCGCACCTCAAATCAAAATGCATGAACTTTGAACTTTCAATTTCTACAAACAACATCGGAACCTATCAAATCCAGTCCAATTGACCTCAAATTTTGCATGCAAGTCATAAATGACATAACAGAACTATGAAAATTTTTAGAATCGGATTTCGACCCCGATATCAAAAAGTCAACCCCTCGGTCAAACTTCCCAAAAATTTAACTTTCGGCATTTCAAGCCTAATTCCACTACGGACTTCCAAATAAAATTCTGATCACGCTCCTAAGTCCAAAATCACCATATGGAGCTGTTGGAATCATTAAAATTCTATTCCGGGGTCATTTGCACATAATTCGACATCCGGTCACTATTTGAACTTCAACTTTAAATTTTTCATCAAAATTCCATATCTCGGGCTAGGGACCTCGAAATTTAATTTCGGGCATACGCCCAAGTCCCAATTCACGATACGGACCTACCGGAACTGTCAAAATACTGATTCGAGTCCGTTTGCTCAAAATGTTGACCAAAGTCAACTCCTTTGTGTTTTAAACATCTAATTCACATTTTAATCCATTTTTCACCTGAAAACTTTCCGAAAAATTTTTACGGACTGCACACGCAAGTCGAGTAATGGTAAATAGTGCTTAGATCACATAATTAATCATTAAATTTAAAGATGACATTTTGGGTCATCACATTCTCCACCTCTAAAACAAACGTTCGTCCTCGAACGGAGTTAGAAAAAGTACCTGAGCTGGTGAATAAGTGTGGATAACAGCTGCGTAAATCATGCTCGACCTCCCAAGTCACCTCCTTGACCGGATGACCCCTCCACTGAACCTTTACGGAAGCAATGTTCTTTGACCTCAACTTTCGAACCTGCCTATCTAAAATAGCCATTGGTTCCTCAACATAAGATAGATCCTTGTTTGTCCATCTGAACCGAACTGAAGTCTAACACATGAGACGGATCGCCGTGATATTTCTGAAGCATAGAAACATGGAATACCGGATGAACCGCAGAAAGACTAGGTGGTAGTGCAAGTCTGTAAGCCATCTCTCCAACTCTCTCAAGAATCTCAAAAGGCCCAATATACCTAGGGCTCAACTTGCCCTTCTTCCCGAACCTCATCACACCCTTCATAGGCGAAACCCGGAGCAATACCCGCTCACCAACCATGAATGCAACATCACGAACCTTCCGATCCGCATAACTCTTCTGTCTAGATTGGGTTGTACGAAGTCGATCCTGAATCAACTTAACCTTTTCCAGGGGATCCTGAACCAAGTCTGTACCCAAAAGTCTAGCCTCGCCTGGTTCAAACCAACCCACTGGAGACCGGCACCGCCTACCATACAAGGCCTCATACGGAGCCATCTGAATGCTTGACTGGTAACTGTTGTTGTAAACAAACTCCGCAAGTGGTAAAACCTGATCCCAAGCACCCCTAAAATCTATTACACATGCACGAAGCATATCCTCCAGTATCTAAATAGTACGTTCGGACTGCCCGTCCGTCTGAGGGTGAAATGTTGTACTCAACTCTACCTGAGTACCCAACTCACGCTGTACTGCCCTCCAAAACCGTGAGGTAAACTGTGTACCCCGGTCAGAGATGATAGATACTGGTACACCGTGGAGTCTGACAATCTCGGGAATATATACCTGAGCCAACTGCTATAAAGAGTAAGTAGTAATCACAGGAATGAAATGAACTGATTTGGTCAGCCTATCCACAATCACCCAAACTGTATCAAACTTTCGCTGAGTCCGTGGGAGCCCAACAACGAAATCCATAGTGATCCGCTCCCATTTCCATTCTGGAATCTCTAACTTCTGAAGTAATCCACCCGGTCGCTGATGCTCATATTTCACCTGTTGACAATTTAGACACTGAGATACATACCCCACTATGTCTTTCTTCATCCGCTTCCACCAATAGTGTTGTCTCAAGTCCTGATACATCTTTGCAGCACCCGGATGAATGGAGTACCGCGAACTGTGAGCCTCCTGGAGAATCAACTCACGCAAGCCATCCACATTAGGCACACATAGCCTGCCCTGCATTCGTAATACATCGTCATCTCCAATAGTAACTTCCTTGGCATCACCGTGCTGAACTGTATCCTTAAGGACAAGCAGAACTGACGCTCCCTGATACGATCATAAAGAGAAGACTAAGAAACCACACAAGCCAAAACTCAACTCGGCTCGGAAATATCCAATCTGACAAACTGGTTGGCCAAGGCCAAAGGCCTCTCTGCCACCGGTAAATATGCTAAGCTGCCCAAACTCTCCGCCTTACGACTCAAGGCATCGGCCACTACATTGGCCTTCCCAGGATGATAGAGAATGGTGATATCATAATCCTTAAGCAACTCTAACCATCTCCGCTGCCGCAAATTAAGATCCTTCTGTTTAAACAGATGTTGTAGACTTCGGTGATCGGTGTAGACCTCACAATGGACACCGTACAAATAATGGAGCCAAATTCTTCAAGACACGAACAATAACTGCTAACTCAAGTCCGTGGACCGAATTTTTATTTTTTTTTCTCATGTACCTTTAACTGTCTGGACGCGTAGGTAATCACCCTACTGTCTTGCATCAACATCGTGCCGAGACCAATATGTGACACGTCACAATACACAGTATAAGGTCTTGAACATGTAAGTAATACCAACGCTTGTGTCGGAGTCAAATTGATCTTGAGCTTCTGAAAGCTCAACTCACACTCGTCTGACCCTGTAAATGAGGCACCCTCTTGGATCAATTTGGTCTTAATAGTTGTTCATAATCAATTACAGAATCGTTATTTAACCTCATGTTAACAAAAATCTCGTTGCAAACCTTCACAATACTGATAACTAGATGCGAGGCATGAAGACCTCATAATTATTTATCCGAATTAACAAGTCACATTTAATGCCACCTAGGCGGGCACCTACCTCGTAGGTTAAAAATTAATAATTACAACACGAATTTGACAACTATGCACAGAGAATTTCATATAAGAATTTTCAAATAAGCCTAACATGCATGACTCCCTATTAGTACTATAGTACAAATTTAATTTCGCAAGGGAGAACTTAAACACAAGAATTTTTCTCACAAGGATCTCGTCCTTATATAACTTCCACCGCAGCTCGTAGCCCAGTTTAAACATATCAATTTATATAAAAATGTGAGGATCTCGTCCTCAGTTCTGAATCACAAGTAATATGCACATCGTGCCAATTGAAAATTTCCATTTTCTCCTTTTAAATAATTTCGGTTACACCAAATCACAACACATAATGAAACCCACACCGATAGGGCATATAATTCACAATTTGTAATTAATTATTTGGATTTTACATCAAAATTTACCGAAATGAGTAACAGAAAGCCACATGTAGCCTCACGGCTCTTATTAGTGACCAACACTAAATGATAGGCGTAGTTATCTCCATAAAATCTCCCAACATGGGTAAACACATAGATTATAGAATTATGAAGTTCACTCATAAGTGGGGCACAATAGGACTCGTTTCGATACTGAGAACCGAATCAAGTTAAGGAAATTATTCCTTTATATTAAATCGAGGTCGTACCTGTAACGACACCATCTGATGTAGCGACCTCCGCCATACCGTAAAACAAACATATCAACGGTTGGGTCTCCACCTCTAGGACGTCTTTTACCCGTCTTTCCTCCACCCCTAACTGGTCGTGTGGGTGGCGTAGTAACTGCAATGGGGCACGTAGCCTGAGTGCTTTGATGAAATAAGTCTCTCCCAAGTTTGGGACAATTTTTTCATGATGTGCCTAGTATCACCTTATTCATAACAACCCATTTGCGGGTTAGGCTGCTCATATTGAGTCTGTGCCAGATAACTGGAATAACCATTGTAGGAACTCATGTCGGTGGTGCATTAAAAGAACTTACTGGAGCACCCCGAGTAATCCGATGTGCGGACTGGGCTGCCCGACTGCCCGAGCCCCCGCCATAATGATTTATACTTGCAGAGAAGAATCCACTGAATCCCCCAGAACCTCGAGACGTCTTGGTCTCCTTAGTTTCCTTTTTCCTCACCCCGAACACATTCTAATATCTTGGTAATTTGTATAACTAGCAGAAATGAAGTATCAGCTTGTAGCTCCCGAGTCGTACAAAATTTTACGATCATAATTGAGTCATTTAATGAGCCTATGGACTCGCCCTCTGGCTGTAGGAAGCAAAGTAGGAGTATGACGGGCTAACTTATTGAACTTGATGGAATATTTTGACACCGTCAATGGTGATCTGACGCAACTGTTCAAACCCTATGCGCCACGCATTACGGAGAGGTCGGGAAACAAACTCTTTCAAAAGCATTTCTGAGAACTGAGCCAAGTGGGCGGTGTTACATTGACTGGTCTGCCCTCTTCATAGGCTTTCCACGAACACCGGTGGAGAATTATCTCTCCCAAGTCAAATTTCTTCTTTTGTTATGCTGACTCAACACTGTTGAGCTGACCCATTTCTTAACATACTCTTCGATTCTTCTTTAGGGTAACCCTTACCCCTATTTATACACAATGATCACAAAAGTAGAGCTCCATACAGACAAATCTTGGCACGAACCACATAGTCCAGAATCTCGTCAACAACTGCACTTCTTCCAAAGCACCCCAAAATTCGCAACCGTAACGTCCACGCTAAGTAGACCTTCTGTAAATTTAGAGTTGTTTCTATAACTCCTTTGGTACTGAAGTATAGGATTATTAAGGAGGCGTACATACCGCAAGTCCCAACCTTATCCTCTACAAAATCTCAGGTCTTAAACATGTGTAAATTTTAGGAAACCTTTCAGTACCACATATATATATTTCAGGCCAAAACTGATATAATACATGACCCCGCAATCCACCCATTGGTAGTGTACTCCCCCCACTCGGAGCGAAGTCATAGGTCACAACGTTTGATGATCTACAATAATAACCTTCACAGCTTGTATAAATCAATCAGATGCCAACGTCTGTTGCACCCCCGCATGATTCACTAGGTGATCTCTCAATACGCCCGTATCTTTAGTCGGAACCACACGTTGAGGCAATGTTTCAGCATCTCTAGCTCCCTCATAGTCCATCTACGGCACCACGAACCATTGACGCACAACTGATACCGAGTGCGCAATGTCATACACGAGTGGATACAAAGGAATATAAGATATATGTTTCAAGCTAAATCAATGTCGCTCGATAAGGAATCAAAGAAGTGAATATTTTCCTAACAGTTCCATAGCCTCCCGAAGATAAGTACAGACGTCTCCGTACCGATCCACAAGACTCTACTAAACCTGCTTGTGACTCATAAGACCGATGAACCTAGAGCTCTGATACCAACTTGTCACGACCCCAAATTCCCTCTATAGGATATCGTGATGGCACCTAGTCTCTAAGACTAGGTAAGCCAATCAATATGGAATAATAATAAATATCTGAAATAATTAAACTACAATTCAAACAATTTCAACTCCCAAAACCCGGTAGAAATAAGTCACAAGTTTCTAAGAATTTATTCTCTATGTCTCTATACATTAGAGTCTAAAGCAAATAAGGAAGACAACATAGTAAGATAGAAGGGGACTCCGGAGTCTGCGGACGCTGGCACATATACCTCGAAGTCTCCTCGTACAGCTAGTTTACTGATGCATGGTCTGATAAGATATACCTGCACAAAAAGATGTACAGAAGCGTAGTATGAGTACACCACAACGGTACCCAGTAAGTGCCAAGACTAACCTCAGTAGAGTAGTGACGAGGTCAGGTCAGGCCCTACTGGAGAATAAATAATGGCATGATAAAATGTTTAAACAATATTATAAGATAAAATGACAATGGAAATGAATCAAGTAGTATGTCACATTTAATTACATCAAATAATGGCAAATAAATACCTCGTGGAAACAAAAACAGAATTCTTTTCAACTTTAAGAAAATCACAACAATAATCAAAGGCAACTACAGCCATAAATCAATATCAACAAGGGCACTCCCGAGGTACCGCCTCGTAGTCCCAAATCATAAACAAATTCACAATATCTCATTTCCTTATACCACCGTGGGAGCATTCACAATTTATTTAAAGAAAATATTTTTTTCAAAATAGCATCCTGCGTTTTAGCCACACTTATCACACTGCATGACTTCTAGTAGTAACCCATACTAGCCATACGTATCAAGCTACCCTTATCTCACTGTATGCGTTTCAACACCCAGACTTTATACCACCGCATGCGTATCAATATCACAATTTGCACCTCAAGTGCCCAATATTTCAATTTTTCCACAAAACAATTCAACAACAATATTTTTCAATAATAAAGAGCTCACGACTCATGCCAGAATAATCCAAAAAAAATCTTACGAAAATATTCAAGAATAAATAATTCAGGAAATATAATATTTCTAATTTTTAATACGTTACTTCAATATCCAAATAAAAAAATGTCAAATACTTCATATTAATAATATTTAATTTTTAAAAAATCAACCTTCAAATAATGCACAGTATAAAAGAAACCAAGTTTCAATTAAACAGGTAAAACAATTAGCAGAAAAAAGGCAAATAAATTTAAAATATATATCACAGATCAATGATGAAGAATATAACAAGATAAAATAATTTAATAAATGAGCAACAATGATCTACACAATTTAAAAATATAATCTTTCACATTTAGCCCGTGTACACATTCGTCACCTCATGTACACGACTTTCAGCACATTTCAATAATCACATTAATATCAATTCTAGGGAAAATTCCCCCCACACAAGGTTAGACAAGTCACTTACCTCGACTTGCTCCAATTTAACCAAGTATTATGCTTTTTCCTCGATTATTTCGACTCCGATCGACTCGTATCTAGTCATAATTAATTCGATACAGTCAACAAAAATTATAGTAATCAATTTCATAAGAAAATATTATATTTTTTCAATAAAATCCGAAATTAGCTCAAAATTTGCCCGTGGGGCCACATCTCGGAATCCGGCAAAACTTACAAAATTCGACAACCCATTCAATTATGAGTCCACCCATACCAATTTTACCAAATTTCGATAACAACTCGACCTCCAAATCTTAAATTTTCGTTTTTGGAAGATTTTACAAAAATCTTGATTTTTCTTCCATAAATTCACGGATTCATGATGTACATGAGTATGGAATCATAAAATATAATCAATATAGGATAAGGAACACTTACCCCAATATTTTCCTGTGAAAATCGCCCAAGAACCGTGCTCCAAAAATCCAAAACGAAATGAATGAAATGACCATTTTTGGTCCTTAAGTTTCTGCCAATCCGTCACTAAAAGTCCATTTTTTGTCACTAAAAGTCTACCAGAAACCGCTTTACCAACCTTTCTTCAATCGATCATAACTTTATATATAAATGTCCAAATAATGAATGGTGTAACTTTCTGGAAATTAGAATCAAACGACTACAACTTTCATGTTTTGAAAATGTTCCGATTCCTTATGAATTTCAAGATATAAGCTTCCAAAATCGGCTCCACACATCAGAGATTTCTGGCGAAATTTCTGGCAAAACTGCTCTACCAGCCTTCATTCAATCCATCATAACTTTCTGTACAAATGTCCAAATGATGAATGGTTTAACTTTCTGAAAACTAGAATCAACGGGTTACAACTTTAATGTTTTGAAAGTTTTCTGATTCCTTATAGATTGTGCGATATAAGCTTCCAAATCTGGCTCTATGTACCAGAATTTTCTGGCGAAATTCCAGCAGCCTTTTTTGTCCGAAATCCATTCCGTTTACCTTCCGAATTCCACCCGAGACCTTCGGGACCTTAACCAATTATTCCAACATATCCCAAAATATAATACGAACTTAGTCGAGGCTTCAAACCACATCAAACAACATCAAAACGACTAATCGCACCTCAAATCAAAATCTATGAACTTTAAACTTTCAATTTCTAC
The DNA here is from genome assembly GCF_000390325.3 of Nicotiana tomentosiformis. Taxonomy (NCBI): domain Eukaryota; kingdom Viridiplantae; phylum Streptophyta; class Magnoliopsida; order Solanales; family Solanaceae; genus Nicotiana; species Nicotiana tomentosiformis. The sequence goes on along the minus strand of NC_090817.1, from coordinate 94,176,223 downwards.
AAACAATATCGGAACCTATCAAATCCAGTCCAATTGACCTCAAATTTTGCACGCAAATCCTAAATAATATAACGGAGCTATAAAAATTTTCAGAATCGGATTTTGACCCCGATATCAAAAAGTCAACCCCTCGGTCAAACTTCCCAAAAATTTAACTTTCGGCATTTCAAGCCTAATTCCACTACGGACTTCCAAATAAAATTATGATCACGCTCCTAAGTCCAAAATCACCATACAGAGCTATTAAAATTATCAAAATTCTATTCCGGGGTCATTTGCATATAATTCGATATCCGGTCACTATTTGAACTTAAACTTTAAATTTTTCATCAAAATTCCATATCTCGGGCTAGGGACCTCAAAATTTGATTTCGGGCATACGCTCAAGTTTCAATTCACGATACGGACCTGCCGAAACTGTCAAAATACTGATCCGAGTCTGTTTGCTCAAAATGTTGACCAAAGTCAACTCAGTTATATTTTAAACATCTAATTCACAGTTTAATCCATTTTTCATCTGAAAACTTTCCGGAAAATTTTTACGAACTGCACACACAAGTCGAGTAATGATAAATAGTGCTTAGATCACATAATTAATCATTAAATTTAAAGATGACATTTTGGATTATCACACTAACAAGGAAAATACAGAAGATAATGGACATGAGAAAGAGTAGAAGGGGATTCCGAGGTCTGCGGACGCGACAGATATACCTTAAAATCTCCAAAGCTGTCCCGGCTCACTGATAGTGCGGCTGATAAGGTGCACCTAAATCTGCACACAAAAAACATGTGCAGAGAGTAGCATGAGTACACTACAATCGGTACCCAGTAAGTGCCAAGCCTAACCTCGATCGAGTTGTGACGAGGTCAGTCAGGGCCCTACTGGTAAATATATATAATAAAATAATATAGAGTGTAATACCGCAATAAAATAAAGGCTAAAATTTAACAACAATGGAATCATGGAAGGTAACAGCTCAGTACACAAAAATAAAAAAACACAAGAGAGGATCTCCCGAGATACCGTCTCGTAGTCCCAAACGTAAATGTGCAGGGGGATCTCCCGGAATACCGTTCCGTAGTCCCAAAGTAAATGTGCAGGGAAATCTCCCGGAATACCGTTCCGTAGTCCCAAAGTAAATGTGCAGGAAAATCTCTTAGAATACCGTTCCGTAGTCCCAAAGTAAATATGCAGGGGAATCTCCCGGAATACCGTTCCATAGTCCCAAAATAAATATGCAACGCGAGTGATAGAAATACAACTACATCACGAAATTCTTACAATTTAGCCTAAGTACCAGTCAGGGAAGAAGCAGAAAAATTCACTAAGCATGCTGCACATAATTCACATAAACAATTAAGATACGTAGACATGTTGTATTAGACGAAACATGATAGCTACACATATTGGAATAACTCAATTAAGAATGAAAATAGATTAGTATTCATTAAAATGGTATAACTCAAAATAACAGGAAAACATGTTGATGCTCGGCAAGAAAATCGGGTTTTACCATAACTAGCCCGTGTACGTACTCGTCACCTCACGTACACGGCGCTCACATAGCACAATAGTTCCAAATCTTAAGGGGATTTCCCCCACGAAAGGTTAAGCAAGCCACTTACCTCGAACCAAGCTCAATCAATCGGTCACAATGCCTTTTCCACGAGTATCCGGCTCTGAATTGCCCAAATCTAGCCAAAAGCAATTACATATTATAAATAAAACAATAATAGACTCATCTAATTAACGAAATCAACATTTAAACGAAAATTCCGAAATTAACTCAAAAATCGTCAGTGGGGCCCACGTCTTGGAACCCAACAAAAGTTACAGAATATGAACGCTCATCCAACCACGAGTCCAACCATATAAATTTCACCAAAATCCGACATCAACTCGAACCTCAAATCTTCAATTAAAGTCTAAGAAGATTTTTTACCATTTTCAACCCAATCTTTGCCCATTTGAACTTAAACATCTTTGCACAACCTTATTGGTATGTATACATAATACTCTTACACCCAAGAATCATACTATAAATCATCCATTTTTACTCCAAACCCAAAATTGAAAAATTGAGAAAAGAAATTCTTACCTCTTTGAAGCTCTAGCAAGATCTTTGTGAAATCTTCAAACCTTGAACAAGAATTGATGGATAAATGACTAAGTCTTCACTTTCTCTATCTAAAATGCTCTCACCTCTCTCTAAAATATTAGATTTTGGCTCAAAAATGAGCTTCAAGGGTTATAAATTGAAATTGGGTCGGGTCAAAAATTAGAAAGAATGGAAGCTCCGACGCAGTTATGCAGTCGCATAACAGGTATGCGGTCCGCATAACGGCCGCATAATTTGGCCTCCAAAGATAGGCGTTACTGAACCGATCTGCAGTCATTATGTTGTCTGTATACTTGTTCTGTGATCGCATAATGCACCGCAAAATAGGTTTGCGGTCGCATAGTGCACCGCAGAGTTTTCTCAAATCTTGCCCCTCTACTGATCCACTTTGCGACCATTATTTGGTCTGCATAGTGATTCTGCGACCGCATAGTGGTCGCAGAAATGACTCTTTTCCGATAAAAGTTTTTCTTTACACATTGGTGCATTGTTCAACCCAAAAAATCCGGGCCGGCACTACCAAACTTTAATTTTCTTAGCAAAAATTTCTCTGGGGTCGTTACACATAAGTCAACATCCGGTCAACCTTTTCAACTTAAATTCTAAACCTTGGAACTAAGTGCTCCAAATCATTTCAAAACCTCACCGGACCCAAACCAATTACCCCGACAAGCCAAATAACAAATGTAATTCACAATTTGAGCAGTAAATGGGAAAACAGAATTATAATACTCAAAACGACCGGTCAGATCGTTACACTTAAGTTACCAAAAATATATATATATATATATATATATATATATCACCACATAGAAAAAAGATCTATAAATACCAAAAGATAAAGAAAAACTAAGAATCACAATTGAAAAAAGAAGGATTAAAAAAGTAGAGCATGTTTTTAATTTTTATCAATCTCTTTTGTAATACATGAAAAAATCAAATAATTTGTGAAAAATATCTTAACTTCATTTTTCTAAATAAAACATTTAGTTCAGAATCATGACATATTAATATCTTATTTATTTTTATTCTAAAAAAAAAATGGAAACCTTCTCTTCATAAATTAGAATTAAGTTGAAAGTTATCTATTGATTTTTTTACGGTAATTTCAAAAAAAATTTATATGTCATGTATTACTAATTCTAATTTAATTTAATTCATCATCATGTTCAGAAGATATTGAGTTTAGCTGCTACGTATGTTAATAAAATAGTTTTTTTTATCATTTAAACAAATATTTGCATTTATTTTAACCAAAATTGTTGTTTTTCAAACATTTGTTCGTTATTTATATATTTTTCTATTTTTTCATTAATTGATGTAAGGTTCACGTGCAACGCAAGTACACTAAAACTAGTAATTAATAATGGTGGGTGGTGGTGGTTGTGGTTGTGATTGAGAAAGGTGGTGCGCAGTGCCGACTATGGTAGTTGATGATGATGGGGTGGTTAGTTGTGATAATTGAGGTGGATGAATTTGTGGTTGTGGTTGTGGTTGAGAATAATGGTGGTGGGGCTAATGGGGATGGTGGTTGGTGGTTGTCGATAATGGTAGCGGCTATGATTGAGTACGATGGTGGTGGTAGTGGTTGAGTATAGTGGTGGTGGGTGGCAGGGTGATAGTTGATAATGGTAGGTGGTAAGTGATAATTAATAAAGAATGTAGATGATAGCATCTAAATGAAATTAAATCTTTGTTATACATCTTAATCATACCGACCTATTCAGACATGTTAAGTAGTTGTGAAATAAAAAAAATAAACACGCATAATGATTAAGATCTGAATAATTAAGATTCAGATTTTAAAATCAAACACACTTAGGGCCCGTTTGGACATACAATTTGGTTGAAGATTTTTCTAAAAAAAAATCGTTTTTTTCCGAAATCAACGTTTGTTCATAAAATTTTTAATTTTCACTTAGAATATGCATTTTGGAAATTTTCGAAAATTTGAAAAACTGCAAAAAGCTGTTTTTCAAAATTTTCACTCAAATCACTCACAAAACTTCAAAAACAACCTAAACTGAAATTTATATCCAAACACAACTCTAAATTTCAAATATTATTTTCACTTGAAATTTTTTTTCACTATTTTTCGAATTGTAATTTTCGAATTTTACAATTCTTATGTCCAAACGCCTACTTAATATCTATCTAAAGATTTGAATTATTAAGATTAGATATCGTTAAGTGCCAAGAAATGAGGAAGTGTAGGGCTATTCAAGATAAGTGCATCTTTTTGGCTTAATTAATTTATTTAATTTTATAACCTGAAAAAATTGTCAACACGTCTATTTTACAGAGGCACGTGTAGGTCAAAAAATACGGGGACATTCTTGGAGTTTGGTAATTGGTAGTAGTACCCTACTCCAATATACTGATCAATTCTGTGCTTTGTCATTAGTGTGCAAAATCCAAATGGACCACCTAAGTCCACCGTCTGCGGCTGAAACGCCACCGCAAAAAACCCAAGAACTGCCATCCTCCTCAGCCAGAGCCAGCCACAAACACAATGACGACCAGAAGAAGTACATGCATGCAATGGAAAATTTCAAAGCTTTGGTCTTGAAATTTGCTGTTGCCTCTGTTCCTACCAAATCACTCTCCTTTACTCAAAGATCACTCATTGAACAGAAACTTCATCAGTTCTTCCCTCATTTTCATCCTCCCGATCACCCCGCTTACTCTTGGGTAACTCACTCTATATTTAATTCTTTTTGCATGTTTATGAAAATGTATCTATTCTTTCTAATTTATGGTTTAAGCCATGTTCTCAGTGTCTTATCTTTTGTAGGGCATTCTTCGAAATTTGTTACTACATTTTATATTTTTATATTGTCAGAGTATTTGTTTAGTACCCATTCTTAAAAAGAAATCTAAAAAGTGTATTCTGTTTTTTCTATGCTCTATACTTTGAGTAGCATTGTCTATGTTTGAAATATAAGTTCTTTATTCTCCCATAGGCAGAGGGGATCCAGAATTTAAATCCTATGGGTTCAATTTTAAGATTTTTAATATTGAACTCATTATATTTTCAAAGTTATGGGTTCATATCTATTATTTTTGCAATTTTAATGAATTTTTACATACAAATTTTTACTCCGCGTCGAAAGTTATGGGTTCTGTTGAACCCGTAGCCACTAAGCTACATCCGCCTCTGCCCATAGGTAGATGCATGTCTAGGGGAAAATGAATGTTATTTCGCAGATTTTTTAAATTGAGATATGTTTTTTTGATGTCCTCTTTTTTATATAATTGAGAAATCCTTGATTCGAAGCTAGAAGTATATTGGGCCCTCCACTTAAACACCAGGCTTTTGTTTGTGGCAAGTTTGGAACCCGTGACATGCACCTATGGGCTATGATTTCAGGAATAGTTAATCATATTTAGACTGCAAGCTTCGGCTCAAACAGTAATTTCATGCTTGATGTTCATCTCCTGATGAGTTACATTCCTGCAGAATTGGTCCTGAACATCCAACTGAAGGAAAATAAAAGGAAGAAAGAAGCAGCCCAAGAATTTAGAACAAATAGGCCGGCATAGAAAGAATAACATTTTCTGACATTTGGTGCCAGAGTATTTGCTAAATTACTCTTAACATTGTGCATGATTTATAACGTTTTGCTGAAAATCCTCTGAACTGTTAGCTAAAGTTGTCATAGGAGAAAACATAATGATATGCTTTAATAGTGGTTAAAAAGTTCTCAGCAGGTTGGGGGGGGGGGGGGGGGTGTGTGTGTGTGTGCTGTATTATTCTAAACAATGTCAGCAACAGAGGAACATTATAATTTCTCCACTATTTTCCAGATTTTTGCTTGTGATCGCAGGCCAACCCTTAGAGGAGCATTTGCTTGGTTCTATTAGTGTTACACTTTATGGTATTTCTGCTTTTGCTAAAGATATTGATACTCTGATTGCCTCGGTTAGTAAAGAGGAGACAAGTTGATTTGAGGAAACATCTGCAGTTCAAAGGGAGCAGCGCATAGCTTTTCTAAAATTTCAAATTTTATTATGACTGGTTATGAGCATGTAAATATGAATATACCTAATCATTTTTTTATGATAATTTGTACTTGTACGATGGAACTGTAAGACAAAGTATTGTTCCTCGCAAGTGCGTCTTGAAAAGTTTTCATAACAGTCTTAACGGATATTAAGGTTCTCGGTTTCTTTTACAGATGATTCAGAGAGCAATTGAGCAGTTGAATGAAGAAGGCGGTTCTTATGAAAAGGCAATATCAGAGTATATTTTGATAGAGTGGGGTGACTTGCCACGGGCTCATGTTACTATACTTGGGCACCATCTGAGAAACCTCTGTGAAAAGGGTGAAATTGTAGCGACTCCCTGTGGTCGCTACAGGCTTCATGATGCAGTTGCCGATATTATTATTCCCTATTCTAGCCCCAGTGCTTGCACTAGTTCTGATTCTTTCTCCACTTTTAGCCTTAGTTCTAGCTGCAGCTCTGGCTCTATCTCAAGTTCTGACACTAGTCCTAGGCCAAAGAAAAAGGGAAGGAAAAGGAAGCAGAAGAAGGAATCAATTAAGAAAAGGCTTAGGCCACGTAGAAGGGAGTGTAAACAAGCGCTAAGGAAGGGAAGGAATAGGCCATGCTGGAAAGACTCATTGAAAGAAGTTCAGATTGAGGTACGTGATTTGGCGGCAGAAGGGAGGTTAAGTATCAGAGAAGAACCAGAGGCAATGGAAGTAGAAAATCCTTTAGAGCGAACAGAGAGCAAAGATAATCAGCATCGTCCAGCAGCGAAAACCGAGTTACTGGTCGATATTCAGGCTCACAGGCAGGAAGATGAAAGTTTTATGGAACTAATTGAAGAACAAGTCAATGAAAAACTTCCAGCAGAAGAGAAACAAAAGTTGAACAGGGAGCTGTTACAAGAAAGAAGTAGGAGAAATTTGTGCAGGCCGCGTAAGAAATGGAGCAAAAAAGAAGTCGTTTATGTTCCAAAGCATGCACATAGACGTGGCAGGAAAAGGGGAAGGCCGCGTAAAACAGAATTGTCAGGAACAGAAATGCCAAAAGTGGAACAAAAGATCAACGACATGTCAATCCAGGATGGTAACACAGAGGTGAGTAAAGTTACTGGTGAAGACCTACAACAGCAAAATGACCAAGTGGAAAAGCAACAGTTGAAGAGGCAGCAGGAACAGGATTTGGGGAGAAGAAGATTGGGTAGACCACTTGAGAAATGGAGCAAAAAGGAAATTGTTTATGTACCAAACCATTCGCTTGCACGTGGCAGCAAAAGTGATAGGCCACAGAAAAGTAATTTATCAGAAAATATTCTAGAAAATGTAGAAGAAAAGAGTAAACTAGAAAGCAACAACGAGGAGCCACGGGGTTGCCAGATATAATCTTGCACTCCCAGAACTGCACCAGGTAAGCTGCAGCTTCTTTTTAATTATCACCATTGTTAGACATTGGCCGTTGTTGTCAAGCACTGGTTTTATTGTTCTTTAACTTGCAGGTCTCAGCAGTTTTTGAATATTTCTTGTCCGTTCAGCATCAGGATGAGATTTTGCAATCCTCTCAATATGAGGACAAAGGAAAGTCTCCTCCAATAGACAAGGGCAACTGCAGAAATTTTTTTCTTTCCTCGAATCGGCATAGTCTTCAGATGCAGAAAAAGAAAAATAACAGCGGGAAATTGTCCTTTAATTTTGAACATTGATTACCTAGTACTCATCTGTCTTTCCCAATTCTAAGCAAGATTAGGATCTTCATGAACCAAAAAGCTGAAAAGCACATTCCAGATATCCAGTAAAGGAAAAATTAAGAAGGTAGACAGTATTCATTTCAGAGTGCATCTTCCTTTAGAAAAGAAGAAAATGATCAAAATAGTCCTTAATGTTTGGGGGCTGCTTTACTTTTGGTCCTTGAATACTCCCTACAGATATAGTCCTTAATGTATGTGAAAAGGTGACGCATTTGGTGTGAAATCCTAAATCTAACAGAATTTTCAGATAGGGCTGGTAACTTTAGCATTTTGCCCCATAGATGTTTAATCTGCTGCTGATTTTTGCTGATGGAGAAAGCTGTTGGTTTCTTTGACTGCTTTGAAGAGAAGATCTTGCAACTAGAGATCATTTTGGATTCATTTTGCCTAGTAAAATGTATTTAAGGGATCTATTGAACCAAATCTTCTGACATTTACTTTGTAGATGGTTTATATGTATTTTCCTGGTGCGTTTAAAATGTATGCTGCTGGTGCATTTCAATCTATATTTTCTGGTGTTACGATTTAATTTGCTGGTGCATTTTAATGTATTTTGTTGGTGCATTTCAATGAATTTTGCTGTTGGTGTAAAGCACAACATTCTTGATTCAATGGTCATTAGACTCATTACTGCAGTGCAGACTTTGTTCAGTCCTTTTATGCCACCAACACTGCCTCCACCTTTTGCTCATAAAATAACTCCTATAATCTGCTGCTAATTTCTGTGTCAAGCAAAATGGAAGTCATAAATTTTGATACTCTTAAACTTGCTCTACACGTGTACCATGTAGCTAGGAACTACATTAGATTTATTAAAAGTCAAAACCTATAATTGTGTATCCACCCCATCTTTCTAGTTGCTCGCATAATATTGCCAACTGAAAGGAATGCTTTGGAGATGGTGTGGATTAACAATTGCAGTAAGTCTCACTACTAACTTTACATCAACAGGAAAATATTCTGCTTATCAGACATTTAACAAAAAGCATTAACAAAAAACACACATTCACCAAAACTGGTTGACTGTTCTATTGCTCATAAAGTCAAGTCATGTACAAGGATGGCATCATACGCCTAGAGCAACTAAATCCTATGGAACTTAGGTAAAACCATTTTACCCTGAGTTAGACTGACACACCCCAGTAGAACTGCAACAAAAGCAACCCAAAATGTCGTTTAATTTTAATTGGTGTTTAGACATAATTTGATTGAAATTAGAAGAAAAAATATGTTTGAAGTTAAACTTGAAAATTGGAAGCTTCATTGTCGAGGGAAAAAAAGGATACTGGGGAAGTTCTGCTGTTGCAAATTAGCATCATATTCAAGCAAACTTGTTAAGTTTCTTGACTTTAGTGATTTAGACTGGGGTCATTAAATTATACTCCAAGAGAGATTACAAATGGGATGGATCTACTTCAGTGATTACCCTATTTGATATTTGTTAAGTGACACTACATGGTTGTAGTTTGCTACTATGTGTTACTATAACAATAGGGGAAGTATTGCCATAAATTACGAACTAGAAAAAGAAATCTTTTATACATTGGAATAACCTACAAGAAAAGTAAATAAAATGCTGAGAGCGAAAGGAGGAAAAGAAAAAGAGGGGAAAACTAGAATTATGACCCAATGCTCATTCTCACAAGAAGTGGAAAGCAACATATATTTAGCCCTTTCTTGATTTGCTTATGGCTAAATAAATCCATAATACAACATTCACAAACAACCCTCCAATAATTCACCCAAATATTATTTGCATCTATGTACAAGTGGAACACACCAAACATAGGGGAGAGCAAATAGGTCCCACGAGCTATAACTAGAAATTTTACCCGGGAATAAAAGATCTCTTGATAGGGAGCTCGCTTTATACATCTCAGTAAATCTTTCAGGCACAAATCTGATTTTAGTCGGGCAGTGGGAAACCATATACCTAACAGAAAAAAGAAACTTTACCAAATTACACCTCAAAAGTACATTTTGACTATTACTTGCTTTCTTTGAAAGCTTTGAGTTGGAGTCCTTTGGGGGTTACTTTAGGCTGAGGGCATTCTTTTTGACAAACCCTTCAAGACCTCGTTCCCACGTGGTACTCCAAGATGGCATCCTTTATCTTCACATCACAATTTGCATTAGATTTCTCCTCTTCATCATCAGCTGTAAACAAAAATAAATAAAACAGAACATGGTTCAGTTCATATAACATCAGATCCAAACTCACCAATAACCATATTACCAAAGTATTTATCATATACTTAGCTTCATTAACACGTAGGTTTTAGCTTTTATACCAAAACACAACCCCTGAAATAAGAAAATTGACCAGAATTTCTTTAATAATGATGATTGAGACATCTGGCCTAATTTTCCCAATCCATATCCACATATAAACTACAGATGCCATCATTTAACTACTATCTTCTTTACATGAGATAAAATTTCCTTCTTGTTCTTCCTTTGTCCCTTGGAGATTTTTCGCCGTCCAAAAGAGAAAAAAGAAGACCTCAACTTGTGTCTTAAACAGTCAAAATCTAATAAAACCATTCAACTGGGTACTCTTTCTTTTGGTTGTAAATTCAAGACTTAGAAGGTAAAGGTGAGTATGCCACAAACAAAGAAAGAGTAACATTTTCAAGGCTTTTACTACTATCTAGAAGAGTTGGATTGACTGAAATGGTTATTAAAGTTCGAAGTTACTAAGTACTGTAGTATTTTCTAGACAACATTAGGACTGTTAAACTAGTTTTAGAAAAAGTGTACATAAAATTCGTGAAAACACAACTATCTTCTTCACATCTGAAAGGCTCCAACTCAACTAAATATGCTCAGTTATTCAAAATATCTAACCTAGTTAGATTCTAAGAATGTCCCATCACCATAAAAGAAAAAAAAAACACCTTGAGGAGAATTCACCACCCAGATTGTCAAAACTTCGAGTATGTTAAGCCAACTCTAGTAATATTACTAGTAATTTATAAAACACTAAAAAACCTCCATCTCAAATCACCAAATCTACCGAATGAACTCAGCAAAACTCAACTAAAAAAGCCCAAAAAGAACAAAGAGAACTTACCATGAAGAACACAAATTCAGTCCTTAAAAATGACAGAATCCGCCATTTTCATCAAGGGTTTCAAGCAATCGGGCGAGAACTTCCTGGCAAACATATAGGAATGCGTCGAATTTGACTCCCTGAGCTTATAAATCAGCTTGGGCGAAACTTCAACCGGGTGATAAGTACGTGGATGCCCATCAACCGAGTCGGTCCAATTCACCCGAGTCAATGTATACTTCGTACACCCATTTGGATCCTCCATTGATAACAACGTAGGAAAATAATGCTCCTCTGGATAACAAGACTCGATTTTTACACAAGTCTTCTTGAATTTCCTCCATAATTTAACATCCTTAATCACCATTAAAGAATGCTTTCTTGTAATCACAAAAAACTGTGACCCGACCCGGAATTCATCAAAACTCACTTCTGGTTCCATCACATTTTCCCCTCTAGCATTATATCTATCCAATAGCGAAGTAGATTCATTAAGAATCTCTATATAACTAGGGTACTCCATTTTTTGGGATAATTTTTGGGTATCTAATAGAAAATTGTAAAAGTAATTAAAAGAGTGTAAAGGGATACAATGCTGTGAAATAAGAGCAAAATAAGCATTATCTGGGTCATCGAGCAGCGCGTGAGCAAGAAGGCGGCGCGCGGAGGAAATTAGCGTCGGCGATGAGCGTTGAGTTCTCTTCGAATGTATAAATCTATCAGTAAAAACACCCGTTGGAGGTGTGATTTTCACTGTAGGGTCAGCGTGTATGTAGATATTATACAGATGCGGATCGGAAGCATTGAAGAATTTGTGCCATAAGGATTCGAAGTGTAAATCGGAATTTGTTAGGAACATAAAGGCGATTTTGGGGCGGCGGATGGAGGCGGAACCTAGACGAAATTTGTTGGAGGGGCGTTTATGAGAGGGCTTTCTAAGGAAAGTAGAATCGGCGGCGATGGCTTTGTGAAAAAGAGAAAGATCGTCGAGTTCGTCGGAGGGAGAAATGGGGAGTTGGTGGGGAGGGAGGATAGTTGGGGCTAAGAGAAAGATAATTGGGATAGAGATGAGAAGTGTAAGAGATGGGATAAGGATGTATAAATTCAACATCGTTGGGAAAAATGAGTGATGGACAAAATTTAAAGTGAAAATTCCATTGAAGAGTAGAAGTGAGGTTTGAGATTAGGGTTTGAAGGATAGAAGAAGAGTGGAAGTGAAGATTGAGAAGAGAGAGAGAATGGAGCAGATGAATGGTGAAATTGGTTGTGAATGGAGTAGTTGTGAGGGGGTTAGGTGATGCGTAGAATAGGGACCCCCTTTTTTTGGTGAGCCCGTAATCCTGTTCATCCGGACTCTCACAACCAAAATCTGGAAAAAAAACTGGTTACCGTAATATATATATCGTCATTTTATAAGTTGATATACCTTAATGACTCATTTGTCCAGTTAAGTATAACGTCATAATATATAACGCTATATATATAAAGCTCTAATATACCGCGCTATATATATTATATGAGTCTATCAGTAGTTTTTCTGGGCTTAACTAACATAACAATAAGAGATTTTTTCATTCTTATATACTATTTAAAATCTTATTACGAAAAATATCCATGTATTAGTATTTACCCGACCTAAATACATTTTAGTTACAAAATATATATAATCCACTTTAAAAGGCTCTCAATCCATTATTTGTGCCTTCAACCAAAGAATTTAGTTAAATCATTTTACTTTTTTCTCTCCTTTCTCCCCATATCTCGAGTAAACGGAGTGCTTTGAATAATAAATAATTTTCCAACTAAATCTGCTACTCTAACAAACTTTGTTCAAAATCCTCTTTCTTACTCTTCTTTTTTATCTTATTTATATACTCTTTAAAGTATCAAATAGATGTACTAGTAAAGGTAATCACTAAATTGAATGATAATGAATTAGGAATTCTTTCCAACTACCCTGCCCTTCACCAAGGACAAACCTATTGCAGAAAGTTCAAGTACTATTTTAAGATAACCCACTTTACCCTTAAATCTTGTCCTTTAATTAATAAAGATAAATATTATGAATTATTATTCCAACCGGCAACTACCATGCCCTTAATTCTACAAAGGAATAAAATCTACTGGAGAATGCTCAAGGAAAATTCAAAGTTACCGTTACACCATCTTCTCTTATAATTAAATTCTTGCATATCCTTTGCTATATGTTCATATGGATGGGATTATAGTGGTCGATATGTTAATTTCAATGTCGACAAAATTGTGATAAACTCGGAGTCAAGTTACGACACATTACTTTCAACCATTACAGAGCATCTATCAATTGATATACAATTACAACTTTCATACATTATTTCTATCCAGTTATATACAACTACAATATCATACCACTTAAATATAATTTTTATATAATATGTCTTTTGTATATTTTGTATCTCATTTATACATAGTAAAAATAAATTTTATACAACTAAGTATATATTATACAACTTATCTACACTTTCATACATTATTTCTACCTAGTTATATACAACTACAATATCATACAACTTAAATACGATTTTTATACAAATTTTATATAATATGTCTTTTGTATATTTTGTATCTGATTTATACATAATAAAAATAAATTTCATACAACTAATTATATATTATACAAATAATTTACAACTTATCTACAACTTTCATACATTATTTCTACCTAGTTATATACAACTACAATATCATACAACTTATATACAATTTTTATACAATATTGTTCAACTTTCATACAATATTTAAATAAAAAAATATATATAAACAGCATAATATAATTTTTCTGCAATTTTACTATAACTTTACTACAATTTCGTAAGTATAATATATGTAATGTCTTCCTCTTCTTCTTCTTCTTCGAGTTTCAATCTGAAATTCAGCCAAAATCAAGTCTAATCTTCACCAAAATACCCTCAAAATTGAGATATAAACTCAAAAGATTATTCCCAATTGTTTGCAACAACACCCAATCCAAACAAATAATGATTTTTGAAAACTCAAATTCGAATTCAAAGCTTCAAAGCTTTTTAATGGTTGTCAATGGTCGAATTGCTGCTCTCTTACTGGAATTAGGGATGATCTTCGAAAGTGTTTTCTTCTTCATTGAAAGTTAAGCAAGCAACAGGCGTTAATGGAGGTGTGTGGTAGAGTATTTAGAGCTTGAATCTATAAAAATGGAGATTGATTTTTGAAGAAGAGTAAAAAAATATAGAGGAATTTTTGAAGAAAAGTGTATAGGAATGTAAAAATTCCAAAATTATTTCCCTCCAGGGATCGTCACAGCCGACAAGCTAAACATCTCAAGCTTTACAAATGAATCAAAAGATGATGGTATCAAAATTTTCACTAATGAAACCATTCCATGTGCTGCCTAGCCCAAGGATCAAATTAACAGAGTAGCTGCAAATAAAAATTATGTTTGACTAGTCCAATTTAAAAAAACACTCTAACGTCTTCTTCAAAGGGGGTGTGTGGAGAGAAAAACGTGAGGGAGTGGGATATAGACGTTAGAGTGATTTTAGAATTTAATTATTATCATTAAATGCCTAAAAATGTACATAATTGGTAATTTTGTATATATTATGTAATTAGATCAAAACTTGAGTAGGGAGGGTAATAAAGTTTGAAATAGTGTATATGAATGTAAAACTTCTTAACAATAATTCAACTGGGTATAGCGCCCATATTTAAGGCGCTATACCTCAAATAATTGTACCCCAGACTGGTTTTTGCCTTATTTAAAGAGGTTAAGGATTTTGTAAAAATCCATTCATAAATATTTTCAAGTCTTCTAAAATATTTCTTTGTTTACAACATCCATTTAAAAAAATACCACTAACATTTAATAAGTGGTTCAAAAAGAGGCAGAAGGGTGAAGGTAGTTCAACAGATCACTATGGAACACGTCTTAACACTATCGATCCCTACCTTGAAAAAAATATGATAGGTTGCTATACTGACTTAGTTGATGACAAGTGGCATGGTGTTCTGCGTCCCTTGGAAAATAAGCCTATTAATATACACACTGATCTCAAAGTTGCAGGCACATTATTGAGGGCGAAGCGCATTCTACAAAGCCTAAAGGTATGCGGATTTGGGGAGAAAAACTACAGTGGGTTCCCCTTATTAAAAACGATGTGATTATGAAGTACTATGTCACTGGCATGGGCTTGTTGTTCCACAAGCACTGTCTGCAACCTTCCTAACAAACACACACAAAGATGAACCAGAAGTAATTCGGCATTTGATGAAGGAGATTCTAGAGATGGAAAAGGCATTAGATGTTCATCATGCAATGGATGATCTTAACTTCCTGGGAGGAACGGAGGATCAATACTGGGATTTATTAGAAAATAAAAAATTGCGTAGAGATGATGATTATCCTGTTTTCCCAACAGTTGTCGAATGAGAGGGACTACCTAAGTTTCTACCACAAACGTTGGACGTTAGAGTCCCATATTATTGTAGAAATCAAGCAAGTGATCTTATTAATGGTAGCGATGAAATACGAGAAATGTGTGTCAATTGGGGTCTGTCTAGATTACGATGCCCTCGGTCCTAAAGGATGCGTACACGATGTTGACGAAGAAGATGAAGACAGTGACAATGAAATAGTGCCAGACAACGACGATAATGGTGAATGACAATTCTTTTTCTTGGGGTGTATGTTAAATTGGTGTATTGAAGTATTAATGCTAAATATCAATAAGACTTAACACCAATGGGAACATAATTTTATTTCATACATTCTGTAAGATGAACATGTACATACACTTATTACAACAAATTACTGAAAACAAAATACTATATTTACCCTTGATAATTGGGCACATTGGATGAACTTCCACCAGGAGCTCTATTACCACTGCTACCCAAACCAGCTGAAGGACATTTGCGACGGTCGTGTTTTGTTTGTGAACATATGCCACATTTACGGGCATAAACGATATCACCAACATCCATTTGGTTCCGTATACATGTTCTTTTTTGCACCTGTCGTTGACGCAAATACTCCTTGTTACACACCATTTTAAATGGTTCCGGCGGCCAATAATGCTCAGCACCCACTGACTGCAACTGTCCACTATAGGTGTTTACGTATGCAGCAACACTATATTCTTTATCAACATACCGTGTTGCCGCGAAACCTGTATGGTGAAAGCACTTCATGGCATGTGAGCACGGCACGCGATAGATGGACCATTTTACACAGGAGCATAACCTTCTGGATTCATTGACGATGTGTGTATTATTCCCCCGGTTGTGATGGATAGCGGTGCGAACTTCAAAAATATTTCGCTCGTTGCAATATTACAAAAATGAATGCCAATGTACCCGCTTCCTGTATTTCTCAAATCTTTTCATTGGTATTGGCATAAATTCAACACCCATTTCCGTCAATGACGATGCACCTCTAGCCCTTTCAACAAACCTCTCCGCCATCTCCTTGAATGACATCCGCACCATGGCATTGACAGGCAATCTACGAGCAGACTTCAATAACCCATTGAAAGATTATAACATATTTATAGTCAGAATTCCCCATTTTCTGCCACCATCTGCATGCAAAGTCTATTTGTCAAGCTCATGTCGCATCAACGAACGATAGGCTTCTTCGTCTTCCTACCTGATCGATTCAATGCGACTCCTGAATTTACACTCTTGGTGATATGTTGCAGCCATCCACATTAAATCATGCAAATCCTTGTTGGGATGTGCCTTCTCGAAATTGGCCTTCAGGTGTCTCATATAGTAATGGTGGTAGGCATACGGTTCCTGCCATGTAGACAAATTCTGTACAGAACTTAAAATATCGCCATGCCGATCAGATATTAGACAAATACATGAACGTTGTCTGACAACGTGCTCCTTCAAGTGGTTCAAAAATAGTGTCCACGTCTCTTGTCTTTCATTGGCACAAATAGCAAAATTTAGGGGAAATATACTTCCATTAGCATCTACTGCAACGACGATCAACAACTTAATATCATACTTTCCATAGACATGAGTGTTGTCTATGGATATTACCGGTCGATAATGCACAAAACCATCAATTGCTGGTTTAAATGCCTAGAACGCATATCTGAATATATGTTCTGGTATTTTCAGACTCCGCTCAAGCTTCCATTCAACAACAGTCCCAGGGTTAAAGTGTTGCAATGCGGCCATGTACCTAGGTAGAGATGCAAAGGACTTATCCCATCTACCATAAATAATTTCAAATACACATTTGCACCCGAGAAATACCTTTCTTTCGGTAATGGTACACACATATTCCTGGTGGACAGATGTTATACACTCTTTGATCTTGTACCTTATGGACGCTTCAATGTGTGGAATCAAGACAAGAGAAATCAAGTCAACATTCAAGTTAAAATGATTCTAACTGAATGTGTCCATTTCATAATTGTGGGTGCCAATGTATTTACCCACGACCCACATATTTGTTTTCTTCTTCCTCGTATGCATCATCCAATTACAACCCGTAAACCATCTACGGCAAATAACCTTGTATACATCTGGAGATGACTCTTTTACGCTGTACACTCTTTTATGCTGTACATTCGCATTGCCCTGCTTAGGCGCATTTTATCAGGAAAAAGCATGCCATTTGACATAGCCGTTGCTCTAGATTTATCCCACATTATTGTCCAAATTTCGTCAATATCCCTTGTGAGGGCATCCATATCTGACATACTTGGCAAATGATCAAGGTAGGGAATCTCCCTTGAATGAAACGACACGTGGGACTCGTACACTTTTTGTCTACCGGGAGGTAGAGCATGCTCCCTCGTCAAATCAGGTTCAACATTCTCTTCCTCCTCATCATCACCCTAATCGGGGAAGGGTGTGTCATCTCCATACTCATCGGCATTGTTGTCATAATCACTATTCTCTTCCTGACTCTGCGCATCTGCCAGATCCCGATTAAATATGTCGTCTTCATGCAATTAAGTAAGGACGGGACCTTCAAGTTGCTCATTTTCAGTGCACAACCAACAAAATAATGAGTTACTCAAATTGATCCAAACTTATAGCTTTATCACTTCACTTACAAATCATAATGTGTTGATATCCTATGATGGACATTATCTTGTTGATGATTACTCCCGGATGGACCACCATGATCCAACACACCAAAACTAGGCATAATATTCCAAGTGGGCATTGGTTCATAACTTGTAAAATTCATATATGGCCGGTACCCTCTGTGGATGTATGAGTGTTAATACAAATTCAATACATAAAAATAAGCATCTTAACACAAAGGAAAATTAAAGTTTACCAATTGGCTTGTGGATTATGTAAACTAGGTGAGAAATTATTTCCTTGATCCTCATTCGCCCGTGGAGATAAGTTTAGATCATGCCAAACTCTTTCACCTGGAACCTGTTCGGCTAAAACTGCTCCAAAATAACCGCCCGATGATTGAGGGATATCCCTACTTTGCGCAACCTCATTATTGCGAACGTCTTCAGCCTTGACGTACATTTCCAATATTTTTATCACAAGAAATTCCCGGTATTCATCCGGAGTCCTCAAAAAATCTCTCAGAGTTTCAGCGTCCTCGATGTTAAACTCAGCATAACAAGCAACCCCTTGCGGAGTGACAGAATATGAATATCTTTTGGTTACTTTAATATTCACCAAACGTTTGCTCACACTCATTTTTTTTACATAACAACGATACTAATGTATCATACTTCATTGTAAGTGGCAACTTAACATGATACTGTGGAGATAAACTATAGATTACTAAGTTATTCACCACCACAACCTCACCCCTCCCCTAACCCTCCCCCCTCCCCCCAATATAATGAAACCCTAATTCTTCGCTCTTCAGACATTATGACAAAATGCAAAATAACTTAACGAAGAAATATTTTAGAAGACTTGAAAATATTTATGAATGATTTTTTACAAAATCCTTAACCTCTTTAAATAAGGCAAAAACCAATCTGGGGGAGTAATTATTTGAGATATAGAGCCTTAAATATGGGCATTATACCCAGTTGAATTATTGTTATGTCAGTTAAGCCCAGAAGAATTATTGGTCGGCCTACATAATATATATAGTGCGGTATGTTAGGGCTTTATATATATATCGTCGTATATTAGGGCGCTATACTTAACTGGGCAAACGGCCATTAAGCTATAGCGTCTTATAAAAGGGTGTTATATATATTATGGTCACCAGCTTTTTTCCACAGATTTTGGTTCTTTGAGTCCAAAAGAATCACATTTTGATTCCGGGCTCTTTTTTTGCCGGTCAGCTGACGTAAAGGATGATATCAGTTTTAGTTTTTTAATTCTCCTCCTAATGTGAGATATTTACTTTTTTAAGTCTCAATTAATTCAAATTCAACGTGATTATTTTGGACTAACTCTTGATAGGAAAGTATGGATGCTAAAGATTAAGGTAGAAGGTTATTTCCTTAATCTTATATTTTTATTACTACCCAATGATGCTTCTACTTCGGTTCTGTTATTATCTTATTATTGTTATTGTCTGGGACATTTTCCTGATTTGAAAAAGCCATGTCTACCACCATTCATAACGTTGGAATACCAATTGTTAAAAATGAATCTATAATTAGTTCAATCCATTCTTCGGCAAATCCCAATTTCCTCGGCATAAAACATAAGAAGAGCCAAGAGACTTTGTCATAGGCTTTAGCCATATCCAATTTAATCACCACATTAACTCCTTTCCTAAGTTTGCCAACATCATTGATGAGCTTCTGTGCTAAGAGAATGTTTTTAGTTATGGCTCTTCCTTTAACAAAGCCACTTTGAATTTGAGTGATGATCTTGGGCAACATCATTGATTGTAATGGTAAAGAATAGGGTGTGGGTGGCAAGCATCTTATAATTGAAGTAAAAATGATTGAACAAGTTTCATCATGCTTTTTTGCAGGTTAAGAAATGAGAGATTCGGCCTCCAAAGCTCAAAGACAAAAGATCCCAACAAATCTTATGTTTAAAGACCAGTTAAACGAGATTAACACATGTACTTGATAGTTTTTTATTCCTCTCACAGTTATGTGAATCTCATCCAAGCTTAGGAACTGGCTTCTTGAGGGTAAGCTTCACACTCGTGTAAAGATGTATCCTTTGAGATACTAATTATTGAGCAGCAAATTATTATTGGCATTCAAGTGTGGACCTGCCCGGAAAGATGCCAGCTTTTGGTATTCTGTTCTGCACTGGTTACCTTATTTGATCATCAGACTTCCTAAAGTGAAATCTAGAGAGAGAGAGAGAGTCCACGTTCAAATGAGCTCACTTCAGGGCTGGAGGGAAGAGCCACAAAAGCACCTGTCAGGAACTGTTAAAAAAAGGACAAAACTACATAGGGTCTGAGATGCACTTCCTTGAAAAGAGGGAGAGGGGTTATGTAGGTAGTAGCTGTTCAAGAAATGTAGCTGTTGAGAGAGAGAGAGAGAGAGAGAGAGAGAGCAGGGGAAATTCACCTCTTAGAGAATGACATGGAAAGACTGACTGAATTACATCTGATGTATTTTCAGTATTCTCTAGCTCCAATTGCGTAAATGACTAAGTATGCAAAATCTGAAACTAATATACATTTATTAAGGTAATGTGCATATACTGAAGAAGCCATATTCGCTTTCCCCTAAATTACATCTCTATCATTCTGTTAATCTTTCGTCAGTAGTCAAACATGTTTAAGTTTGCAAGAATATATGAGAGTTGAAGATGTAGACTTCAAATGGCCGTTGGTCAAGAGAAATTGGTGCTTGTGCCTTATTCAAATAACCCGCTACAACACAATCTCCACATCTCAACAAGATACTGCTCCTGACGATAGTTTGTAAAAAGTAGAATGAAAGAATAGTCTGACATAGTACTGATAAAAGTAAACTGTTTTCGAAGAAACCCAAAGACGTAGTCAATGGCGAAAGCTCAACGCAATTCTCTGCCTCTTTTGATGCATTGAGAGAATACTAAACATCTAAAGGCGCTGTATGCAATAAACAAGGAGCTTATGCTTCCAACTGAGTTTCTAAATTTCTTCAAAGGAAGACGAAAATAAAAAACATAAATAGTAGATGACCAGCTATTTTTTCGTATCTTTTTCTTGTTCACGTGGAAGTAACATTTTACAAGGCAGCAATACAATTACACAAAGTAACCACCTCTAAGATACATGAATTACGACAGCAATCATATGTGGGGGACGACTCAAGTCCTCTTCTACCGTAGACACACCCTAAACGATGAAAAAAATATGTAGGATTAACAAGGAACAAAATACAATAAAAACCCAGCACTACCCACCTGGAACTGGCTCTTAAAAAGGAATAAAATACAATAAAAACCCACCAGGAACTGGCTCTGCATCATGATAAAATCCTTCTACCTGCTTGTGGCTCAATGTACAAAGGGCAACTATCAGAAACCCCGAACTGCTCTGCATCATGATGAATAGACCATGCGCCTGCAACCTCCAATATCTAAATCTGATCCTCTGAAAGCATCTTTTCTGTGGAAGAATCCCCAAGGTGCCTCAAGCCTTCAACTTTTCAAGAGGATAAGCATTTCCATGGAACTCTCTGAATGGTGTCGTGCTATGTACATATCACTGGAAATCCTACATGTAAGCATGAGCCTGGAAGTATAGCAAAATAATCGAACTATATTCTAAATCCAAGCGAGAGAACCTCGATCGTTGGCAACTTGAGGACGTCCTCTAGTTGGTGTAGGTGGTCTGTTAGCATTTAGCTCCTATCCCAACAATTGTAAGAGTGATTAGACACACATCAAACCAAAGAATATTTGGGTCGAAGAAGATCTGGAAATAACAAACCTGCATCCAAGTGTCCTCTATATGCCGCTCTGGTGAAGTTTCAGGAGATGTTGCTGGCGGCAGCGGGTGAATAAGTTTTGGAACTACAACAAGATCTCTACCCAATACCAAGATAGCACCAGCATTATTAGCAGTACCTGTAGAAAGAAAAAAAAAGAACATTAATATTTTGCATAAAGATAAAACCATATAAATAAAGTAGAAAACTTCCAAACATCCAAAATTTGTAACATCATACCACAGTAATTAGTGGCTGAGAAAAGTGTAATTAAATGTCCCTGAGCAAATCGTTCAAATCCATCCATCACACATTCATGTGCTCGGACTATCAGTTGAAGATCATTGTTGTTGCAGAATTCCATCACACGATCAGGCTGCATGTATGCAAATGTTTACATTAGTGCGACAGGAAATGCTAGAGAAACTACATCACACTAAAGACCCCTGAGACAGAATAGCAGTGATATCTAATATTCAAGCACCACATTAACTGAAGTACTAAAACTCCAGTTCAGCAAACAGATAAGTGACTTCAAGGACTTATGAGTTCAGTTGTCTTGAATGAAAAGAGCTTGGACATAGAAATTAAAAACATCCAAGTTACAAAGATGGAAATGCTGCAATTTGCACAAAACAAACTCAAGAAAATGACAGCCCATAGAATGTCAAAGTGGAAAAAGAGGGCAGAGATGGAGCAATCTCAACTTTTATGTTTGAAATATCATATCTTTCTGCAATGGGCCCTCTTAAGTAACTCCAGTTAACTAATAAGAACGTTGCAGCTTCCCAAAATAAGAGACAATAGTTGAACGAAAACAAAAGATTCCACTACCCCAAAACAAGATCAAGAGAAAATTAACTCACTGAAATTGATACGGAATGAAAATTACTCACCCCAAAAGTGACCAACCCTGGACCTCTTGCATTTGGTCTTAATCCTTCAACGCTATCATTTTCTGTTGGGTCAGACCTAGAAACACACACTGATGTGAGAAAATATGAGTATGTAAAGTCAATGAAGGAAGCACAAGAGAAGAGAGAGACTAACCACAATAAATCCATAAGAACAATTGAGCCAGCATCCATAGTGATAGGACGCTGGATATTTTCTATTTGTTCAACATGATTAATTGACCTTCCAATACCACCATGCATACAGATTATCTTTTTCTCGATTAATGCTGCCAGAGGAAGCCAGTTGAACAATCTATTAAATCGATGCCATGCCCAAATTCCATCTCGCTCACCCTGTTGCATAATTGGACATCAGTATCTAGCTTGGACAGCAAGGACAAGCTTCACCCAGTAAATCATAACATACCATCCGTTCGATGCACTCAATTCGAAAGCCGAAAAGCGCATTAATATCTGCAGCTTCATGGTTGCCACGAATTAGATGTACATTGAGGGGATACTCAACCTAAAGCATCAATTTATGATCATCAAAATCACAGAGTAACCAAGAAGTTGAAAGCATACAAACAACCAGGTATAAGAGTACCTCTAAAGCAAGAAGAATTATACACAAGAGGTACCTTTAAAGCAAGAAGAAGAGTTATCGTTTCCAAACTATGCTGGCCCCTGTCAACATAATCTCCTAAGAAGAGGTAGTCAATATACCTGGTATTCACTTACCAAAATTAGTATCAAACTAGAAGAACAAATCTTTCTTGACACATCAAACTGATCTAAGTGATAGATCAATCCAAAAAATGGTACAAGTCTGCAGGAGTCAGAATGACATGAGAGACAGCAAATAGACACCAAGAGAATATTGTGACAGCCTCACCTGAGACCAAGTAAAGTGTCGCTTAGAATATAAGTTTTGATGTATAAAGGCTACATAATCTGCTACATGGGATATTTGGTTATGCTACATAACTTTTACCAAGAGTGTTTATTGGTCTCATCTTTTCCCTTTAATTGAAGACAACAGGATTTTACAATCAAATGGTTCCATAGCACAAAAGCAAAGTATATGGCTAACACAGCCAAGATGAGGAATACGATTATTATTCCTAATTTGAGCAATTGGGCATAATTCGGACCTTGCAAATATTACGAATTAAAACAGATTTTTGGATGGGTCGGATAATGGGTTTGGGCAAATGAACTGGATGTTTTAAAATGTGTATTCACTTGTTGATTTTAATGATGGGTTCGGGTCTCTTAACGGCTGAGTGATATTTGTGTTCAAATGTGTAACGGTAGGGCTATACACAGTCGAATACTCAAATGGAGGGTAGATATGAACAACTCTCAAAAGCAGAGGGGTAAATATGACCGTTTTCCATAAAATCAGTATCAGAATTCTGATAGCCGTACCGAGACACCAGACAGTTACAACAACAAGCAAACTGCGACGCCCGCAAGTTTCAATCAAAATATTCATTCAAAACAAAAAGAGGGTAAATCGAAAAAATACTGCAATCCAAGGAATTTATGCAGTCAAATGGCTTGGACAGAAAATAAAACAGCTAGAAGCTAGATTGAGTCAAGGCACTTACGATATATCCCCAGCAGTCGATGGGGAACCATACTCATCGAAAAGCCGCATAAGATCCCCAAATTGCCCATGCAGGTCACCAAATATCTTAATAGGAGCCCTAAGCTGTAAAACGCTAGGTTCACTCGCAAATATCCTTTCGGCAGTGTCACAAAGATCAGCCATCTCATTGCAGTCCAAGAAAAATTGCCGCCGAACAGGCGGCTTCCAGCCGCGAGGCTTCAAAAGATGGGCAATCACCTGAGACAGTAAGGAAAAGAAATGATATAACTAACAAATGCAGTTATTTGTCTTTATACGAATATAACAGCTTAAGTTATAAAGATGATGGCAGTTACATTTTCTACAGAGCAGGTAAGTCTTTGCTCGAGATTCAGAATGGTTATGGACTCATTACCCTGATTGAATCAAGGAAGACAGTCCAATTGTATGCATCCCCCCCCCCCACCTAGTGTGTCCCCCCAACCCCCTCACCCCCCCAAAAAAAATATCTGAACTCACCCTAACAGGCCACAAGACACAAATAAGGAAATAAAAAAATTATTCTCCCTCTTTCTTCCCTTCAAAGTACTGTTACACACTTTTACTCTCCGGTCTCCAGTTCTTCATTCAACTTCTTAGAGACCTAGAGTTCTACTCACTTCTATATTTGGAACCAAATTTCCTAGATGAAGCAACAAAAATTACACTTTGCTGCTTCTAAAATTTCCTTTTGGATTTTTTTTCTTTCCTCCCTTCATGATTAATAGAACCTGGATGAATTCTGGCTCTAATAGTTGCGCCCATTCTTAAACTGTTCTGAAAGGGTCAGCTCATGCTGAAGGAAGCATCCTCACTTCGAGATCAGCAAATCTTTTTCTTTCCATCCCAAATGAAACATTGAATAGGAATTTAGATGCAACCAAGGTCATCGCAAACCTAGGGTTAGGTTGTTGGCTGGGAGATCTAACGAAAAAAATGAAACCTTCAATCAATGAAAAGAGCTGACAATACAATTAGTAATGGTGAGCGGTCTCACATTCTTCGATGAAAAGATATGGTTGAAGACCTAGCTAACCTAGCATATTTCTGCCCGGCCCTTCTATTATTAAGTCTGGAAGGTACAATTTTGATGTGTTTCGATTCTTTTGAAGAAAAGAGGTTTGACGGTCTTGAAAGATGAAAGAAAAGTAGCTTATCAGGTGGTATCTTCAAGACACTCCTCTCCATTTTTCCGCTCTCCAACTCAAAGATAAGACGCGTACATTATGATCTATCACATTTTCAAATTCCAATCCCACTAGAGACTAAAGTAATTGTTAACTTGAGGCAGGGAATTGGTAGAACACTGCTTTTCACTAGAGGCAAAATACAGTTACATTCTTTAAGAAGAAATTAAAATGATAGGAGTAAGACATGAGCAGTCTGACATTAGTTCAAATTTTGCTTTAAAGAACATCATAATGCATTCCACCATATGCATTTTCATTTTAAACTCTGACCTCTATTTGGTAGCTCCATTTCTCCCGGGAAAACAAACTACAACAACATACCCAGTATTATCCCATAACGTGGGGTCTGAATAGGATAGTGTGTACACAGACCTTACCCCTACCTTGTGAGGATAGAGAGGGTGTTTCCAATAGAGTCTCGGCTCAGGAAAGCATAAGCACCACATTAATGAAAATATAGACAAGGAACAGTGCCAAAAAGCCATATAAAAGCAGAATAAAAACAATAAGATAGTAAGGTGATCAACAATGAAAGGACACAACGGCTAGTCATAAAAACCCTAATACAAACAGAAAGCGAGACAACGTGCCAATACTACTGTTATAAACACTCTAGACTACCTACTCTACTACCCTAATTCTCGACCTCCATACCTTCCTATCAAGGGTCATGTCCTCGGTCAGCTGAAGCTGCGCCATGTCTTGCCTAATCACCTCTCCCCACCTCTTCTTTGGTCTACCTCTACCTCTCCGTAATCCCTCCAATGTCAACCTCTCACACCTCCTCACCGGGACGTCTGTGCTCCTCCTCCTCACATGACCAAAGTACCCAACCACCTAAGCCGCGCTTCCCGCATCTTGTCCTCAACAGGGGCCACACCCACCTTGTCGTGAATAACCTCATTTCTGATCCTATCTAACCTGGTGTGCCCGCACATCCATCTCAACATCCTTATCTCTGCTACCTTCATCTTCTGGACATGAGCGATCTTAACTAGCCAACACTCAGCCCCATACAACATCATTGGCCTGACCACCACTCTGTAGAACTTACCTTTAAGTTTCGGTGGCACCTTCTTGTTACACAAAACACCGGAAGCGAGTCTCCATTTCATCCATCCCGCCCCAATACGACGTGTGACATCTTCTTCAATCTCCCCATCCCCCTGAATAATAGACCCAAGGTACTTAAAACTTCCTCTCCTAGGGATGACCTGCGAGTCCAGCCTCACCTCCCCTTCCCCGCCTTGAGTCTCGCCACTGAACTTACACTCCAAGTATTCTATCTTGGTCTTGCTCAACTTGAAACCTTTAGACTCCAGGGTCTGCTTCCACACCTCTAATTGCGCGTTCACACCGTCTCGCGTATCGTCAATCAATACAATATCATCTGCAAATAGCATGCACCACGGCACCTCCCCTTGGATGTGGCGCGTCAGTACGTCCATTGCCAGAGCAAATAAAAAGAGCTGAGTGCCGACCCCTGCTGCAACCCTATTATAACCGGAAAACGGTCTGAGTCCCCACCCACTGTCCTCACTCGGGTCTTTGCTCCATCATACATGTCCTTAATCAACCTAACTAGGCACTAGGTACACCTCTAGCCTCCAAACATCTCCACAAAACCTCCCTCGGAACTTTATCATATACCTTTTCTAAGTCGATGAACACCATATGCAAGTCCTTTCTCTCCATATACTGCTCCATCAATCTCCTAACAAGGTGGATGGCTTTTGTAGTCGAGCGCCCCGGCAAAAACCTGAACTGGTTCTCGGAAATAGACACACTCCTCCTCACCCTTAGCTCTACCACTCTCTCCCAGACTTTCATAGTATGGCTAAGCAGCTTGATACCCCGATAGTTATTGCAATTATAAATGGAGCAGTACAACAGTCACCAGAACACCTATCTTCCACCTGCTACAGAGCTATGCTTTGTGTGTGTGTGTGTGTGTGTGTTTTTTTTTTTTGGGGGGTGGGGGGGTGGGTGGGGGGGTTACTTTTGTGCTACCAAACGGGCCATTCCGATGTTACACATGGTCCTTCAAGCAACTACACCCAAAGAAAAAGAGGCAAGAGCCAAATATGGATCTAATCAACACAGCAACTTATGTAGCAAAAGTTATGCTTTAACTGCAAGCAGTTTACCCTTTTTACTTCCCTGAATAACACATCAGACAAATAATGGTAAGCCACATTGTGGAATGTAATCAGGCGATGCGTATAGAGACAAATCATTTACCTTTTTGGGAACACTGTTGATGGACATTTGACGATCCAATAGTTTTCTTGCTGCTGTTGCATTTTCTGGGGTTCCATAACTAACTCGCCTGCCTTCGTTTTCAAACTGATCAATCGAAAGCTGTCGTACCATGCCACCAAGAGCTCCACCAGTCTCTGCAGCTACAACCACCTTCAATGCATTAAGGCACATCATTAGTCAACCTTATGAGCACTAAGACTAGCATAGCATTAAGGATTTGAACACTGACGGCACGGTGATGTAGCCGGACTCCAGCTGGGACAGAATTATTTGATAAGACAGAATCGGGCTTGATCAAAGTAGGCGCCTGTTTTCCACTTGGCGTTGCCTCTGCTCCACGATCCCTGTCTGGAAGTTCAACTTCTCCATTACCTTGTTGTCGAGCTTTTGCAGCCGCTAGGGTAGCAGTAATAGCCTCAGCTTCTGCGGCAGAAGCCTCCACTAGATATTCAACACCTTTGATGAGTCTCCTGCAAAACAAAACACAAGATAGATCTTTAGAAACTAATCATACAATTATCATAAAACAGATAGCAGATGCTGTTGTTCCTATGCAACTGCAAACTCACCGAGATCCTTGAAGCGTCGCATTTTCAGTGCTTATATCAGAATACATATCACCATTTACAGGGGGAGCAACAGGAGTTCCCAGTACAACTGAGCCATCATTAACTACCTCAGGGTCTGTTTGCCTTGTTCTTTCATCACCAAACCCATACCTTCCTGCTATCCTCCCAGCAGCAGCAGCAGCTGCATGTGAAGCTGCACTAGTTGTTTCAGCAGCGGCAAAGTCTTCGGCGACAAGCAAGTCGTCTAGCAATACCCCTGCGACAAAACACAGCAGCACTAAACTTGTTGCAGAAACCAGGAAGTGATCTGAATAACTTCTCCCAAGGTATTTTCATTACACTACTTATTTTCCTTACAGTTGGAAACATGCAACAGATACATTTGAGGCTAAGTATGATTTTCACATCTGACAGAGTAACATGGTGACTTGAACCCACACCGTAAATGTTGGAAGTGGAGGGTGCTTTCCACTTGAGCGACCCTCTCTTATTTTATGACCGAAAAATCCGTTTTGAGCCAAGCCTATAGGCCAACCGCAGTGTCCGGAACTCGGGAACCTTCTCCATTTAAATACCAGAGTTAGTTCTTGGCGCAAGGCTCGAACCTATGACCTAAGACACAAGTCCCTCAACCTTTGCCAATTGAGCTACCCTCACTTGTCTGGCCTCACTGCAGTTAATTTTTTGAATGGGGAAAGTTGTTCATCTAGGTGCAAACATGACTTAACAGTATGAGTTGCACCACATCATTACAGCTAAAGTGGACCAGTTCTAAAACTCTTGAATGAAATCCTTTTACACCAGACTGGAAATATGCCCTCTATTAATTCAGCACTTGATCTTAGCCAAAAGGCCAAGAAAGGTATAATAATAATACAGTACTTGACAGTGACAATGTGAGTATTTTTCAGTGATATCAAATTACTGAGTCAGATAACTTGCTATGCACCAGTGGCACGATAAGCGTTACATTGATGAAAGACACAGGAACCAGCATTAGTGTGTGTCATGAAAACCTTTAATCTAGCAGGCTATATGCACACTAGAGAACGGGATTTAGCTAGTGAAGACCACTTATGAATGCCTAAACCATAGCACATCCTGCACCACCCCTGGAGTCGAAGAAAGAAGATAGAAGATACTTTTAGTTGCTTCACAATTTCTTTTTTACTATTCCAAGAAAAAGAATGATTGTCATCTGAAATCAAACTTGAAAGCAAATATAAAAACATTGATTGATGTCTATCTTATAGTCTTACCACCACGCAGACCACCATAAATAAATATCAAGTCACCAACAGCAGCAGCCGCATGTCTACAACGTCTGGTCAATTCAACTGCAGCATCTCCCCCAGCTGCATCTGCACTGTATCTGCCAGTTCTAGGACTAGTGACAACAGACTTCGTGTCACACCACACTCCTGCTGCAGTATCAAGTACTGCCAGAAGGGGGCAAAGAACCATGATAGTGAGGGATGAGCATAACAGTGCAAAAAGTGTTATATCCACTATGTATCGACTAAAAGTAAAAAATACCGGCTATACTAGATGAATCCTCCACCATGCGTCCACCACCAAGTGCCCCTCCAGATACATGGAGCCGAGCATTAACAAAAACCTATAATATCAGAACGTAATTGATAAATACTGTATCCATGTGAAAGTATGCAGTTAATAAAAGGAATGAAACAAACACGCACAGCAGCATGTTGATATCTAGAGGATGGCGACACACCAGGAGCAATGGCCCATTCCCAGCGCCCATCTCTATGCTTGGCAAGTCCATATGCACTGGCCAGAGGCTGTGGATCAACAAAGCAGTGGGAAAAGTAAGTACAAGTACATCAACCAATGAGCGCAAGAGCATACGAGGAAGTAACAGTTTAAAAGCTCAGGGCCCCATCCAATTATCAATTAGACCAAAAGAAGATGAAAGACCAAACAAAAAACAGAACTCTCGAGTTCATCACTTATGTTACATGGATCTTCACATCTGTTTTGACGAACCCATGTCGAACAGGTGTAGTATAGGTGTGGATACTTTATGGCTCTAAAGAATACACTAAGAATATCAAAAACCAGACACTTCACTGGACACTTATGCAACCCCATATACGTACTCATATAGTCGGTACAAAAAATTTTCTGCCCTGCATGATTGCACTATAATCCCCATAACCTTTGAGGTATCCAACTAAACCCATCACATGGTGGAAGTTGAAAACACAGTTTTCTGAAGTACCATCATATCATGCTGCATATACTTCCTTAACCTCAAGCCCCAGACATCCACTGTTCATTAATCTCAAATCACAAATCCGCTCCACCACTCAAATTATTATTGCAGTATTTAAGTGGATGAAGCTCAACACAGCATCATTTTCACTGACAGTTTCTTGGGCATAAAAATCCAGAAAAGATAGTTGATAAGTCTGTTATTTTTAAGTGACATAGGGAAAGAGTACAGAAACAATAGTAGGAAGTATCTAACAGACAGGATATGTTAACAAGATATCACATCAAATTACAACACTCGACACAAACTACAGAAAATACAAATCATAGAAATCTCTCTTTTTACTCTTATGTCCTTTATTTTATAGCGAAAAAAGGGCTTTGCGTTACTTAAGTTAGAGGAAATGTCTTTAGAAATGTAGTTTGAGGAGGCAAATGTCATAACCTACTGAAAAACATGTTAATTTACAGCATGTATATAGTGTAGTATTGTCCCACATCGGTAGAGGAGTAGTATGTCCTTGTATAGTATAGCTATAAATAAGGACCTCTTGTGTAGTATTATTCATTCATTCAATATATCAATAACATATTTTCTCCCGTGCCTTCTCACATGGTATCAGAGCAATTGTGAGAGACTTATCGCTGTGCATAAATTCCAGCGATTCCGGGAAAGAGAAATCAGTATTTTTTAAGGTTGTTTTCTATCTGCTTCATTTCTGTCAGTGTTGTGCAAAATCCAACACTACCACAAGAGTCGTCACTGTCCGGCGACCAAACCCCAGTGAACAACTCCGGCAGAAGCAGCCTCACGCGCCACCAGAATCTCACGCGCGTGAGCTCACGCGCCGGCGCGTACGACCACTTCCGGCCATTTTTTGAAAATCTTCCTTCAGAACAGTTGGGTCGCCTGGTAATTCCGATCCTACCCCTACTGTTTTCATTTCATTCCGACAACTTTGAGTTTTTTTTCCGGTAGCTACAGTACTATTCCGATAGCTACAGTAGATTCCGGCAGCTACAGTTTTCAGTATTCTGTTTCTGTGTTTCCATACACTGTTTCAGTGGATTACAGTTGATTCTTTCTCCTATTTGGTAATAATTTGCAACAATGTCTTTGGGATTTGATGCTTTTGGGTCTAGAAACATGAGTTCTGGAAATTCTAGTGCTATTATTACCTCGGAACCTTTAATGGGAGGTTCAAACTACTTAGCTTGGGCTTCATCTGTCGAGTTATGGTGTAGAGGTCAAGGTGTTCAAGATCATCTAATCAAACAGTCTAGCGATGGAGATGAAAAGGCAATAGCACTTTGGGCAAAAATCGATGCTCAGTTATGTAGCATCTTGTGGCGATCTATTGATTCCAAGTTGATGCCCTTGTTTCGTCCATTCCAGACATGTTATTTGGTTTGGGCAAAGGCACGCACCTTATACACTAATGACATATCTCGCTTCTATGATGTGATATCACGGATGACAAACTTAAAGAAGCAGGAATTGGATATGTCTACTTACTTGGGTCAAGTACAGGCAGTCATGGAGGAATTTGAGAAGTTGATGCCAGTTTCGGCTAGTGTGGAAAAACAACAAGAGCAGCGACAGAAGATGTTTCTCGTTCTTACCCTCGCTAGACTTCCTAATGATCTTGATTCAGTACGCGACCAGATTTTGGCTAGTCCGTCTGTCCCGACAGTTGATGAATTATTCTCTCGATTACTCCGCCTTGCTGCAGCACCAAGTCCACCAGTGAGCTCATCACAGATACTTGATTCCTCTGTTCTTGCATCCCAGACAATGGATGTTCGGGCATCTCAAACTATGGAGCATAGACGAGGAGGAGGTCGTTTTGGAAGATCTAGACCCAAGTGTTCTTATTGTCACAAACTTGGACACACTCGTGAAATGTGTTATTCCTTACATGGTCGTCCACCCAAAAATGCTTACATTGCTCAGACCGAGACTCCAGGTAACCAAGGATTTTCTTTATCTAAAGAAGAATATAATGAGCTCCTTCAGTATCGAGCAAGTAAGCAGACATCTCCACAAGTAGCCTCAGTTGCTCAGACTGATACTTCTGTTTCTGGTAATTCTTTTGCTTGTGTTTCCCAGTCTAGCACTCTTGGCCCATGGGTCATGGACTCCGGCGCTTCTGATCACATCTCTGGTAATATATCACTTTTGTCAAATATTGTATATTCACAGTCTCTTCCCACTGTTACTTTAGCCAATGGATGTCAAACTAAGGCAAAAGGAGTTGGACAAGCTAATCCCTTGTCTTCTATCACCCTAGATTCCGTTCTTTATGTCCCTGGCTGTCCTTTTAGTCTTGCATCTGTTAGTCGTTTGACTCGTGCCCTCCATTGTGGTATATACTTTATTGACGATTCTTTTATTATGCAGGACCGCAGTACGGGACAGACAATTGGTACAGGACGTGAATCAGAAGGCCTTTACTACCTTAACTCACTCAGTCCTTCCACAACATGTCTAGTTACAGATCCTCCAGATCTAATCCACAGACGTTTAGGACATCCGAGTTTATCCAAACTTCAGAAGATGGTGCCTAGTTTATCTAGTTTGTCTACATTAGATTGTGAGTCGTGTCAACTTGGGAAACATACCCGAGCCTCCTTTTCGCGTAGTGTTGAGAGTCATGCAGAGTCTGTCTTCTCCTTAGTTCATTCTGATATATGGGGTCCTAGTAGAGTCAGTTCATCTTTGGGATTTCGTTACTTTGTCAGTTTCATTGATGATTATTCAAGATGTACTTGGCTTTTCTTAATGAAAGATCGTTCTGAGTTATTTTCTATATTCCAGAGTTTCTGTGCTGAAATCAAAAACCAATTTGGTGTTTCTATTCGCATTTTTCGCAGTGATAATGCCTTAGAATATTTATCTTCTCAATTTCAGCAATTTATGACTTCTCAGGGAATTATTCATCAGACATCTTGTCCTTATACCCCTCAGCAAAATGGGGTTGCTGAGAGAAAGAATAGGCACCTTATTGAGACTGCTCGCACACTTCTAATTGAATCTCGTGTTCCGTTGCATTTTTGGGGCGATGCAGTTCTCACAGCTTGTTATTTGATTAATCGGATGCCTTCATCTCCCATCAAGAATCAGATTCCGCATTCAGTATTGTTTCCCCAGTCACCCTTATACTCTTTTCCACCTCGTGTCTTTGGGAGCACGTGTTTTGTTCATAACTTAGCCCCTGGGAAAGATAAGTTAGCTCCCCGTGCTCTCAAGTGTGTCTTCCTTGGTTATTCTCGTGTTCAGAAGGGATATCGTTGTTATTCTCCAGATCTTCGTAGGTACCTTATGTCAGCTGACGTCACATTTTTTGAGTCTAAACCTTTCTTTACCTCTGCTGACCACCATGATATATCTGAGGTCTTACCTATACCGACCTTTGAGGAGTTTACTATAGCTCCTCCTCCACCTTCGACCACAGAGTTTTCATCCATACCAACCGTTGAGGAGTCTAGTGTTGTTCCCCCTAGTTCCCCGGCCACAGGAACACCACTCTTGACTTATCATCGTCGTTTGCGTCCTCCATCAGGCCCAACTGGTTCTCGTCCTGCACCTGACCCTGCTCCTGCTGCGGACCCTGCTCCTAGTACACCGATTGCACTTCGGAAAGGTATAAGGACCACACTTAACCCTAATCCTCATTATGTCGGTTTGAGCTATCATCGTCTGTCATCTCCCCATTATGCTTTTATATCTTCTTTGTCCTCAGTTTCCATCCCTAAGTCTACAGGTGAAGCGTTGTCTCATCCAGGATGGCGCCAGGCTA
This sequence comes from Nicotiana tomentosiformis, assembly GCF_000390325.3. NCBI lineage: Eukaryota > Viridiplantae > Streptophyta > Magnoliopsida > Solanales > Solanaceae > Nicotiana > Nicotiana tomentosiformis. Next base: position 94,141,867 of record NC_090817.1, on the reverse strand, counting down.
TGAATGACGAGATGTCTGCTTTACATACAACTGGTACTTGGGAGCTTGTTCCTCTTCCCTCAGGTAAATCTACTGTTAGTTGTCGTTGGGTTTATGCAGTCAAAGTTGGTCCCGATGGACAGATTGATCGACTTAAGGCCCGTCTTGTTGCCAAAGGATATACTCAGATATTTGGGCTCGATTATAGTGATACCTTCTCTCCCGTGGCTAAAGTGGCTTCAGTCCGCCTTTTTCTATCCATGGCTGCGGTTCGTCATTGGCCCCTCTATCAGTTGGACATTAAAAATGCCTTTCTTCGCGGTGATCTTGAGGATGAGGTTTATATGGAGCAACCACCTGGTTTTGTTGCTCAGGGGGAGTCTCGTGGCCTTGTATGTCGCTTGCGTCGGTCACTTTATGGTCTAAAGCAGTCTCCTCGAGCCTGGTTTGGTAAGTTCAGCACGGTTATCCAGGAGTTTGGCATGATTCGTAGTGAAGCTGATCACTCTGTATTTTATCGGCACTCTGCTTCAAGTCTCTGTATTTATCTGGTAGTCTATGTTGATGATATTGTTATTACTGGCAATGATCAGGATGGTATTACCAACCTGAAACAGCATCTCTTCTAGCACTTCCAAACTAAGGATCTAGGCAGATTGAAGTACTTTCTAGGTATTGAGGTTGCCCAGTCTAGCTCAGGTATTGTTATTTCTCAAAGAAAATATGCTTTAGACATTCTTGAGGAGACGGGGATGATAGGTTGCAGACCTGTTGACACTCCGATGGATCCGAATTCTAAACTTATGCCAGGACAGGGGGAGCCGCTTAGCGATCCTGCAAGCTATAGGCGGCTGGTTGGAAAATTAAATTATCTCACAGTGACTAGACCCGACATTTCCTATCCTGTGAGTGTGGTAAGTCAGTTTATGAATTCTCCCTGTGATAGTCATTGGGATGCAGTTGTCCGCATTATTCGATATATAAAATCGGCTCCAGGCAAAGGGTTACTCTTTGAGGATCAAGGTCATGAGCAGATCATTGGATACTCAGATGCTGATTGGGCAGGATCACCTTCTGATAGACGTTCTACGTCTGGATATTGTGTTTTAGTAGGAGGAAATTTGGTGTCCTGGAAGAGCAAGAAACAGAATGTAGTTGCTCGGTCTAGTGCAGAAGCAGAATATCGAGCAATGGCTATGGCAACATGTGAGCTAGTCTGGACCAAACAATTGCTCAAGGAGTTGAAATTTGGTGAAATCAGTCGGATGGAACTTGTGTGCGATAATCAAGCTGCCCTTCATATTGCATCAAATCCGGTGTTCCATGAGAGAACTAAACACATTGAGATTGATTGTCACTTCGTCAGAGAAAAGATACTTTCAGGAGAGATTGCTACAAAGTTTGTGAGGTCAAATGATCAACTTGCAGATATCTTCACCAAGTCTCTCACTGGTCCTCGTATTAGTTATATATGTAACAAGCTCGGTACATATGATTTGTATGCACCGGCTTGAGGGGGAGTGTTAATTTACAGCATGTATATAGTGTAGTATTGTCCCACATCGGTAGAGGAGTAGTATGTCCTTGTATAGTATAGCTATAAATAAGGACCTCTTGTGTAGTATTATTCATTCATTCAATATATCAATAACATATTTTCTCCCGTGCCTTCTCACAAAACAAATAAAACTAAAGGTCAAAATAATATGAGATTTCGATCATAAGTTGTTGGCAAAGCATTTAGGGACTATGGTAGGACTTTACACGCCTCTAGTTACTAGCACACTTCCCCTAATTTTATGGGTCACATAACCTCTTTTTGGTCCTCTCTCCCCTTTCTTAACTAGCTTTGCACTCATATGCCTTTTGTAAACCAGAAAGAGACAACAGAATCAACCAAAATACTTACAACTAATAAAACAGAAACAATGCTATAGATGAAAATCAGCTTTCTCTTCAATAAACAAATCCACCAACTGATATCTCAAAGTATGAGAAGAAGTCGCATCTTCCGCAACATTAAAGGCTATAACACAATCAAACATTTACTTGAGCAGGCATTGGGAAACAAAGTTTTGTACCCTGACAATTTCTTTTTACTATGTTCTTAAGATTTTACTGCACATACAGCCAATTGTGAATCGATCAAATCTTGTTCTTCTTTCACTAGGTTCTTGGGTGGGGATCATTTTTTTTTGGCAATGAACTTTTCCCCAAATGTAAGGCTAGGTTCTACCGCACATAAGTCAAAGCGGCAAAATAGAGTGGCTGCAGATTAATGGAGTATCACCGAGCAGAAGGTTGCAGGGATCATGGGAATGAGGATTGTGTTAGTACCAGAGAAGGGGAGGGGAAGGCTGGCACTGGGAAAACGGTTTCCCAGCAGAGGTTGGGGCGTTGGGCAGATGGGTAGATCAGGGAGAGCAAGGTGGCAACACAATGGAGTACAACCAAGGTAGGGATCAAGAAGGAGCAGGCTAGAGATTAGAGAGATCTGCAGAGTGCAATCATGAGACGTAAGGCAAAGCTAGAAAGGAAGGTGAGAGGACATGACAAAAAAGTGAGGGAATAAGAAACACACCGTTCTCCATAGAAATAGTAAAGGAGTATATTCAACAAAAATGGGAAAGATAAAGAGCTCCACTCAAGTTTTATCCATTAAAGCGATTAACCACTAAGTAGGTACATGAAATGGGAAAAGGGAAGCACCTCCAAACAGATGCGCAAAATTTGGGGCAGAGAAACAGAGGATGTTCACATAAAATGGTTACAGACATAATTAAGTAAACAAAGGTGTCCTTGTCTAAGCAATTTTTTCAAATTCAACTCTCAATGCAACCTATCATAAGAAAAGCAGTTTGCATGCACTTGGCCGATGAGGTAGTTTGTCTCACATATGAGGATGCAGAAAAGACAAGTAAATGAGTAAAAGAGTCCCTTCCCTAGCAGCAAAACTTTTTAGAAGAGGTGATTCACATAATAAAATAAGAGACTGACTCTATGTGAGGAAATTGAAATAGAAGAGGAGTCAGAGAAGGAGAGAGAAGGAGATAAGGCTGAGACAAAGAAAGCATGATTGGTTCAAGAAAGAGAACAATCTTTCTGCGAGATATCCTTCTAACTTCTAAGTGCAAGTAAAACTGCTAATGATAAAAACCAAGGGAACAAGTAAATCAGTATAAAATCCATCATTTTTTCTTATTGCATCAGAAAGCATGCTTCACTCACCACGCTATTGGCATCCCTCCCTCCACAAAGCAGAAGAAGACCGTCAGATCGCGCACTTGCAGTTGCGTACCTAGCCAAGTAACAAGAGCAAATTAGGACTTCATTACCTTACTAGACACTTGGACCAGATTAGATTCACAAGAATTTATCTTCAGTTGGACATCACCAGAGGAAACTAGTGAGAATACACAAACAAAATTCAGAATAGATGAAGATGCAAATGTGTAAAATGCACTCCGACAGCTTTAGTTCAACAAACAGTACAGTCTAAAGAGACTTTGCTAAAAAAAATGTAGAAGTTTTGAAAAAATAAGAGACCAACATATGCTCAAACTGTCACCACTGTTCATCAAATAACCATCTTCAGATAAGAAAAAAATGTACATCCCACTGCTTGAGCCTTTGTCATGTTTATGTTTGGTGTGTCCAAGCCATCGAGCATGCACCTAAACTAATCAACCAAGACAACCTGCAATATAAGCACACGTAACAAAGACCTGCCAATAATGACTACAGCAGATGGGCTCACACTGAGTGTAGTTGCGGATTTTGAACCTGGAATGGCCATATTGTTATCCTATGCCTCAACCAAACTCCCTAGAAGACAAGCCAAGGTATATCTTCTTTGTTTCGTTGAATTCTTTATTTTCTTCTAGGTCATCGAAAAACTTATAAGAAACATCACCAGAAGGAATAAACTTGTTTTCTTATGATATCGAGAATTCGTAATTTTACTTCACTATTAAAACCTCAGAAAAGGAGCTCCCCTTATCATGTATGAAATCCGAAAAGTAGGTGCAAGAAAATATGCTATTCTAGAGAGATGGCAACTCCATCAGCAAGTGAAACTGATTTGAAACCAAGAACATGCCAGCGAGGTGCAAAATTGAGCCACTCAACCATCAAATGGTAGCAATAGTTTGTGGAATTTCAAGTTTTAGTTTCCTAAAATCATACCAGGGCAACATTTACATGATATCTACCTCTTCAAAAATAAGGACTTATCCACGGAAATGCTGATACCAATAGTTCAGCAAATCTCTCTTCTTTGACGTCAATGTCGTATATATCTTTACTGAAATAGTCCATACAGTATGGTTTTCTGAACAAGGTTTAAGCACAATAACAACCACCACCACTTCCGAAAACATCAGATTTTTTGAGTGTGATTTATCAAGTCAATAATTTATTTATTTTTCCTGCACACGAGCTGCAAATAAAAACTTATGCAAATAACAAATTCTCTGCCAAGAGCATCAGTCATCAAAATCACGTGCACTCCAATCTGTTAAAAATGAAAAACAAAAATAAGAAGATTCCACTAAGGCTATGGTCATTGGGTTGTGACATTGGGAAACTTCCTACTGTATATTTGGTTTTCTGAACAAGGTTTAAGCACAATAACAACCACCACCACTTCCGAAAACATCAGATTTTTTGAGTGTGATTTATCAAGTCAATAATTTATTTATTTTTCCTGCACACGAGCTGCAAATAAAAACTTATGCAAATAACAAATTCTCTGCCAAGAGCATCAGTCATCAAAATCACGTGCACTCCAATCTGTTAAAAATGAAAAACAAAAATAAGAAGATTCCACTAAGGCTATGGTCATTGGGTTGTGACATTGGGAAACTTCCTACTGTATATTTGGTTTTGGCCCTGGGGGCAAAAAATAAGGCTATGGAAATATGGAATGGTGTGATTGATAAATGTGAGAAGAGACTAGCAAAATGGAAGGCTCAATATCTATCTTTGAGGGAGGCAGGATCGTATTGATTAACAGCATTTTGGATGCTTTGCCAACTTATGTTATGTCTCTTTTTCCACTGCCTACTAAGGTGGAAAAAAGATTGGATTCTCACAAAAGGAATTTTTTGTGGCAAGGTTGCAAGGAGACTAGATGTTTTCATCTAGTTAGATGGAAATCTGTCATGTCCAGCAAGAAAGAATGAGGTTTGGGGGTCAGAAATTTCAGACTGCATAATAAAAGTTTATTGTGGAAATGGCTATGGAGATTTAACACAGAAGAGTGTGCCTTATGGAAGAGAGTGATTAGCCACAAATATGGGCAGCAAGGGCAATGGATCACCCCTCCAGTCAACTCTCCCTATGGAACAAGCATATGGAAGGCAGTTAGGAAGCTTTGGGAGGAGTATGCTTTAAACATTGGATTCACAGTTGGTAATGGAAGAAGAATATTATTTTGGAGTGATACTTGGTTAGGGCATGGTCCTTTGAAAGATTTTTTCCCAGAACTATTTTGCTTAACAACTACACCTCAATCTATAATAGAAGGTGCATGGAATTTACAGGGTTGGAATTTTTCTTTCAGAAGGCTCCTAAATGATTGGGAAATCGGTAGGGTGGCTGAAATGCTGAAGGTTCTGGGAATTTTTCATGGTACCAGGAATGTTGAGGATACAGTGATATGGAATGAAGGAAACACGAGAAGGTTTTCAGTCAGTTCTGCATATTATTTTTTGTCAGAAGGTGCTCAATTATCTAGTTGGCCATGGAAATACATATGGAAGATTAAAGCCTCTTTTAAGGTCACATGTTTTTCTTGGCTGGTGGCCAGGAAAGCTTGTCTCACTCATGAAGTTTTGCGGTTAAGGGGGATTCCTATGACTTCCAGATGTTTCTTGTGTCAGAAGGAGGAAGAAACCACTAGCCATCTCTTTCTACATTGCAAAGTAACTGATACTCTGTGGCAGTTATTCCTTTCCCTGGCAGGAATACGATGGGTAATGACAAAGAATACCAAGGACCTTTTGTGGTGCTGGAATTATATTGAAACAAGGAAGAGTCAGAAGCTATGGTGGAGAATGGTGCCAGCATGTATATGGTGGACGGTGTGGACAGAAAGGAATCATAGATGTGTTGAGGATAGAATTAGTTCCATACAAAGAATTAAGCTGAATTGTTTTTTGTCTTTTCAATTCTGGTGTAAAGAGAACAATATAGAGGATGCAGAATTACTTGTAGATTTCTTATATTCTTTCTAAGATACAAGGCCCTCTGTAATTTGTACATTCTTTTTTTGGATACCAGTACCAACTTGGTGCTGATGAATATATTGTTACCTTACTCAAAAAAAATAAGAAGATTCCACTAAGTTGTATGACAGTATTTTCAACTCCTTCAAACGCTCTGTGGTTCTCTTCTTACCATATTATCCACATGAGTGATCTCCTTATTCGACTCATCCATTTGAACTTCCATCCTACCATCATATCTCTAATGGTTTGATACACCAAACGTTTCGAGTGTTGGAAGTAAATTTATATTTTGATGTGTCAAATGTTCGAAAGCGTCGAATACAAGGAAGTGAACAAAATGTTGACAGAGGATCAAGGATATGGTAAAAAGCATGTGACTTAAAATGTATAACAACTTTTCAACTTTAAAATCTTGATTTAAAGGAACTATTTCTTAAACTTAATGACTATTTCTCTACTCTAAAGACAATACTAGAAAAGGAATGTCATTTTCCTCGCAAGTCTTTATTAAGTAGTCCATGTGCTTTATTTACAATACGTAGTAACGCCTCTTGATTCTTTTGACTGTAGTGAACAAATCCCACAACATAGTTATCTCATGTCAACACTAATACGGAAAAGAAGTTTGTGTTGCGCACCAGTAAATCGGAATTGATAACTCGTGTTTTATAGCCAAGAAATCCACGATGGCTAGTGGCACACAATTTGAGACTCGGTGGATAATGGCCCCTAACATTCTCCATTTAAATACCTCGCTTTTGTCTGCGCCAGGGCTTGAACCCGTGACATGCGCCTAATCCACACATCACATGCTACGTTAAAAGCTAAATTTAAATTTCATGGAAAATACTTCCGAGTAAATTAACAGTTGGAATAATTAACCAATATAGCAACTCAGTCTCACAATGAAGCTAGTTGAGCTCGCTATATGAATTATTACTATCCAAATCTCTTCATTTCGACTCGTTCTATTCAAATTATAAAAAAAATTATGCTCTCTAACACTAGAAAGCTCTAAATTTCTACAGGTAACAAATTTCCAACATTATTAAAAGAGTCCAAAATAATATTGAACCTAAAGTGAGTTTACCAATATGACTGAGCCTCAATCCCAACAAAAATTTGTTATCACATATATGGATCATTTTCTTTCATTATAACCTATTTTTCTCCAAGTCTGCACAAATTCAAGAGATTCTACGTCTTTGAAACAACTTTCTTCATGTGCATCTAAAGGTCGACGTAGGACATGACCAAACCATCTCAAATGATCTTCTCTAATATTGCACTTGCAACTATAACAAGCTCAATACTTCTTTTTAAAAGTAAAAAGATCTAAGCAATTTCCCAATAGCATGTCCCACACAAAGATTTTTTTATTTTTTATTTTTTAGAATGATAACATTGTATTCGTCAGTACAAAATGTACTGGCAACAGAATTTACAAGCTACAGCCCTTGTGTATTTTACAAGGCTTCCAAAAATATAGATTCAGCATCTACTACAGAAGACTCTTTACACCAAAAGTGCAGATCTAAAATACAACTCATTTTAACTACTTGAATGGAGCTGCTAGTAACTTCAAAACATCTGTTGTTTCTTTTCCTCCAGTATTTGATAAGTATGGTTTATATCAAATACATTATGGAATATCTTATAACACCAAAAGCATATATTAAGCAAAAGGGAGCTCTTAGCTCTCCTCAAAGGATTTTCTACACACTTAAGTATCGTTTTTCTTTCCGTTCAAATTAACAAGAAAAGAAAATGAGGAGTGACCTTCAACAGCTCTTTATTTCTGGTATCCAGCTTCTTCATCCTCCAACCACTCGAGGACTTTGCAACTGTTTCAGGTAGCGTTCACATATTGTTGAAAATGAAAAGGAACAAAGCTAATAACTCTATCGCAAAAGTGCACCAGAAAATGGTTCACTTCATGCCTACTTTATACACAAGCAAAACCAACGAACTATGATGCAATTTCATTTCCTTAAATTATCTGCCGTCAAATGCACACACCACTCGGAAACTGGCCAGCTTTTTAGATGTCAATAATCCATCATAATTCTAATAAGTAAACACATACTTTTATAAGCCAAAGAAATGAAGACACCCCCTCCCTTAAGACAAAAAAAGAAGCTGGATTATTGGACTTGGAACTTGGGAATAGATAACAAAATCATCACCACGTAAGTAAGTCAGAAATGACCATGAGGCATTTTCTTTTATGAATAGCGTAAAAAAGATCAGGTGCATTTTCTTATATGGATAACCCCACAACCAAACCCTGTAGGAGCCTAACAATAACTCTTTCCCACTTTGATTCCTTGGTGACTTGAAATTCCAACCTTGTGGTTGGAGGAGAGAGTTACCTGTTGGCCATCCCTCCCTTGTCAAGGGATCAGGTTCATTCTTCTAAGCAATAAATCATAACCAAACAGTCACTGAAGACTGCCACTGTTTACCACATGCTACTTCTTTGATTGATATGTACAAACAAAACTTTAGGTTCTTCACCATGTAATAAAGAACATAAAGTTCAGAAAAGCAAATTGAATACAGTCAAAAGTAACAAGAAAATATGAAAGTCATGTACATTTAGGAACTAAAATACACATCTTCAAGAAAGAGATCATGAAATTTACATGCAAGGAGGTGGACCTTCACCCTCAGGTTCCAATTTGCGCCATTCATATGGCTTGGCAGCTGTATCCAAGGCCCAAACATCCGCTAGAGGTCGTTTTCCTGAAATAATGGATCAACTTTTTATTTCTTAAACTTTATATGCTTAAAAGATGGGGAGGGCCTTTTAACGAGACTGACCATCATTTCCACCAATAGCCATGAGATATCTTTGCCCTACCAAAGCCATGACGTGGCCATAACGTGGCCCTGGACCAGGTCCTTGGACCACAACCCTGAAAATGTCAGAATTATTTCAGTAGTTGATCAGCACTTCCAAATTTCACACCTCACCAGCATGCACCACGTTCATTGAAACTAAGTCATTACTTGAACTGCTAAATGCTAACCTGTGCCATCGCGGGCGCTGTTGTGTAAGGTCCAGAACATGAAGATCCTCAGCTGACAAACCAGCTGGACCAATTCCACCCTGGGATGGATAAGATAGAGCATCTTAACTAGCTGAAGTAGATGATCATGCACGATTCAGACAAAGTAATATAAGTTTATACCAACCTGAATAACAACCATGGTTCCAACGGCTGTAGCAACATGAGCAGCCCTTGGCGTGGGTGGCTCTCCTATAGGAGTCATCCTGTGATTATTAAGAAACAGAGACATACTTTATCCAATCTCAGTAAACCACAAAACTGAAAGTAGCTTATCAGTGACACCAATAGGCACTTACCTAGACCATTTATTTGTCAAAACATCATAGCAGTGCACATCAGCTGTAGCACCTGCTAAACCTGCAATTAAGATCTCTTCTATCAATTGATTATTCTACAAAAATCAAATTCTGTTTTTTTTTTTTACGCATAAACATTGTATTCAGAGGTTTTCTGAGACCAGTAAAAGTCACTTTACTCGTTTCATTTAGTCTGCATAACTGGAAAGATCATATCCTAGTCAAGTCCAAAAATTGCTCAGACAAAAAGGGTACAAGTTGGATAATTTGGAGACTTCAAGGAAACATACGAATTCCAGCACTTCCAGCAGAAGAAGGAGTCCCTGAAGCAGCAGAATTCCCTTCAAGCGCAGTTGCACCACCAAAGAGAATAAGCCTAGGACCAATGTAATTGGCGCTACCCTCCTCTCCAACCGCCGGTACAGCCGTTAAGGTATGCCCACACCTCGACCCTGGACCATCCTCCTTCTTCTCTAGAACAGCGTGCACCACCGAGTACGCTGGAGCACACCTCGGCCCCGCCACCGGAGTACTGTCCTGCTGCTGCTGCTGAGAAGTTGCCGGATGCTGCTGATCCTGAGGAGTCTCCGGCGGAGATCCTCCAGTCGATGACTGGCCGTTTAGCTGCTCCGACGACGCGCCGTTATTCTGATCGTGATCGGATTCCGGCGACATCGTTGAATCCACATCCATATCCCCCACCTCCAAACCCTAGATTCTTAAGCTTATCGGAGCTCAAATTCTCAACCATGCGCATTTTGGATCAACATATCCAATCCAATTCAAACCCCAAATGTCGAAAATCACAATTTCAAATCCTCTGATTCAAACACATCCAAAATTTACGAGAAAATTACAGACCAAAAGAGAGGAAATTCTAGGTTTTTCTTCTCTCTTCTTCTTTCTGAAGAAACTTCAAGGCGGTCGAGGAATACCAATCCGAACAGTTTTTCACACTAAAACTCTCTTCTCTGTCCAATCCTCGATCACTCGTTCTCTCTCTCTCTCTCTCTACGAATATTTAAATGTATGTACAGGCGCACATTTAGATATATCTATCTGTATCTATAAATTTATACGTATTTTTCTGCACATAAAGTACCTCTGTCTCTCTCATCTGTCAAATGGCTATGAAGAAATCTGACTACAGTGGACTTTATTTTTACCTCTCAGGGTACAAGTCCTGATGCGAGATTTACACTTTTTTTTTGCAGATCGTACAAGATATTACATCATGTGGTACAACAGCTTTAACGGTGATAACCGGTTCCGATTTCAACGGGAGGGATTCCCTCGTGAACAAGAAGGATTTTATGAGACGCGCAGGATCGGCGCGTGTGGAGATGTATGAAAGTGATTCAACCTGACAAATACATATGGGATGAGAGGGGGCTTTGGCTAAAGATAATGTTCATGATTGGTTAAGAGTCATTATTAAATTATTGAGTTTTATTTTTCTTATTATTATTCTTTTTTTCCCTTCTTTTTCATCGCTTTATTCTGCTTTTTATTCGTTTAATAATTCTCACATAGGGGCGAGGCGGATGCAAATTTTATTAAATTAACATGAAAATAATATTTTAATCAAATAAATACAATTCAAGTGACACCGCTTGACAAAGCTGGTTCGAAACCACCTAAGCGTTTTATGCATCTTTGAACCCTTTTTCTATTTTTTTTGAAAAAGTAAGAGACTGTAGTGTGACTTGTGGGAATCGAACCCGTATATGCTTAAAATTAAATAAAATTATATTTTTCATTATTGATTTAATGTTTATATTTTTTAAATTTGCTTGACCTTTTCCTGCTAATTGTTTTTTTTCGTTTAATTGAAACTTGGTTTCTTTTATACTGTGCATTATTTCAAGGTTGATTTTCTTTAAATTAAATATTATTAATATGAAGTATTTGACATTTTTAAACTTGATATTGAAGCAACATATTAAAGATTTTGAAATATTATTTTCCTGAATTATTTACTCCTGAATATTTTTGTAAGATTTTCATACTCATTGTGATGGAGCAGTGAGCTCTTTATTGTGGAAAAATATTATTGTTGAATTATTTTGACATGAGCCGTGAGCTCTTTATTGTGAAAAAAATATTATTGTTGAATTATTTTGACATGAGCCGTGAGCTCTTTATTGTAGAAAAATATTATTGATGATTTATTTTGGCATGAGCCGTAAGCTCTTTATTGTGAAAAAATACTGTTGTTGAATTATTTTGGCAAGTTATATTATTTGAGCACTTGAGGTGCAAATTGTGATATATTGTGATATTGATACGTATGCGGTGGTATAAGGTCTGGGTGTTTAAACGCATGCGGTGAGATAAGGGTGGCTTGATATGCGTGGCTAGTAGGGGTGACTACTAGAAGTCATGCGGTGTGATAAGGGTGGCTAAAACACGGGATGCTATTTCGGGAAAAAATATTTTCTTTAAATAAATTGTGAAGGCTCCCGCGGTGATATAAGGAAATGAGATATTGTGAAATTATTTATAACTTGGGACTACGAGGCGGTACCTCGGTAGTGCACTTGTTGATATTGATTTATAGCCATAGTTGCTTTCGATTAATTGTTGTGATTTTCATAAAGTTGAAGAAAATTCTGTTTTGATTCCACGAGATATTATTTGCAATTATTTGGTGTCATTAAATATGACATACTATTTGATTCATTTCCAATGTCATTTTATTTTACTACATTGATAAATATTTTACCATGCCATTATTATATTCCAATAGGGCCTCACCTGACCTCGTCACTACTCAACCGAGGTTAGGCTTGGCACTTACTGGGTACCGCTGTGGTGTACTCATACTACGCTTCTGCACATCTTTTTGTGCAGATCCAGGTACATTTTTACCAGCCTAGACATCAGTGAGTTACCTGCGCACAGAGACTTCGAGGTATATTTGCAAGTGTCCGCAGACTCTGGAGTCCCCTTCTATCATTTTATGTTGCTTCCTTATATTTTATTTAGACCTTGACATATAGAGACATTGAGAATAAATTCTTAGAAGCTTGTGACTTATTTCTACCGGGTTTTGGGAGTTGAAATTGTAGTTTATTTATTTCAGATATTTATTATTATTCCGCATTGATAGGCTTACCTAGTCTTAGAGACTAGGTGCCATCACGACATCCTACGGAGGAAATTTGGGGTCGTGACAATATTCCCGCAAAATCTTCCGCGGGGGAATGATAAACCTATGCAAGTGTGGCCACTATGCTTTGTTGTCTAGCATGGACGACGACAACGACCGTGGGTGAATGGAACGGTTCGTTACAGTTGCCATCAGTGACATTATTCCAACAACAACATCATTTTTTCCGGTTGCTTGGAACCGCTCCCGTAAGTTCTCTTTAATACATCTTTTCTTACTGAATATTCTTCCATGCTTGTATTGATCCTTCAACCTTCGTTTGTTACAGCAACTCGATGGATCCCACTGGTAGGTTCAGAAGATCTTGGACATCACAACACCCAGAACCCATTTGTGGAAAGAACTGTCTATTAAATACTGGTGGAAGGCAAAAAATCATGGTAACTTTAATTTACCTCATTTCTACTTTTTGTATATGAAGAACTTGGTCGAACCCTTCTAACTTGCTCATGAAATTAGGTCTACCTGTGGGCTCAGTTGATGTCCCTAAGGAGGATATTTTAGATGACCCTGCTAATGCGGCGAGGCTGCTTCAGGAGGCACTTACTCGAACATGCGTCTTCAGGCCTGCTTCGGGCGCAAACATTTCTTTACGGAGTCCCCGGCCAGCAAAACGAAGAAGTTCCTCTGTGGCTGGGGAAAAGAATAAGAGGGCAAAGCTATGGTTGATGCCCCCGAGTCATCTCCGGTGGCGATGATGACTGGTCCTCTTTCCGGGCCGGTCATAGACACTGTTAGGGTTGTGCATGGATCAGATCGGATCAGATTTAACCCATTTCGAATTCAGATTTCGGATTTCGAATTCTACAAAATGCAATCTGAATCCGATCCGAATTAATATCGGATCGGATTTTAAAGTTTGGATCAGATCGGATTTTCGGATTTCGGATCAGATTATTATGCCTCAAAGTTGCAAACTCATATGTATATTTTCTTTGTAAAAGAGGCAATACAATAAGAAAAATTCATGTTTATGCAATTATGAGAGTACTATGGTGCCAATATAGCTAAATCTAGCAATTGTAAAGGTAATAACTTGGAGGAAGATGTAAATGAAATGCTGACTATCCAAAATTAAAGTTTAATATTTATACATGCCCTAATAATTTTGAATTTCGGATCGGATCGGATTATAATTATACAAATCCGAATCCGATCCGAATATTCGAAATTTTAATAAACACTATCCGAAATTCGATCCAAATATTCAAAATCCAAAATCCGAAATTGTGCGGATCGATTCAAATTTTGGATATCCGATCCAAATGAACAGCCCTAGACATCGTGATGATCGATGATGATGAAGAAGCTAATGATGAGGGAGCTTCTTTACATAGAAGGCGTCGATCCTCATCATCTCAACAAGATGCTCAACCTGTTGAGACAGTCATACCAACTCCCGTTCTCGGGCCCCAATTATTATGCTCGGAACTGCAAGGCAGAGTACCGGGTCTGTGCTGTCTTTGGTTGGCGAGCATCAAACAACCAGCACTGCATTTGATGCAGCTGCTTCTCACTCTTCCACTCCATCAGCTTCATCTCCACATTCACCATCATCAACAACTGCTATATCATTCCCATCTTTATCCACTCTTCCAACAGCGGTTGCTACATCATCTCCATCGGCCGCACCTGACCATGAAAAAGGTAACCCTTCTCCCCAGTCCCAGTTCATGGAAATTTAGGGCAAAATTATGCTGCCCCTTCTGAAGATCCACAAAGGAGGAGGAGTATTACCCTTTCGGTCTCCACCAGGTGCAACTTGCTTTCGAGGCCCGTGGAACTTGCTAACTATCTGAAGCCTTTGGCTTCAGAAAAAGACTAGGAGAAGATTCATACATTCTTGGGAGAGTGTTTGTTGAACAATGCTATGCATAATGCCGCAACAGCACGTTCCTTTCTTCTTCTGTTATTTCTTCCACTTTTGAACAAATGTACTCTAAGTTTTACCTCTTCCTGTTTTGTAGGCCAACTTTCTTGCTTCTGAGGGCCTCCAAAGGTTGATTCGTGAGAAGGAGGAACTTACTTCTGAATGGGATCAGCTTTTGGCTGAACGGGACCAGACTGTTCTCCGCCTCTCGGAACTGGAGACCAAGGCTACCGAGGCCGTTGTTTTTAAGGCCCATTTGCAGGCAAGAAATGGTGGCCCTTAGCCAAGAAATTGGGCCTCTGAGGGTTAGATTTGATGGAGCCAAGGCTAAATGGGCAGAAGTCCAGAACGTCGTTCTTGCTACAAATGATCGTGAGGCTTCCTCCACTGAAAGAGTGATTAACTTAGAGGCAGCCTTAAACAATAAAAGTGAAGAGTTTGCTGTTGTGGTAGCGAAACATTCCCAGTTGGAGGAGAAGTACAGGAAAACTATCGAGCATAATAGGCTCTATAGTTCAACTGTTTGTGAGCTCGATGTCAGTCTCAATTGTGCTAGGTCCGCCAGGGAAAACCTTTTAGCCGAAATTTCTCAGCTCAAAGAAGAACTTAAGCGTCGAGCGGCTTTCCTCATTGTTGAAAAAACTTCTTCCATGTATAGCATGAGGAGAAAAACCTTAGAAGAGGCCAAGACTGGTATCATTGACATTGATGCCAAAATTGCTAAGGCCCGATAGCTTGAGTTGGCTGCAAAAAAAGGGACTCCCGGTGCAGTCTGACGCTCCAGGTTCTTCTGATTCCGATTCTGAGTTTTCGGAAACTGAAGAGGGATCGAAAAGTGATGATGCCGAAGACCAAGTTGGGAAAAATGTTGAGCCATCGGTGGAACCAACTCCCCGGGATGCGGATACTTCTCTTCCTTCTGATTCCGAAGACGCTGCAACTTAGCTTTTTCTTTCTTTTTCTATTTTGTACCTTTATCACTCTGACGCACCCTTGTAAATAAAAATATATTTTTTGCTCAAGTATCATTTGAGTCCTATTTTGCTTTTTGAATATTCATGCAAGTCTTTAACTTTCGTACTTGCTTAAGTATTCTGCACATGTTGTTTTGTTCGCGCTTTATTATGTGTAATCTCAAATGCACATATTTTCTGCGCATGTTGTTTTGTTCGTACTTTATTATGCTCAAGTATCTTCGAAGCATTTTGGTTCCGAGAATTATCCCTTTTACATGAGGGTTTCAATAAGTATTCGCGCAAGTTTGCTTTCTGCGCCTTTTTCGTATTCAGCTTTGGGTGTATTTTTCCCCGAATGCATTATGGATTCCGGGCATTGATTCTTCCGGAACCAACCCTCTAACGTGAGGGTTTTTATAAGAGAGGGCCCTCTTATGTTTACGGTGCTCTTGAAGAGGACGTCTCATGTTCATTACGGCACAAATATTTGAAGTACTTGTTTAACTTTCAAATGGTAAAATTAATCATCATTCAGACAAGAAACAAGATAAAAATAAAATGATTTCATTTCATTTAATTCCTTCTATTTTCAAAAGCACATAAGCATTTTGCTATGCAGAAAAGAAATTGTCATGACTTGTGGCTATAAAGAAATTACCATGACTTATGGCTTATCTTGTACAACTTGTTTCTATGGGGTTGGTTGTGCACTCCCCAGTCCCAATGATGTATTCTGTTCCGAATGTTCCTTCCCCGATTGACGTGGAATTTAGTGTTGCTTGGCATTCAGTGTTGTCGTAACCTCATATCATTCCCCCTAGTATTCGAATGCGAAGAATACGAACTGGAACACTGGAAGCCTTGTACCTTTCGAAGATCCACCAATGAATTGCTAGGTAATCCTTCACTTGGCAACATATCTTATTTCCCATTAGGAACTCATGCTATCGAGCGAAAGAATACCTAACAATCCTCTAGTGGTTTGTGCTCGTGAATGTTCGGGTAACCTATTTTCGGTAGCAAACTTAACTTCCCGGTGGGAATTAGCTATCGAAGCAAAGATTATCTAATCGTCCCCGAGTGGAAGCTTTCCTCAAGACCAAGTCTCCTACTTTGAAATATCGGAGGTTGGCTCTTCGATTATAATAACGCTTCATTCTCTGCTTTTGGGCCGCCATTCTGACATGCGCCAAGTCCCTGCGTTCCTTAGGCAGCTCCAAGTTGATTAGCATTGCTTCGTTGTTCGATCCTTCGCTCGCCTCGAAATACCTTAAGGTTGGTTCCCCTACTTTCACCGGTATCAAAGCTTTTGCACCGTATACAAGGGAAAAAGGAGTCTCTCCTGTGCTTGACTTGGCCGTTATTTGGTAGGCCCATAGAACCGCAGGTAATTCTTCGGGCCAGTTGCCTTTTGCCGCTTCCAACCTTTTCTTGAGGTTTTGAATAATCACTTTGTTTGTTGACTCCGCTTGACCATTTGCACTCAGATGATAAGGTGAAGAGGTAATCTTCTTTATCTTCAAGCCTTCAAGGAACTTTGAAACTTTTGCGCCGATAAACTACGAGCCATTGTCGCATGCAATCTCTTTTGGTATTCCAAACCTGCAAATTATATTTTTCCACAGGAAGTCGACCACTTCGCATTCTCCAATCTCTGATAAGGACCTGCTTCCACCCATTTAGAAAAATAGTCAGTCAAAATTAAAAGAAACCTGACCTTTCCAGGAGCCGGTGGTAGTGGTCCGACGATGTCCATCCCCCATTTCATGAATGGCCACTGGGACAGAACCGAATGTAGGGGTTCTGCCGGTTGATGTACTAGTGGTGCGTAGCGTTGGCACCTATCACATTTTCGTACGAAGTCTTTGGCATCTTGTTCCATACGGGGCCAGTAATATCTTGCCCGAACTAATTTCAGCACCAAAGAATCTGCACCCGAGTGGTTGCCGCATATCCCTTCATGGACTTCTCTCATGACATAGTTAGCTTCTGATACTCCTAAGCACTGGGCCAACGGGCCTTGAAAGGATTTTCTGTACAATTGGTCTTTCTTGAAGCTATAACGTGCAGCTTTGGCGTGCAACGCTCTTGATGCTTTGGGGTCTTCAGGCAACTTTCCATGGTCGAGATAATCGATTATTTTGTTTCTCCAGTCCCAGAACAAACTAGTCGAATTCACCTCATAGTAACTATCTATGTCCAAGGCTGAGTTCATTAGTTGTACTACCGTCCCTGATTCCGATCCTTGGATTTCTATTGATGAGCCCAACTTTTCCAATGCATCTGCCTCTACGTTATCTTCCCCTGGGATATGAGTTATTGACCACTCCCATAATCGTTCCAATAGAGCCTGAACCTTTACCATGTATTGTTGCATATGTTCATCTTTGGTGTCAAAAAATCTGTATACCTGATTTACCACCAACTGCGAATCACATTTGATTTCGATGACTTCGGAGTCAAGTCCTCGAGCCAATTCGAGCCCTGCAATCAAAGCTTTGTACTTTGCTTCATTGTTAGTTAAAGAAATCGTTCTGATGGCTTGCCTTAAGGTTTCCCAAGAAGGCGTGATTAAAACTATTCTGAGCCCGGACCCTTTTACGTTTGAAGCTCCATCCGTAAATAAGGTCCAAACTTCCGATGTTGATTCTGACACTATTATTGCCCCCTTAGTTGCCAGAGACAATAGTCCCAGACTGAAGTCGGCCACGAAGTCAGCCAAGACTTGCGATTTAATTATTTTCCTCGGTTTATACTCTATATCGAATTCGCTCATTTCGATGACCCATTTGGCCAATCTACCCGAGAGCTCGGGTTTATGGAGGATATTCCTCAAAGGGAAAGTAGTTACCACAGCTCGGGTGGTATTGGAAGTTGGGCTTCAGCTTCCAAGAGATGACTACGAGAGCTAAGACCAGCTTTTCCAGATGTGGGTAGCGAGTTTCTGCTCCCGTTATAATCTTACTAATATAATAAATAGGAGATTGCATACCTTCGTCCTCTCGGACTAAAACTGCACTCACCGCAACTTCTGAAATCGCGAGGTAGAGTAGTAACATTTCACCTTCCTTTGGTTTTGAGAGCAACGGAGGGCTTGACAAATATTTCTTCAACTCTCTCAAGGCTTGCTGACACTCCGATGTCCACTCAAAATTGTTTTTCTGTTTGAATAGTGCAAAGAAGCGATGGTATTTTTTTGATGAATGGGAAATGAACCTGCTCAAAGCTGCCAATCTCCCTGTGAGCCGTTGGACTTCTTTTACATTAGACAATTGATCTGGGATGTCCTCTATGGCCTTGATTTTGTCAGAATTTTCCTAAATTACCCTTTGTGATACTAGGAATCCTAGGAACTTACCCGAACTGACATCGAACGCACACTTCTCGCGGTTAACTTTCATATTATGCTCCCTCAGGATGTCAATGTTTCTTGCAAATGCTTCAAGTGGTTACCTGCAGTCAAAGACTTAACGAGCATATCATCTATGTATACTTCCATAGCCTTTCCTATTTGTTTTTCAAACATCTTATTCACGAGTCGTTGATAAGTGGCTCCGGCGTTTTTATCCCGAAGGCATCATATTGTAACAATATATACCAAAACTCGTTATAAACGAAGTCTTTTCCTGATCTCCCGGGTTCATCTTGATTTGATTGTACCCAGAATAAGCATCGAGGAAACTCATTAACTCGTGCTCGACCGTAGCATCAATCATCTTATCGATATTTGGTAATGGGAATGAGTCTTTCGGGCATGCCTGATTAAGATCCTTATAATCTACGCACATGTAAAATTTATTATTTTTCTTAGGTACTACTACTACATTGGCTAGCCAGTCCAGATATCATACCTTTCAGATTGAACCAATATTAAGTAAACGAGTTACCTTTTCTTCGATGAATTTATTCCTTGCTTCAGCAATAGGGCATTTCTTTTGCCTTACCGGAGGTATGTTGGGATCCAAACTTAACTTGTGTACAACTATCTCCGTTGGGATGCCTGTCATATCTTCGTGCGACTATGCGAAATAATCGGCACTAATTTTAAGGAATTCAATAAAAGTAGACTTGTGCTTCGGGTGCAGTCCTATTCCCAAATGGAATTTCCTTTCTAGGAATTCTTCGAACAATGCAACCTGCTCCAGTTCTTCTTCCGTGGACTTCGTCACGTCCATCTCTTCCGATACTTGAAAATACCTTGGTACCTGATATTGTTCTGATTCTTCTGTCCCCGAATTATCTTCCTCTGGCTCGAGGGCAGGTGTCGGTTTCGGTAATTGGTATGCCGCATGTTCCTTTACTTTGCTACTAGAAACCGAATTTGCATTCATCTCCCTTGCTGCAGGTTGATCACCCCTTATCTGTTTGATCCCCTCGGGTGTCGGAAACTTTAACAGTTGGTGATATGTTGAAGGCACAACTTTCATCTCATGCAGCCATGGTCTTCCCAAGATGATATTATATCCCATGTCTCCATCTACCACTTCGAAGAGAGTTGTCTTCATTACTACCTCAATGCCTGTAAGTAGTAAAATTTCTCCTTGAGTTGTCACGCTTGTGAGGTTGAATCCAGCGAGGAGTTTTGTTGCCAGGATAATGCTTCCGGTGAGTTTAGCTTGCTCCAGTACTCTCCATTGCATAATATTAGCGAAACTTCCTGGATCCACTAAAATACGTTTAATTTTAAAATCCAATACATTTAAAGAAATTACCAGTGCGTCATTGTGCGGCAGCAGTAATCCATCTGCATCTTCATCCGTGAATGCGATATTGTCTTCCCGGAGCCTTTTACTATGAGTTATTGATACTTTTGTCTTCTTTGCTGCCAAAAAGGTCACCCCGTTAATTTCATTCCCTCTGAAGATCATGTTGATCGTTTGGCGTGGAGGTTCTTCTCCTGCTTTCGAGGTTTCAGCGTCGCCTCTGCTCCGACCATAATTATTTTTAGCTCGGTCGCTCAAGAATTATCTGAGGTGATCATTCTTTAACAGTGTTGCCACTTCTTCCCGGAGGTGTCGGCAGTCCCCAGTCCGGTGGCCGTTAGTGTCATGGTATTCACATCATAAATTGGGATCCCTCTAGCTAGGATTGGATTTCATAGGTCTTGGGAATCATGCCTCTTTGATATTCCTCATGGCCGACACCAACTCTACTTCACTGATATTGAAGTTATACTCTAATAACTTTGGGTAAGAAGGATCTCGCGTCCCCTAGATTTCTTTATCCTGCAGTGATCTGTTGTTTCGGCCATGATCTGTCCTTCTATCAATGGTGAACTTGTTTATTGTACTAAAACTCATGTCGCGGCCTTCTGTCCGCTCGTAGGGCAAAAACCGGCCCCTCGAAGTTCGTCTATCCGTGTCAATATCATCTTTTATTTTTTCTCTGTTCTTCTCTCGTCCTTTGGTCGATGATGGGAATCCAACCTGATCATCTTCGGTCCTTAGTTGCAACTCGTACCGGTTGCGGACATTCACCCAAGTCATCGCTTGAAACTCGAGAAAACTTTCCTTCAACTTCCGGGAAGCATCCGTACTTCTTGGATTTAAACCTTTAGTGAATGCTTCAGCTGCCCATTCATTTGGGACCACCGGTAGTAACATATTTTCCTTCTAGAACCGGGTGACGTACTCCCATAATAACTCGGACTCTCCGTACGTGATCCTGAATATGTCGATCTTTCGGGCCTGCACCTTTCTGGCACCGGCATGAGTCTTGATGAAAGAATACGCGAGCACCTCCAAGGAATCTGTGAAATGCTCGAGCAATAGTGAATACCACGTTAAAGCTCCCATCGTGAGAGTCTCACCAAATTTCTTCAGCAACACGAACTCAATTTCGTGAGGAGCCAAATCATTTCCTTTCACTGCTATTGTATAAGTGGTAATGTGTTCCTGCGATTATGAAGTTCCATCATACTTCGGCACTTCGGGCATTTTGAACCGCTTCGGGATTAGTTCTGGGGCCGCACTCGGCTTGTGATATTTGCTAAGACAACAATAATCAAACTTATTAGTAAAAAAGGTAAGGATCAATTTAATTGTACGGCTTTCTAGGCCCCACAGTGGGCGCCAAACTGTTTACCCAAAAAATGGTACAGTTGAATTTGTTCGTGGTTTCTAGATAAGTGAATTAATTCGATCCAAAAAGTAATGAAATAACTGATGAAATATGAAATACTCTGTATAAAGTGTAACATAAGTTAAGCCAGAAAATTATTCCCCCTTACAATGATCACCGAGCTCTCTATTTATAGCTATGTCTAGAGAAGGAACTTCTAGGATCATGCCCTTCTTTAATGTCAATTATGAGGGCCATTGATGCAGATGTAACGTTAGACATAAATGCCAAATTCCTTGTAACGGACCATCATCCTTAATGCTGTGAAATATTTCATATTAAATGTTACCGGACGCAATGCATTTAATACTCCTTTTATGATCATTATTCTTTCCTGTGACAAACGGAATAGCTATGTTCGGTGGCCATCTCCATCTTGTGTTTCACGTGTCCTTCCTTTAAGCGGCCACGTATCATGTCGTATTTTTCCTTATACATCTACTACTATTAGTTATAGTAATTAACGTTTTAAATGCGACATCGCTTACATAAAATCAAGCATATGCTATTGTTCTCATACGTGGTATATGAAGTATCAAATGCTGGAAATCACGGTTAGCTTATGAGCATCTTTTATTTATAAGTTTATCCAATCATTCTCTAAGCTTATAAGATAAATTTTAGTTTTTTTAAAAAAAAACATTTGATGAAATAGTCAAAGTATGTACATATAAATTTTAAAAAATAAATAATACATAAATACTCTTCTAACTTGTCTCCTTTTTAATTATACATTTTAACTTTGCAATAAGCGTATCATTCTTTGGGTAAAATAGAATTATTATCATTTTAAGAGACCACAAATCCAAATTTAAGTGCACAATGCGCCTTTTTCACATTATTTTCTATTCAAAATGCAATTTAATCTTTTTACACTCTTTAGTTAAGTGTATATACTTTCTTTGTCATGTTAGCCAATAAAAGTATAATAACTCTACTTCAGAATAGTTCAAAGGTCATAAGATCCTCATTTTAAGTGTTTAGGTAAAAATGGGCACAAAATATATTTTCCCAATACAAAAATAGCATAAAAATACAACAGTGAGAGGGAAGGAGGCACCAAGACAAGATATATCAATGTGCAACAAGAATTCGACGTTATTTAAATATATCCAGATGACGAAGGTAATGTAAGAGTCACTTTTGTCTGAAGAGAGTCAAAAAGAAAAAGAAAAAGGGAAAGAAAAATATTTATATAAAAAAAAGACAAATGGCTAGTAAAGACTTCGTGTATTTTCATATCTTAGCTATATATTGGTATCAATATTGATGCTACTTGCCCTATGTGTAAAAATTCGGATGAGCATACTTTCCTGGATTGTCCTATAGTTAGACACTTCTGAAATAATATAAGTATATCAAACATTATATCCCGTCGATCAGTGAGAAAAATTATGGAGAATCTCCAATATCTTATATATTGATTTCTTGATCTTATAGTTTTTGTACAATGACCTATTTATATACAAGGAATTAGAAAGAATATTTCTAGTTATGAAAGAGAAGATGTTTACCCTGTCTCACTTATGTCCAAGATACCTTTAGACTTACGCACCTTTCTTTTTCACATCATTAGAACAAATAGCACTAACAGTTCCCAACAACTTTGTCCAAAGACCGTGAAATATTTTTCACATCATTCGAACAAATAGCACTAACATTTCCCAACAACTTTGTCCAAAGACCGTGAAATGGTTGCGTCGATTTTCTTTCCGGCAACACCTCCCTCAAGTGGGATCCAGTAGATCGGACTCCCAACTTGCTTATAATTGATCGGGAAGAGGCCTAGATAGGGCTTTGGTGAATACATCTTCAATTTGGGAAGAAGAAGGAACGAAGGATAGCGAAATCAACCCATCTAGCAATTTCTCACGAACGAAGTTGCAATCAAGCTCTATATGCTTGGTTAGTTCATTAAAGACATGATTTTTAGCTATATATATAGCGGATTGATTATCACAGTGAAGCAACACAGGTAAGGAGGGAGGAGTTGAAAGATCTTGTAGAAGGCGGACAATCCAACTAATTTCTGCAACAAGCCGACACATAGAACGGTATTCTGCTTCTACCAAAGAAAGGGCGATTATCGGTTATTTCTTTGATTTTCATGACACCGGACAACCTCCAAGACTTATAAAAAATCCACTTATAGATCGTCGTATATCGGAACAAGATGCCCTATCGGAATCGCAATAGGCCAAGAGCTGAAAAGAGGGATCCGGAGACATGAATAATCCAAGTCCTGGGTCTCCACTTAGATATCTTAGAGTATATAGAGCTTCCTGAAAATGCCCAGTGCAAGGGGATTGCATATGTTGACTTAGAGTTTGAACATCAAATGAGATATCTGGTCTGATATTCATCAAAAAATTTAACTTTCCTAAGAGCCGCCGATATATTGTAGGATCTTTCAAAGGAGTGCCGCAATTAGTTAAAATTTTGATAGTTGGATCCAACGTGCTTGAGGCTGATCGTTCTTCTAAACAATCGAACACAGAGAGAAGTTTTAGAGCAAATTTTCGTTGAGTGATGACTAATCCTCCAGATTCTCGAAGAAGCTCCAAACCCAAGAAGTAGTGAGCTTCTCCCAAGTCTTTTATTCTAAATTCGGTATCAAGAAAATATTTGGTTTCATCAATATCTTCTTGATTGTTCCCAGTTATTAAGATGCCGTCGACATAGATGGCCAAAATAGTGATGAGATTCCCAGAAGTCTTAAAAAAGAGAGAGTAATCATTCAAAGATGAAGTGTATCCTCTATTCCCTAAAGCAGAAGATAATTTAGCATAACATTGGCGTGATGCCTGTTTAAGTCCATATAGTGATTTACGAAATCGACACACGTGTGAAGGGGGAGCTGCCAGACTAGAAGGAAATTTCATGTAAACCTCTTTGTCCAGATTGCCATGTAGAAAGGCATTATTGATGTCGAGTTGGTGTAAAATCCAATTCCTCTTAACTGCTATGCTTAAAAGACATCGAATTGTGGTCATCTTTACCATTGGAAAAAAGGTCTCGGTATAATCAATTCCTTCTCGTTGTATATCTCCTCTTATAACTAATCGAGCCTTTTCATATTTCCAAGGATCCATATGACTTTAACTTAACTTTGTACACCCATTTGCAGAGCAAAGCTTTTCTTCCTTGAGGCAGCTTTACCACATCCCAGGTGTGATTGGAATCAAGTGCTGCAAATTCTTTTTCTATGGCATCCTGCCAACCCGGGTGCTTCATTGCTTGTTGGTAAGAAGTAGGCTCTACAATCT
The DNA here is from genome assembly GCF_000390325.3 of Nicotiana tomentosiformis. NCBI lineage: Eukaryota > Viridiplantae > Streptophyta > Magnoliopsida > Solanales > Solanaceae > Nicotiana > Nicotiana tomentosiformis. The sequence continues at coordinate 94,116,904 of NC_090817.1, read as the reverse complement.
GACATATAGAATTAACTATATCTTTATTTTGTTGTGTTAAAGCAGAGAAAAAAATGAGTGAATAGGAAGAAAAAGGGGGGTTAGGAGAAATCACAGAGTAAGCAAAGTTGCATATGTAATCTGATAAATACTTAGGTGCATTATGTATTCTATCAGATCTGCGCAAAACCAGTTCTTCTGCTGTAGATAACACTTCATCAAGAGTAGGGGAAAGTTCAGGAGACCTAGAGTAATGATTTGGACTAAAACTTATATCATAAGAAACTTCAGGGGATTGATTTAAAGTGGTTGGTAGTTCATGTGATTGAGATGTAGTGTCTTTGAGTGATGAGGGTTCAGGTGAAGTAGATTTTCCTTGAATTATCAGAGGCTGATATGCTGAATCAGTAGATGAAGGAAAACAAGCAGGAAACAATTGTGATATAGGTTTTGAATATGAAAAAGGGAAGATATTTTCAATGAATTTCACATCTCTTGAAATGAATATTTGATTTGATTGCAAACTAAGAACTTTGTATCCCTTCTTACCATAGGGATAACCTAAAAATATACCTGGTAAAGCCCTGGGATCTAGCTTGTCCCTATTTCTAGAAAGTGTAGATATAAAACACAAATATCCAAAAGGCTTCAAATAAGAATAATCTGGTTGCTTTCCAAAGACTACTTGATAAGGAGACCTGTTTTGAAGAACTTTAGAAGGAAACCTATTAATCAAATGTATTGTAGTAAGAAGGCAGTCCCCCCAGAATTTTTTTGGGGCATGTGACTGAAATAATAAAGCTCTACAAGTCTCAAGCAAGTGTCTATGTTTGCATTCAACCACTCCATTCTGTTGTGGAGTTGCAATGCAAGTGGTTTGATGAATTATTCTTTGAGAACAAAAATAATCTTTAGGCATGTTCCATGTTCTTAATTCATAAGCATTATCTGATCTTATTACTTTCACTTTGGCAGAAAATTATCTTTCAATAAGGGCAAAAAAGGACTTCAAAATAGGAAAGGCATTTGATTTTGTGTAAAGGAGATAAGTCCAGATACTTCTAGAAAGATCATCCACTATAGTAAGAAAATACTTTTCTCCTTTATATGTTGGAGTATTGTAAGGTCCCCATGTATCAATGTGAATCAAGTCAAAATATTTCTTGGATTTAATAGTGCTGGTTGGAAAAGGTAGTTTAGATTGTCTTGCCATGGGGCAGACTTCACAAGGAAAATCTTTAAGTTCTCTGAAAGTAATAGGAATTTCAGTAATGTTATTCATTGCATGATAAGGTAGATATCCCAATCTATTGTTCCAAAGTCTTTCAAGAGTAGAAACATTGCAAATAGGAATAATTTCATTGGTTCTTTCATTCAAATTTTCATGACAAACAGGACTTAAAAACTCAAAACAAACATGACTCAAAGATTTAGAACAAGCAGACTTGGACACAAAAGAACAAGACTCTGTGGCATTGCACTTAGGTAATTGACTGAAAATTGGAGAAACTTGAACATAAAGCTTGGAAAGGGCTTGGGAAGTGTTATCTTTCAGCATATAAAGACCTGTTGTTGCTTCACCAAAAAGCTGATGCCTCTTCATTGAAGGGGCATGTTTAAAACACCCATGCTTAGTAAATATCAGAATACAATTAACTTGCTTGCATAGTTAATATACTGACAATAAATTATGTTTGAATGTAGGGACAACAAGCACATTATGGATCTCAAGATCTTAGTTTAAGAATAAACTTCCTACTATGGTAACCTTTACTTTGTATGAATTAGGTAAATTAACAAAGATGGGATTTGAAAGTTTCTTTATGTTATGAAGCAGGTTCCTATCATATGCCATGTGTTGTGTTGCATCCGAGTCAATAATCCAAGTATTATGAAAAAGATTGGAAAAGAAAGAGGTAAAAATGTGTAGAACAAAATCTGTACCATCAAGGTTAGCACTAACACCAGGCTCAGAATTTGAGGTTGATCCACTGGATCCTTGCACTGTCCGAAATATTTGGTTTATTTTTCACATTGTTCTTTGGTAAACCCTTGACTGTTGACTGAAGTTAGCACTGCATTTTCTCCAGTACCTGCACTATCTCCTTCTTCGGCATTTACTGCATTAGCTTGATGGTTTCCATAGCCCTCTTTCCTTTGTTTTCTTATCTTGAAATGTTCTGGATAACCAACCAACTTGTAGCATTTTTCTTTAATATATCCTGTCTTTTTGCAATATCTGCAGTACAACTCATTTTTCCTCAGATCAGAGTTAGAAAGCTGATTTCCTCCTTTGTTCTCTATGTTACTCCTTTGTCCATTTCATCTCTGTCCACTCAACATAAAAGCATCAGATTCAATGGAGACATGAATACCCAAGTGTATCTCCCTTTGAGTTTCCTCTTGCAAGATGATTGAGTAAGCTTGTGCAGTTGTGGGGAGTGGTTTCATCATCAAGATATTACCTCTTACTCCACTGTAAACATCATTCAGCCCCATCAGAAATTGTATTAGCTTTTGGTCCTCATTCATCTTGTCGTTGTGTGACTTTGCACCATATTTGCAATCACAGTTGCAAGTCATAAAAGTATTTAGGACCTTCATTTGATCCCAGATTCTCTTCAGCTTAGTGAAATACCTTGCCACATCATTAGTTTCTTGGTTGATGTTGTTTAGCTCTCTTTGTAACTGGAACAACTTAGTCCCGTCAGATTGTCCATAACGCTGCTCTAGCTCATTCCACGACTCTTCAGCCGTCTGAGAGTAAATAACACTCTTTGCAATGTCCTTGCTGAGCGAGTTAAGCAACCAAGAAATGACCATGTCATTGCACCACCTCCATTGATCTTGCATTAGTGGATCTGTTGGCATGTGTCACGATCCAAAATCCAACTAGTCGTGATGGCACCTAACCCAACCCATTAGATAAGCCAATTATCAACTATTAAAGAACCTTAAGTAAAGAAAAATCATAATCTTATACATTCCCCAAGAACTGCTAGTATAAATCATGAGCTTCTAAGAATATAATTTATAAAACTGATACGAAATAATACATCATCTGTTCGAAATGTACATGAACAGATTGTTATAAATCTAAGGCTACCATGAACAAGAGCCCGCTACAACCGGAACGCAGGTACATTTTCAGATCCAGCTTCTAACGAACACATCAACATCAGCAAACAATATCTGCACACAAGGTACAGAAGTGTAGTATGAGTACAACCGACCCCATGTACTCAATAAGTAACAAACCTAATCTTAGGTTAAAAGTAGTGACGAGCTTGTACCAAGGTCAGGGTCTAACTCCAATAACCAACAATAGTTTATAACAACATAAAGCGAGTAATAAAAAAAGTAACTCAAAGAATAAATGCTCAGCTACATCATGATTTCTGAAAACAATTCTGCCTTTCCAGTGTGTCAGTGAAAATCCAAATTGTTTACCACAAATATAAGTAAGTTTGAAAATAGTAATTTTTTGCAAAAATCCTTGCCACAGTAAATAAGATGTTTCATTTTCTTTCTAGATAGCTAGTGAAAAATGCATCATTATGCCCATAGGCCAGTATGTGTGAGAAGTCATGAATAACGTGATACCGTACAACATGAGAAAAATGCATCTCTATGCCTGTATATCAAATGTGCATGTCAATGCGATGCAACTCAGTGATAAAATCATATGCATACTCTCAGAGTATCATTTCACTCAGTCCTCCCAGTCACTCAGTCCTCACAGTCACTCAGTCCTCCCAATCGCTCGGCACTCGCACTCAGTAGGTACCTGCGGTCACTGGGGGTGTGTACAGACTCCGGAGGAGCTCCTTCAACCCAAGCGCTATAATCTGCATGGACAACTCACGTGCTATAGTATCAATATCTGTATCCGCATGGACAACTCATGTGCTACAATAAAGTATATAAAGCCAATATGGCCTGCTGCGGCGTGGAGCCCGATCCCATAATTATCCTCACAATCAGGCCCTCGACCTCACTCAGTCATCAATCTCTCCAGTCTCTCAGGCTTAGAATGTCATAAAACTAGCCCAAAATGATGATATGATGAATCAATAAATAGCAACAGAGACTGAGCTATGATATGTAATAAAACGAATATGACTAAGTATAAATCTTTAATTTAAACAAATAATTCACAGTAATATGACCTCTGTGGGCCCCAATAATACTAGCACATAGCCTCAACATGATTTTTAATATGATTCTTAGCTCAATTTTTTTAACACATAAAACTACATAGAAAATGCCAAGATTATTTGACCACAAAATTTCACGGAATCAATTATGTCACAATTTCTATGGTGCACGCCCACATGCCCGTCACCTAGCATGTGCGTCACCTCCCAACAATTCACATAATACATATATTCAGGGTTCATACCCTCAGCTCCAAGATTAGAAGAGTTACTTACCTCGAACAAGACGAATTCAATGTCGAGCAAGCTAAACAATGTTCCAGAAATTCTATTCTGCACGAATCAACTTCCTAATGGCTCGAATCTTGCCATAATTAATTTGATTCAGTCCACAAAATTATAGGAATTAATTCCATATCAAAATACTAATATTTTTCACAAAATCCGAAATTACACCCCAAAAATTACCTGTGGGGCCCACGTCTCGGAACTTGGCAAAAGTTATAAAAATCCGAAAGTCCATTCAACCATGAGTCTAGCCATACTAATATTACCAAAATCCGACCTCAACTCGACCCTCAAATCTTCAAATTAAACCAAGAGGGTTTTTCTAAAATTTTCAACTTGATTCACCCATTAAATGATGGATTCAAAGGCATAATCATGGAAATTATTCAAAACTGGATAAGAATCACTTACCCCAAACACACACACAAGAATCTCTCCAAAAATCGCCTTCTAGCGAACTCCCAGTTTGATTTTGTGTTATGAACTCAAAAACCCCGTTTTGGAACTTTTAATTCTGCCCAGAAATGCCTTCATCGTGTTCGCGACCATAGCTTCGCGTTCGCGATGCACAAAAATGTGCTGCCAAGATTCCTATTCGCGTTCGCAATGCCTTCTGACCTCTACCCTTCACATTCGCGAGACACGAGTCGCGTTCGCGAAGGCTTAACGCCAGGCTGGCCCCTAGCTCCCTTTCCTCTTCGCATTCACTTCCGCCCGCTCGCGTTCGCATTCGTGTTCGCCCACTCGCGTTCGCGTAGGCTTCCCCAGCCCCTTCTTCGCGTTCGCGTCTCCTTTATTGCGTTCGCGATGGGAAAATCCCAGCAGTCTAAAATCCTTCTTCGCGAATGCGTGAGACCCTTCGCGTTCGCGAAGAACAACACTAGACACAAGATCCAGCAGTTGCAAAACAAGGAAAAATGATCTGAAACCATCCCGGAACTCACTCGAGGCCCCCGGGACCTCAACCAAACATACCATCAAGTCTCAAAATATCATACGAACTTAGTCGAACCTTCAAATCACCCCGAACAATGCTAAAACCACGAATCATACCCCAATTTAAGCCTAATTAACTTTGAAATTTCAAATCTCTACAAACGACGTCGAAACCTATGAAATCACGTCCAATTGACCTCAAATTTTGCACAAAAGTCATAAATAACATAACATAGGTATTCTAATTTTCAGAATAGAATTCTGACCCCGATATCAAAAAGTCCACCCCCGATCAAACTTTCCAAAAATTCGACTTTCGTCATTTCAAGGCTAATTCCACTACGGATCTCCAAATAATTTTTCGGACACGCTCCTAAGTCCAAAATCACCATATGGAGATATTGGAATCATCAGAATTTAATTCCGAGGTCGTTTACATATAAGTAAAAATCCGGTCAATTTTTCCAACTTAAGTTTTGAATTTTAAGACTAAGTGTCTTATTTTACTCTGAAATCCTTCCGGACCCAAACCAACTAACCCGATAAGTCATAAATAAACTGTAAGGCATAAATTGAGCAGTAAATTGGGGAACGGGGTTGTAATACTCAAAATGATCGGCTGAGTCATTATATTCTCCCCCACTTAAACATACGTTCGTCCTCGAACGTGCCAAGAGTTGTTTCCAAGCCATCAAATCACTATTCCATATTACCACGCACGTACCCAGGGTGATCCCACTTCACCATATTCCATATAGGCCTGATAAAACATTATAACTGAAAATCCTTAATTTAACCTTAGCCCAAAAACCTTGGAATTATGTTCCCAACCTTCAGAATTTCTTTTCAAGACACGAATCTTATATTTACATATTGTATGAGTCTGAACAAACTGCATCGAGCTATAACTATATTCACGGATATAATCACCCAGCATATTACACAATTCGCTCGCTCGTAGAACCATTCCGAATCACAGTAACTACTCCAAACCAACCAAGTACTAGCATTAAATCCCATATAGAACAAAACCTTATCCCAACACCTTCGTACAATGTTGATAATAAAAGAAACACGTAGAATCTCGTAACCCCTTATCAGATCAACAAGTCATGAAGCTCTCTTGCCCCAGCCAGAACCATAATCACTTGCTAAGCCGACTTTCAATATTATCCTTCCAAATTTACTGTAATCAAACATGATAGTACCCATTCTAGGTCCAATGACCTTACATTATTAAATGCAACTATCCCACAGACACTCCACATCAATATAACTCCAGTAACATCTGCGCAATTAGTGTACCCAAATATGGGAGAAGTCTCAAGGAAGAGAAACGTATTGCAAGTTCAACAAGAACCACAACCACAATGTTACAACCAACTCCTCAAATTTCGTGAAGAGGATAACCGTAGGCACATGTGCACAATTGTAGAGGAAGGAAATTAATGAATCAGATAAATTATCATAGAAATAAAATTTTCACACACGGCACAAACAACTCACGTGCCAATAATATGAATCACCTGGCATGGTCACAGGCCTCCAGTCCCAGCATATCATACAGGAGTAATTAAACAGGTACACTTGTATATGATAATGAAATAAGATTCTCATGCTCCTGGACTGGTATAAATAACACGCCACAGTGTAAGCATGTGCAAAGTCTGCTATCACACTTCAAATCGGCAATTTAACGCAGAAATAGTAATTACCCCGTTTATTCAGGGAATTAGCCTCTTTGTAACCTCAAGTGTAGCCCAAATAGTTCTCAACAAAGGTAATTACACGAGAAATGTTATAACTTTACGCTTAACAATCAACTCTAGGCATATCATAGCCTAAGCATTCTTTCGAGTATAAATACTTGCCCCGATGCCCGCACATTGGCTCAAACCTCACATATATGCACACTTATAGCGCGTAGCTATCTCAAATAATTAACGCAACTAGCGCCTCCACTGAGTTTAAATAAAATACTCACCTCAAACAGGCCGCAACCCGAAACATTATGCTTCTGAGAACTCCCACTCTCCAAATTCATCGAGTACATGAATCACCATAATTGATCCCAACTCCATCACTAGAATGACTAACACATCCTTCATGCACGATCATCCCACGAGAAAATCTTTCATAATTCTTCCGTGCCACATAGCAATAATTTGAATATCGGCAATCTATCAACCATGTGAGTACCGCAATACTAATTAAACATCTGTAAGTCAAAATACAATGCGCCTTCTGAAGTCCGCACCCTTCTCATACAACACCAAGTAGTAATAGTATTCATCTAGTCATTTGGAACCACCCATATTGTCTAAGAATTCATGACCATTCTGCCCAAACTTCGTGACCTTCCTTCAAGACTGAACTGCCACCTTGTACATGTAAATCTAACTTCCGCACAACACATAACATCTATCATGCCATCATGTGACAAGCACAAGAATCTCATTATCAACTTTGAGTCACCAACAATTTATATACCCTATTAGTTAGAAACCTTTCTCTTGCTTCTTTCTAGGAGAAAATCATAATACACAACACGTTCCCCACACCGGTAGAAAAGTATCCGGCTCAAACAATGGTATAAACCATCAAGAATACTTTGGAATCCATTTGCACATAATCAAGCCATCAGAACTGAATCTCTCTAACTCAACCAAGCCACGCAGGTCACCAAACCCAAGAATATTGCCACCAAAACATCTGTAATAATTACCCAAAGGACCGATCTTGCCATTACCATACTGGTCCAGTCTACTACCAGTTATCCTATTTCTTCGAGTCCCTTCCGAATTTGTCTTCACATTGATACTTCTCCTTGCTAAAACACCACGATCTTTAACCACAACTCACTATAAGACACCCTAACATAAAACCATACCGCCCTAAGGCCCATAAGTCAATGTATTCTTCTTAAGTACCCCAAAAGCACCACAAACGAGATATCTACTCTGAAAGACCTTATCTAAAATTAAAATTGTCCCCCTTTGTTCAAATCCAAATTACACCGCCCAAATGGGCCAAGAGACACGTGCCACATTAGCACAATAACACTCAAAGAAGTAACTCTACTTTAATACCACCGATCAAATCCATACTCTGTGGGCACTATATCATTCACAAATAACAACTCACTCATCCCACAATTTTTATATACTTATAAAGCGCAATATAACCCGTATCCAGAAATTTCCTTACTCGAGTCATTCTCGAACTCCACCTTTGCAAGTCATCACTGATTCCCAAGTAAACCTCAGGCCAAAACAAAAATTTGACACATAGCCATGAATTAAATTGTCAATAGCAGACTCCCCCACTTGGCTCAAAGCCATAAATCAAAACATTCGATAACTCACAATACCCATACTCTATTACTGCCATAATACTGCAGTTAGTTCAATGAAAATTCTTCTCAAACTCATGTAACACCAACCATAAAATACCTCGATCATCCTCTAAGCTCGCATTTATTCTCTTGACAGTCAAGTCAACTTTCTCAACCAGATTCAAAATTAAATCTCAACACATATAACCCGTTGGTAGAAAAGAAACTCTCCAATCAACATTATAAAGAACACACCTATGTAGATTACTCTACAGGAGATAACCCACCTACATAGCCTCAAATTGGCATCTTGTTGTACCCTTTCGCATCCACAATTACTATGCAATAACTTAATATTCCTGAGTCCAAACTCATTAACAAGACATGAAAATCTAATTCTCTCCACAATTAAACTGCATGACAGATCCTTCAACACACTCACAATTCGAGACTGTACGTCACATCAAACGAAAATCAAGCACCCAATGACCCTCTTTACATTCCAAGGAAACACTTCTCGTAACATTCAATCCATCTTAACACATCCCGCAATCGCATCATCCTCATCATATAGCCATTCAGCCGCTCATCGAGCCATAAATTTTCCACTCATAGGGATACTACCAGACATATGAGTCCAAATGTACAAGTTATAACTGAAGCTACTGAGCCTAAGCTACGGTCTAAACCTGGCCTCAAGTCCTCCAGACTGGCCTGTCACCAAAACATAGAATACACATCTCGTAACTCGTTCATACAACCACAAGCCGCCGATGCACAACTGATACCGAGCGCTCACATGCGCACATGAATGCGTGGAAGGAATTTCAAAGAGTTATATTTCAAGCTGAATCAATTTCGCACGATAAAGAAAGAAAGATGGGAAATTATCCTAAATGCCCTGTAGCCTCTCGAAGATAAGTATGGACGTCATCATATCGATCCGCAAGACTTTGTTAGACACTTGCTCATAACTTGTAGAACCTATAAACCTATAGCTCTGATACCACCTTGTTACGATCCAAAATCCAACTAGTCGTGATGGCACCTAACCCAACTCACTAGGTAAACCAATTACCAACTATTAAAGCAACTTAAGTAAAGAAAAATCTTAATCTTATACATTTTCCAAGAACTGCTAGTACAAATCATGAACTTCTAATAATAGAATTTACAAAACTGATATGAAATAATACATCATCTGTTCGAAATGTACATGAACAGATTGTTATAAATCAAAGGCTACCATGAACAAGAGGCAGCTACAACCGGAATGCAGGTACATTTTCAGATCCAGCTCCTAACGAACACAGCAACATCAACAACCAATATCTGCATGCAGGGTGCAGAAGTATAGTATGAGTACAACCGACCCTATGTACTCAATAAGTAACAAACCTAACCTTAGGATGAAAGTAGTGACGAGCTTGTACCAAGGTCAAGGTCCAACTCCAATAACCAACAATAGTTCATAATAACATAAAGCGAGTAATAAAAGAAGTAACTCAAAGAATAAATGCTCAGCTACATCATGATTTCTGAAAACAATTCTGCCTTTCCAGTGTGTCAGTGAAAATCCAAATCGTTTACCAAAATTATAAGTAAGTTTGAAAATAGTAATTTTTTGCAAAAATCCTTGCCACGGTAAATAAGATGTTTCATTTTTTTTCCAGATAGCTAGTGAAAAATGCATCATTATGGCCATAGGCCAGTATGTGTGAGAAGTCAAGAATAACGTGATACCGTACAGCATGAGGAAAATGCATCTCTATGCCTGTATATCAAATGTGCATGTCAATGCGATGCAACTCAGTGATAAAATCATATGCATACTCTTAGAGTATCATTTCACTCAGTCCTCCCAATCACTCAGTCCTCACAGTCACTCAGTCCTCCCAATCGCTCGGCACTCGCACTCAGTAGGTACCTGCGGTCACTGGGGGTGTGTACAGACTCCGGAGGAGCTCCTTCAGCCCAAGCACTATAATCTGCATGGACAACTCACGTGCTATAGTATCAATATCTGTATCCGCACGGATAACTCACGTGCTATAATAAAGTATATAAAGCCAATATGGCCTGCTGCGGCATGGAGCCCGATCCCATAATTATCCTCACAATCAGGCCTTCGACCTCACTCAGTCATCAATCTCTCCAGTCTCTCAGGCTTAGAATGTCATGAAACTAGCCCAAAATGATGATATGATGAATCAATAAATAGCAACAGAGACTGAGATATGATGTGTAATGAAATGAATATGAGTGAGTATAAATCTTAAATTTAAACAAATAATTCACACTAATATGACTTTGTGGGTCCTAATAATACTAGCACATAGCCTAAACATGATTTTTAATATGATTCTCAGCTCAATTTCTTTAACACATAAAACTGCATAGAAAATGCCAAGATTGTTTGACTACAAAATTTTACGGAACCAATTATGTCACAATTTCTATGGTGCACGCCCACACGCCCACACGCCCGTCACCTAATATGTGCGTCACCTCCCAACAATTCACATAATACATATATTCAGAGTTCATACCCTCAGCTCCAAGATTAGAAGAGTTACTTACATCGAACAAGACGAATTCAATGTCGAGCAAGCTAAACAATGCTCCAGAAATACTATTCTGCGCATATCAACTTCCAAACTGCTCGAATCTAGCCACAATTAATTTGATTCAGTCCATAAAATTATAGGAATTAATACTATATCAAAATACTAATATTTTCCACACAAAAAATCCGAAATTACACCCCAAAAATTATCCGTGGGGCTCACGTATCGGAATCCGACAAAAGTTATAAAATTCGAAAGCCCATTCAACCACGAGTCTAGCCATAATAATTTTACTAAAATCCGACCTCAACTCGACCCTCAAATCTTCAAATTAAACCAAGAGGGTTTTTCTAAAATTTTTAACTTAATTCACCCATTAAATGATGGATTCAAAGGCATAATCATGGAAATTAATCAAAACTGGATAAGAATCACTTACCCCAAACACCCACGCAAGAATCTCTCCAAAATCGCCTTCTACCGAGCTCCTAATTTGATTTTTGTGTTATGAACTCAAAACCCCCGTTTTGGAACTTTTAATTCTGCCCAGAAATGCCTTCATCGCGTTCGCGACCATACCTTCGCCTTCGTGAAGCACAAAAATATACTGCTAAGATTCCTTCTTCGCATTCGCGATATTCTCATTGCGTTCGTGATGCCTTCCGATCTCTACCCTTCGTGTTCGCGAGACACGAGTCGCGTTCGCGAAGGCTTAACGCCAGGCAGGCTCCTAGCTCCCTTTCCTCTTCGCGTTCGCGTTTGCGTCCGCCCACTCGCATTCACGTAGGCTTCCCCAGCTCCCTTCTCCACGTCGCGTCTCCTTCATCGCGTTCGCGATGGGAAATCCCAGCAGTCCAAAATCCTTCTTCGCGAACGCGTGAGACCCTTCGCATTCGCGAAGAACAACACCAGACACCAGTTCCAGTAGTTGCAAAACAAAGAAAAATGATCCAAAACCATCCCGGAACTCACCCGAGGCCTCCGGGACCTCAACCAAACATACCTTCAAGTTCCAAAATATCATACGAATTTAGTCGAACCCTCAAATCACCTCGAACAATGCTAAAACGACGAATCATACCCCAATTCAAGCCTAATTAACTTGAAATTTTAAATCTCTACAAACAACGCCGAAACCTATCAAATCACGTCCGATTGACCTCAAATTTTGCACACAAGTCATAAATGACATAACGGAGGTATTCTAATTTTCAGAATCGAATTCCGACCCCGACATCAAAAAGTCCACCCCCGGTCAAACTTCCCAAAAATTTGACTTTCGCCATTTCAAGCCTTATTTCACTACGGACCTCCAAATAATTTTTCGGACACGCTTCTAAATCCAAAATTACCATACGGAGCTATTAAAATTATCAGAATTCAATTCCAAGGTCGTTTACACATAAGTGAATATCCGGTCAACTTTTCCAACTTAAGTTTTTAATTATGAGACTAAGGGTCTCATTTTACTCTGAAATCCTTCCGGACCCGAACCAACTAACCCGATAAGTCATAAATCAGCTATAAGGCATAAATTGAGTAGTAAATAGGGGAACGGGGCTGCAATACTCAAAATGACCGGTTGGATCGTTATAGCATGGTACAAGTTCTATTTATAAATCTAAGCTTGTTCTTAGCTGATAAAGATATCAAGACGCCTCTATGCCGGTTTGCATAACTAGTTCCATCAAAGTTTATTTTGATGAGATTCATTCCTGGAGAATTTGAGTTGTTTAGAAAATAAGGATGACAAACATCTATTTTTTCAGCCATTGTCTCAGCCATTTTAGGACCAGAAAAATTATTTTCAGTGTCTGATTCAACCATCTTTGTATTGACAAAGATTCAATGAAGAAGAAGAACAAGAGAAAATTGTAAAAAATATCTTAGTGATGCTCTGATACTATGAAAAAAATTATGGAGATTCTCCAATACCTTGTATATTGATTTCTTGATACTATAGTCCGTGTATAGTGACCTATTTATATACAAGGAATTAGAAAGAATATTTTTAGCTATGAAAAAGATGATGTTCACTCTGTCCCACTTATGTCCAAGACACCTTTAGGCTTAGGCACCTTTCTTTTTCACATCATTCGAACAAATAGCATTAACAGTTCCCAATAACTTTGTCCAAAGACTGTGAAATGTTTTTCACATCATTCAAACAAATAGCACTAACATTTTCCAACAACTTTGTCCAAAGACCGTGAAATGATTCGATTTTCTTTCCCGCAATAATCACTCACTGCCTCATTTTGATTAAAGACCTAAATCCCGTCATACCTGCAAGTCATCTTGATTGACATTATCTCTCTCCTTTTGCTATTTGGTGTATCTGGTTAAACATAAATAGAAATAATCTGAATAATACTAGCCTTTATGTAAGTCTACAAAATGTCATCCATCATGCTACTGAACATAAGTTCCTCACATAAAGAGACATTATAAAAATAAAACCTTTATGCGATTAATATACAGTGGCCTAAACCTCATTCAGGTTGGTACAAGCTTAACATAGATGACGGCTTCAAGGAATAACAACTCAAAAGAGGCTTTGGGTGCTGTATGATCAGAATTTGTAAAGGTTACTGGATTGTGGAGTTTTGAAGAAGTGTGTATGCAACCTCACCAATACAAACAGAACTGTTGGCACTAAAGGAGGGCTTGAAAATGACATATTAACTTGAACTATTTCCTTTAGAAGTCGAAACAGACTCAACGAATGTTGTCAACCTACTTTCTCATGGAAACATAACTCGTAACCTCATTCTATAAATGACTGCAGGTTGTTAATGCCTAGGAGAAGACAAATGGTGATCATGCATAATTTTCGATAAGCAAATGTTGTTGCACACTTATAGCCAAGGAAGCTTCCAAGCAGTACATATAGTGAACAAAAAATACCGTTTTGTGACTTGTTTAATGGGGAAAATAACCTTGCTAGATCGTGAAGGGATAACTCTTTTTGTTAAGTATCTATCTTTAAATGTTTGTAATATACTAGCTAGCTACTACGGGAATCAAAATGTCTTATGGGATATTACTATGGAATGTAATATTTTGGAACCAAGTTAGTATTAATATAAGTATCATGTTTCTCAAATCAAGAGATCGTGAGTTCGAGTCACCCCAAGAGCAAGGTGGGGAGTTCTTGGAGGGAGGGAGCCGAGGGTCTATCGAAAACAACCTCTATATCCCCAGGGTAGGGGTAAGGTCTGTTGATCACGCCCAACTATGCCTTATAAAAAGGACTAAGCGGTCGTTGCAAATATATTCCGGTGTATAAGTCCGGAGTCGAATCCCACAGGGAATTAACCTATCAAACACAGCTACTAGACTCGCAAAAATTCACACAATCAATCTTCAAAAATATTTAAGTAACAATTTAGATTTTCATTAACTAAATATTACGTAATGAAAATTTAATAATTAATAACTAACTACGAACAGGTTGTAAATAAGAATTGGAATGATATAAGGTTGTGATTTCCCCTATTGTCGAAATCTTTTCCGCTACGTTTCCTATAAATTTGCCTAAGTCTTCTTTATCGACCATGAGCACTCTAACTGTCGTAACTCTCTCCCGAGTAATTACCATAATTTACTAGGCATATTCTCCCGAATTATGCTAGCTGGCATTAAGTACAGCTCACTCAGATCGCATCAAGGTTTCGTTATCCCTAAACCCACCTTTAAACCTCTGTATTGATCCCTCATATATGTTTAGGAGTGATGTTGTTCAACAACCACCTAAATATGCACTATCTCCCGAGTAATACATACTAAATAGGCACAGCTAATTGAGGGCCCTTCTATCAACCACAAGAATAATATAGTTGAACAAATAGAGAAAATACTACGGCAAATCTATATTAACGTAACAAAAAAATCATCCTTCAATAGGTTCCATCAAAACCCTAGATTAGGAATTTAGCTACTCATACTCATAGTAACAATATTCCAAATATTTTGCATAATTAAAATACAGAGTAAAGATGAAAAGATGTAGAAATCTATGATTTTAACTCCCAAGGGGTGATTCCACCAGCTATTCTTGCCTATGGTTGTAAAAATACCTCCAAGTGGTGTTTTTAGGTCTATTTATATGTGTAGAATAAACCCTAACGTGTAGGCCAAGTCCTAGTCAAACCCGAAAACGAATTAAGTTTTCAAAACTCAGATTGGACCTGGCCTTAGGCCTGGCGTCGCTAGCCTAACGCCTGTCTTTTGGCTGGCCTCGCCAGGCTAAAGCCTAGTTCAGCCTGGCCTTTAGCTGGCCTCGCCAAGCTAAAGCCTGGTTAAGCCTGGCTTTTGGCTAGCCTCGCCAGGCTAAAGCCTGGTTTAGCCTGGCCTCGCCAGGTCTCTCCTTTTCACTGTTCTCGAGCACACTTTCAACGTTTAAGTATCCATTTTGCTCTACTTTTATCTCCAATTCACCAACACATAAAATAGATTCCGTTATGCGCAAATAAAGTGTAATTTATCATTAAAGCATGTAAAATACAAGGCACATAATGTACGAAACTATGGAATTATAGCCACACATCAATACCCCACACTTAAACATTGCTCGTCCTCGAGCAATCAAACTACACTTGTAGATACAACCTTTTTAAGCAATTCTTTTAACTCATTACACCAAGAGTTTTTTTAAAAATAGTTTAAGCACACAAGTGTGACATCCTCGTCTCAAGATTCGACTCACAAATACCATGCCTTATTCATAATTCACTTACTTGCTTTAACATGGATGTCAACAACATTACCTTTCTTTTATGAATCATGTGCCCTCACTCAATCAAAGAGCTTAGTTCCACACACAATGAATTTTAAGAACATAGGAACTCAAGATAGACAACATTCACTCGCTCTCATAAATAACATTCATATGCCACAAATGATGCACCATAGGCTTGCCCGTAGTATAATACTCTACTAATCGAGTTCATCCAGTCTATGATCAAGTAGGACTTTCACTGGATGTAATGTAGGCTGCGGGTCAGGTAGGATACATTTGGATATGAGTGACTACACCTCCCTTAAGCACTTCAATACATATACTTTGACACACATCCCATACTTATGCCAAACCAAACATTCCAGCTTCACTTCAATTTATATTACCCCATATTTATTTAAGCATAATTACATTAAGAGTCGTCACATATCAAAGAATATTCTTTTTCCTAGCAATACAGCTATTATTATTTTTTCTTTCTTTCTTTCTTTTTCAATTCAAGCGGCTCTTACTTTTTTTTCAAAACAGTTCACCTTTCTCCTTATTTCATTAGTTCCACGCAAAAACCAAACCAACCACCCTACACTTTAACTTTTACAAAGTTCATAACAATTCAAGTGCTCATTAGAGGTGAAAAGGTTCAAATAGATGGTTAATTCAAACAATTGGGTAAGGCTTGTAGTGTGGTTGCCAAAGAAACAGGATTACATGCTCAAAGGGGTTAACTACATTACATAACTTTTAGGTGGGTAAACTATATATATTTGGCTTAACAAAGAAACGCCTATATCACTTCTCAGACTGAAGAAGACTACTATTTCGCTTTGCACACACATAGGGCAAGTTCTAGACATCAAATGCAATGCACAGAATACATACAAAACTCACACACACATGGCACATAACTTACTCAGAATTGGTTTCATCGCGATACTCCAGTCAAAGCAGTTAAGCAACATTAGGAATCTACGATTTAAGGTACTTATGCGAGAGTCAAAAACTGAGCCTAAGCGTCACAACCATAGTACTAACTATTCTCAAGGCATAACAAAGCTAAGAGATACTGCTACAATTAAATGCATAGCTTCGTGGTTCCTACACCTAAAAATTAAAACCAACTACACCTGGTTCAACTAAAAGCCCCTGGAAAATAACTGCAGCCCAAAGAAAAACCAAGGGGAATTACTACACTACCTACCAAAAAATATCTTTTTGGTATTTTCTTTTGACTTACTTCCCTCAAGAAAACTGTCTGGGAGATCTATCGTCGGGATGAGTCCAATTTTTTTGTTTTTTTTAAAAATGGCACTAAGTAACTAAAACACATAGCCAAATCAATTATTAAACTACTAAAACACATACTAAAATAATTAACACTAAATAACTAAATAACTAAAATTAACTATGTACAAGTCCCCACCCCACACTTAGCTCATGCATTGTCCTCAGTGCATGCACAAAATGACAAAACACGAAAAAATGAGTAGGGTGTAAAGAAACTCCCTGATCAAGCAACGCCTTCATCCTCTGACGCTCTCCACTCCTCATCATGTCCGTCCTCCTTCTCATCATCATCTCCCTCACTATCTGACTGCTCCGGCTCAGCCTCAGACTGCTCCGGTGTGTTGATATCCTCATCATCGGGGAGTCTGTATTCATCTCCTAACCCAACCAGCTGCTGAGCATGAGCATTGAGCGGATACCGGTGCTCCAATTCAGTCCTCTCCTCAGATGTGGCCTGTCGACCTCCTATCCTTAGCTACAAATCCATCATCTCATAGATATGGGCCATAAAACTATCATCCTAAGTGTTGCGCTCAGTACTTGTCAACGATGTCATGGCAGTCTCTTTTTTCAGCCGTAGGCTAGTGATGTCTATTTGTCGTAGGGGCTGATCGATGGTGTGGTCAAACTATGGCTCCTCCTCAACCTCCTCGTGTCTTAAGTACTGAGTTAGAAAATTGGCAAATGGTATTCGATTGATCTTTTTACTCGTTCTGACTACAAACATCTGGTAGCGGGTCAGATGACCCATATTTACCCTTTGACCCGTCATGAGGAAGTAGAGTACACATGTCCTTTTACGGCTAATGAGTGTGTCATGATTGCACGGTAGGAGCCGTGCATTTATCAGTTTAATCCACACTTGAGCCTTCGCCCTCATCTTCTTCTTGGGAAACCTCTTGTGCTAATTAGTTATCTTATCCTGGACCTATGCTGCCGTAGAATCGGCACCACAAAGCATGTGTCTTAACTCTCTATATGTAGGCCGGCGAATGAAGTGATCCAATGGCTCCACAGGAACATCCGGAGCACCTAAAAATTTACATATGGCCGTGGGTGAAAAGTCTATCAATCATCCATGAATCGGCACCAGCTGTTCAGTACTCTGCGGATCAAACCCTGCATAGAATTCTCGGACTAAGTTGAGATTAATGTTACCTGTGTTCTTGAATACATAGCTCAACCCCATATCTTGAATGCCCCTCCAAATTGCCTGATATTTTGCTTTCAAGCTGCGTTCATTGATAGCTACTTCCGGGTGTACATGTTTAGGCATACAATGCATGTACCAATCCTTAGTATGCGGTGGTATGTTGTTGATGCCAAACTCCCGTTGGCCTTGTGGTTGTTGACGCATGGTTGCTATAACTGCCACAGCTTGTACTCCACTTAGATTGGAGGTAGCTTCCCCTTTTTTTCTCTTCTTTGGGGAATGTGCTGAGGTCGCCTTTATTTTAGCCGGCGCAGTGAAAGTAGCCTTGGCTTTGCCTGTGTCTTTTCAGGGAGGCATTGTTGTTCCTAGCATTGCCTGGCCCAGTACCTGGCGTTAGCCAGGCGTCGCCAGCCTAAGGCCAAGCAGAACCTGGCGTTAGCCAGGCGTCACCAGCCTAAGGCCAAGCAGAACCTGACGTTAGCCGGGCGTCACCAGCCCCAGCGCCTGGTGTACGTCAGGTGATGCTGAAACCATGTTCAACTTGCCCAAACTCGCCTGCAAACTTGTTAGTACCTAAAAACAAAACAAAAAATAAAATAAAATTCTAACTACACTAAAAATCAACTACGAATTGGGTTGCCTCCCAACGAGCGCCTGATTTAATGTCGTGGCACGATGCAGATAATTGCACTTAAGGCTCGCTTAACCTTGGTGGCTCGAGCAAATGAGTCACCAATACTACCTTCGCATCTTCCATGCCCAAATAATGTTTTACCCTGTGCCCATTGACTCTAAACGTGCAAGAGTCATTTGATGCAACAATATCTATAGCTCCCGTGGGGTGAATCTCCACCACACTAAATGGTCCCGACCATCGTGACTTTAACTTACCCGGGAATAACCTCAACCTTGAGTTGTATAGCAATACCTTATCTCCGGGTTTAAAACTCCGCTCAAGAATATTTTTATCGTGCATTATTTTCATTCTCTCCTTGTATAATCTTGTGCTCTCAAAAGCATGGTAACGAAATTCATCAAGCTCGTGCAGCTCTGTGACTCTACTTATGCCCGCAGCTTCTATATCGAGATTCAACTGCCACAGTGCCCATAAAGCTCTATGCTCCAACTCCACTGGTAGGTGACATGCCTTCCCAAATACAAATTTATATGGCGTCATACCAATCGGAGTTTTGAAAGCGGCACGATAGGCCTAGAGTGTATTATCTAACTTTCTTGCCCAATCCGTTCTTGTAGCATTCACAGTCTTTGTCAAAACACTCTTTATCTCTTTGTTCGACACTTCTACTTGCCCACTCGTTTGTGGATGATATGGGGTGGCCACTTTGTGACGTACACAATACTTTTCTAACAACTTTGTAAAGGCTCGATTACAGAAGTGAGTGCCTCCATCACTGATTATCGCCCTTGGACTGCCAAATCAGGTGAATATGTTCTTTCTCAAAAAACCAATTACCCCCTTAGCATCATTTGTCGGGAGCGTTGCAGCCTCCACCCATTTCGACACATAGTCCACAGCTACGAGTATGTATTTGTTGCTATATGAGCTGACGAAAGGCCCCATGAAATTGATTCCCCACACGTCAAACACTTCTACCTCTTGAATTGGGTTCATAGGCATCTCATGTCGGTGAGAAATATTCCTAGTTCGTTGGCATTCGTCACAACCTTTCACCCATAAGTGTGCATCTTTGAACACTGTCGGCCAGTAGAAGCTCGATTCCAGCACTTTCACGGCGGTCCTTACTCCTCCGAAGTGGCCACCATATGGTGATGCATGACAAGCCTGCACAATAGAAGATTGTTCTATCTCGGGGATACATCTCCAGATCATGTTATCAACACAAATCCTAAACAGGTAAGGCTCATCCCAATAATACATGTGACAGTAACGAAAGAACTTTTTCTTTTGAACAGAGGAAAGATCATAGGGGACAATACCGCTTGCCAGGTAGTTTGCAATGTCTGCATACCATGGCGCTTCCTCCAATGTCACTGTTAGCAATTGTTCATCTGGGAATGTCTCAGTTATATCTTCTACCTCGACTCTCTTTTCAGCTCCCTCCAACCTTGAAAGGTGGTCTGCCACTTGGTTCTATGCCCTTTTTCTATCGTGGATCTCCAAATCAAATTCTTGTAGCAAAAGAACCTAATGGATCAAGCGTGGCTTTGACTCCTTCTTTGCTATCAGGTACCTAAGTGATGCATGGTCAGTATAAACAATCACTTTTGAACCAATCAAATAAGACCTGAATTTGTCGAATGCAAACACCACATCCAGCATCTCTTTCTCAGTCACGGTATAATTGAGTTGTGCACCGCTTAGTGTTCTGCTTGCATAGTAAATTAGGTGCACCAGTTTGTCCTTCCGCTGCCCCAGGAATGCTCCTATAGTATAGTCGCACGCATCACACATGAGCTCAAATGGTTGCTCCCAGTTGGGTGCAACGATGATTGGTGCAGTCACCAGTCTCCTCTTCAGCTCCTCAAATGCTAACCTGCAGTCATCAGAAAACACAAAAGAATGATCCTTTTCAAGGAGTTTACATAAGGGGTTAGCAATTTTAGAGAAATCCTTTATAAATCGCCTGTAGAAACCGGCGTGCTCGAGGAAACTTCTTACTGCCTTAACTGAAGTGGGCGGTGGCAAGTTCTCAATCACCTCAACCTTAGCATGGTCAACCTCAATACCCTTACTGGACACTCGATACCCCAGCACTATACCTTCTTGTACGATAAAATGGCACTTCTCCCAGTTCAGCACTAAATTTGTCTCCACACACCTTTTTAACACTCTTCTTAAATTGTGCAGACAATCTTCGAACGAATTCCCCACCACAGAGAAATCATCCATAAAGACTTCCATAATATCTTCAACCATGTCAGTGAAAATGGCTAACATACACCTCTGAAAGGTGGCAGGTGCATTGCATAGGCCAAATGGCATTCTCCGAAAGGCAAAGATGCCATACAGACAAGTGAATGATGTCTTCTCTCTATCCTCAGGGGCTATGGAAATTTGATTGTACCCCGAATACCCATCCAAAAAGCAGAAGTGAGACCTCTCTGACAGTCTATCCAACATTTGGTCAATGAATGGTAAAGGCAAATGGTCTTTCCGGGTGGCTGTGTTCAGTTTTCTATAATCCATACAAATTCACCAACCCGTAACTGTACGAGTTGAGATCAACTCATTATTCTCATTGGGCACTACAGTCATTCCACCCTTCTTTGGCACACACTGATTTGGGCTAACCCAGTTACTGTTAGAGATTGGGAAGATGATTCCCGCATCTAACCACTTGATCACTTCTTTCTTCACCACTTCTTTCATGTTGGGGGGTTTAGCCTTCTTTGATGTTCTCTGGAAGGTTTGTGCCCATCTTCCAGTAGAATCTTATGCATACAAAATGTCTAGCTGATCCCCCTAATATCTGCAATGGTCCAGCCAATTGCAGTCTTGCATTCCATTAACACCTGCAAAAGATGTTCTGCCTGCACATCTAACAAACTGGATGAGATAATAACAGGTAAAGTGGATTTAGGTCCCAAGAAAACGTACCTAAGGTGAGACGGTAACGTTTTTAGTTCCAACTGTGGTGGCTCTTCAATTGACGGCTTAACTGGAGGTATTTTTCTTTCTTCTAAGTGTAAGGGCTCGAATTCGAGCTCTCTTTTCCAGTACCCTCGCCCTTCAAGGGCCAAAACCCACTCTGCCAAGTTTTTACCATTCATTTCTTCTAAGTTCATGAGGCATGCTGCTAGAGGGTCTTTTGCATTCAGAGTCTCATCTTCCTCCTCTAAGATCACATCCACAGCCTCTATTAGAGAGTAATTAGCAAACTCACTGGGTCGCCGCATAGATTTTTGCACATTAAACGTTATCTCTTCATCGTTCAGTCTCATCTTTAGCTCTCCAGTTTCACAATCAATTAGGGCTCTCCCAGTGGCCAAGAATGGCCTTCCCAAAATTATGGGAATCTCCTCGTCAATCCGGCAGTCTAAAATGACAAAATCTGCTGGGAAAACAAACTTCCCCACCTGTACTAATACATCATCAAGGATACCATAGGGCCTTTTCACTATCCGGTCAGCCAGCTGTAATAACATAGACGTGGGTCTAGCTCTTCCAATGCCTAACCTTTTGTAGATAACCAAGGGCATCAAGTTTATGCTTGCCCCCAAATCACAAAGTGCCTTAGTAAACACATAGTTGCCTATTGTGCATGGGATTGTGAAACTCCCTGGATCAGATAACTTCTCAGCTATGGGTTTTGTCACAACAGCACTACATGTCTGAGTCAGTGTAACCGTGGCCAAGTCTTGAAAGTCGAACTTACGAGACATCAAGTCCTTCATCATTTTTGCATAACCAGGCATTTCCTTTAAGGCGTCAATAAATGGAATGTTTACCTGAATTTGCTTCAACATCTCCAAGAATTTCTTATATTGCTTATCTTTTTGATATTTGGCCAATCTTTGGGGGAAGGGTGCTGGAGGCCGCTTCTTTAATGTGGTTTGATTTTGAACCTGCTCTAGCACTGTTTCTGCTGCCTTCTCTTGCTCTGACTCAGTTTCCTTCGCGACTTCTTTTTCTTTGCTTGTTTCAGCTGGCACATGTTGTACCGTCACCTCTGTTAACCCTGTTGAGTCATCTATCTCGATGGGTACTAGCACAAGTGTTTCAGTAGGCCTGCTTTCGCGAGCCATCTCTTGCTCCAGATCTAGGTCTCTACCATTTCGTAGACTCACTGCCATAAGCTATTTCGGGCCCTGTTCTTTTGGATTAACTTGTGTATCTGCAGGTAACGTCCCTTGGGGATGATTGTTTAGGGCCATAGAAATCTGTCCTAATTGAATCTCAATACCCTTTATATCTGATTCATGTGAGTCTACCTTCTATTGCATTTTTCCTGTGGACCTAATCAATTGTTGCAGCATTTTGTTGTTGCTATCCAGCATTCCCTCAAGTTTAGTAAACCCATCATCTAGTCTCATAATCTGTTATTATTGAGGTTGTTGATAAGTCAGCTACTGATTTTGCTGAATGTAGCCCTATTGCCTTTGGTAAGGCACAACTTGACCCAGTGGTCGCATAGCTCCAGGATTGTTGTTGTTATTGTACTGCTGTTGCGCTGGTCTATATTGTTGATTATGTTGACCCCAATTCTGACCACCTTGCCTCTGTCCCCCATAGTTGGCTACATAATTCATATCTTCATGATATTGCTGGTTGTCACTTTCCGCACTCCACGAGCAAACATATGGTTGGTTAATGCATGATGTACATAAGCCCCCATTAGTTGTGTCAACTATGTGAACCTGCTGCTTCTGGCCTGATTCATCAATCTTTTTGGTGAGGATACTCATTTGTGTCATTAGAGTGGCTTCATTTTCAGCTATGAAGTTGTTTGGGTCCAAAGCCACTGAGTGAATTACCGGAGTGATCGTGGAGGCTTTGTCATCCATCCTGAGTTTTGTGCCATCTTATCAAGTAGGATCTTGCATTCTGCGAATGTTTTACTCAAAAATACTCCACCTGCTGGAGCATCAACATTGGCTTTTAAGCTGCCAGCCAGTCCCATATAGAATCTTTGTCCCAACATCTGATCTGGAATACCATGATGTTGACACTTAACCAGCATGCCCTTGAACCTCTCCCACGTTTCTTGTAGCTCAATATATCATCAATCTGTTGGGCAATTTTATTTGGTGGGTAGAATTTGTTCAAAAATTGCTTGACTAATTCCTCCCAAGTAGTGATGGAATTTACGGGGAGTGAATTAAGCCAAGTATGAGCTTCTCCTATCAGCGAGAATGGTAACAACAAAAGCTTTATTGCGTCCGGTGTTACGTTAGGTTGCCTTTGCGTTAAACATATTGACAGGAAATTCTTCAGGTGCTGCTGAGGATCTTCAATGTGTGACCCTAAGAACAGTCCCTTGTACTGCAACAAATGTAGCATGTTATTTGTGATTTGGAATGATTCTGCTTGTATCTGAGGGACTGTAATTGCAGTTGCCAGATTGTCGGCGGTGGGCTGTGCCCAATAATATAATGTTGTTTCTCGTACAAAAGGCACCACACCCCGATTGTTTGGTTCATTCTCATTGTTTCTATTGTTGATTGGATTTTCTATTCCGTCAGCCATGTTTGGTTCGATTTGTTCTGTCGAGTTTCGTTGCTGTTTGCTTTTCTTGTTTGCACGATTTAGCGCCTTGAAAACTTTCTCAGGATCTGATAACGCTTCGATCAATTCACCAGTTCTTGAGGAGTTCTTAGGCATGCACTTGTAACACCCAAGACTAAAAACGTTAAAATTTCAATGTATTTGGTTTAGAATCGAGAAAATTGACTACACTAAGAATTCTAGCACTTCTTTTAGCTGCAATTAATAACACCGTTAATTCCCCGACAACGACGCCAAAATTTGATCATGCCCAACTATGCCTTATAAAAAGGACTAAGTGGTCATTGCAAATATATTCCGGCGTATAAGTCCGGAGTCGAATCCTACAGGGAATTAACCTATCAAACACAGCTACTAGACTCGCAAAAATTCACACAATCAATCTTCAGAAATATTTAAGTAACAATTTAGGTTTTTATTAACTAAATATTACGTAATAAAAATGTAATAATTAATAACTAATTATGAACGGGTTGTAAACAAGAATTGAAATGATCTAAGGTTGTGATTTCCCCTATTGTCGGAATCTTTTCCGCCACATTTCCTATAAATCTTTCTAAGTCTTCTCTATCGACCATGAGCACTCTAACTGTCGTAACTCTCTCCCGAGTAATTACCATAATTTATTAGGCATATTCTCCCGAATTACGCTAGCTAGAATTAAGTACAGCTCACTCAGATCGCATCAAGGTTTCGTTATCCCTAAACCCACATTTAAACCTCTGTATTGATCCCTCATATATGTTTAGGAGTGATGTTGTTCAACAACCACCTAAATATGCACTATCTCCCGAGTAATACATACTAAATAGGCACAGCTAATTGAGGGCCCTTCTATCAATCACAAGAATAATATAGTTGAACAAATAGAGAAAATACTACGGCAAATCTATATTAACGTAACAAAAAAATTATCCTTCAATAGGTTCCATCAAAACCCTAGATTAGGAATTTAGCTACTCATACTCATAGTAACAATATTTCAAATATTTTGCATAATTAAAATACAGAGTAAAGATGAAAAGATGTAGAAATCTATGATTCTAACTCCCAAGGGGTGATTCCACCAGCTATTCTTGCCTCTGGTTGCAAAAATACCTCCAAGTGGTGTTTTTAGGTCTATTTATATGTGTAGAATAAACCCTAACGTGTAGACCAAGTCCTAGTCAAACCCGAAAATGAATTAAGTCTTCAAAACTCGGATTGGACCTGGCCTCAGGCCTGGCGTCGCCAGTCTAATGCTTTAGCCTGGTTTGGCTGGCCTCTCCAGGCTAAAGCCTGGTTAAGCCTGGCCTTTGGCTGGCCTCGCCAGGCTAAAGCCTGGTTCAGCCTGGCCTTTGGCTGGCCTCGCCAGGTCTCTCCTTTTCACTGTTCTCGAGCACACTTTCAACGTTTAAGTATCCATTTTGCTCTACTTTCTTTTCCATTCACCTACACATAAAATAGATTCCATTATGCGCAAATAAAATATAATTTATCATTAAAGCATGTAAAATGTAAGGCACATAATGTACGAAACTATGAAATTATAGTCACACATCATCTATGTACAAACTACCCTTCCCAGACCCCACTTGTGGGATTATACTGGGTTGTTGTTGTTTCTAAAAAAAAAACAAAAAATCTTCTGAATTAACTACAAAGCCTTTCTTGTTCTAATATTCTTATATGTGCTTTTGCTCTACTTTTCCACGCCAATTTATATTGTCTATCTTGTAAAATAAATTTTTATTTTTCAGTGTTTAGAGAATCCAATAAATGCATGATATCTTGACACGTATTATTTTCATGTAATCATAATTAATGGATGTACATTCTTACTTAATTTATGACTTGATTTATGATAAATAGATAAATTTGATGCAAAAATAAAGCGGGAGTACATTAAACGTACGACTATTCATGGTAAGTGCATCTTTTAGGCTTAATTTATTTAATTATATAGCCTGATAAGATTGTCCACACATCTCTAATTTACAGATACACGTGTAGGTCAAAAAATATGGGAACGTTCTTAAAGTTTGGTAATTGGTAGTTGGTACCCTACTCCAATATATTGAATTGACAATCGAGCTGGGTTTCATAGACTACCAATAGAAAGATCCAGAGACAGGAAGGTCTCCCTGATTGAATAATCTTTAACCTAGAGTTCAATAGAGACAAGAAGCAAGAAGATTCATAATTTCATAGTAAGAATGTGAGCAAACCAAAAGGGCCAAAATTGACATTCTAGTCAATTGTGTTCTTTGAGATTGAACCGAATTGAATAAATAAAGGATGTGGATATAAAGAAAGAAGCTCAATATGCATTTAGCAGGTTGCTATTTGAGGTTTTAAAGATCTTTTTAATTTTTTTTAGTGTTTGAAAAGTCAAAAAGTGTTTAAAATAAATTTAAAAGTGCTCAAAACAAGCCAAAAGTAATAAACTGGGCAACCCTAACTTTTAGTTTTTGGTTTAAAAGTTATTTCTAATAAAAAATCACTTTTTTTAAGTCAATCTAAATGGACTCTATATATGTTCTTGTCTCTACTTACTTTATTTATGAATATATAAAGAATTCAAGATCTTTATTTCTTCTATTATATAGAAAAGCCATCATGGTCGACCAAGGGCAAACCTGTCATTTCGGACATTTTATATTTTCTTTCCCACAAACCTAAGTCTAGAAACATCGACACGTCCATCTCTTTTACTCCTATTCTCCTTCTTTCCTTCTTCTTCGGTGAAAAAAAAAAGATTCTCCTCCTTCACACTTTCACATATAATACTCTTTCAGATGGAAAAATAGATAGCATATTTAGTTAAATTTTTTCACATTATATAGGCCAAAATCCTCTCCTCTATCTGGAAGTAGCTAATTTTGAATTTTCCTCTAACACCTCTTTGTTTTAAAACTTTTCCTTTATGCTATATGTAAATGCATAAGAAGATTAACAGAGTAAGGGAAGTATGTCAAATACACATCAGTATTTTATATAATCAGGCTAGCAAAATCTATTGTTCCAGGTAGTTTCTTGAAACTGGCTTTCAGATTTAGGATTTTGTGTTATTGCTATATAATCATAATTAAGAAGAATATTTGCTCTCTTTTGAAGTCTATTTACTGACATTAACACTTACTAGACAAGATTTGATTTGTTTGGATGCTTCATCTATTTGTTAAGCTTGAATTTGTTATTTTTCTCCTTTAATCCTTAGTTTGAAAAATTATCTAAGTCTATGTTTATGTTTTTCGTTCATGAATAAATTTTTCCGCTAACTGAAGCGGAGTTTTGTTAACCTAGATGTTACAATAGAAGAATATTAGTACTGGAATGCAAATGGCAACAATTTGATGCTCCATAAAATTAATACGTTGTTTCTTTCACCACAACTTGGATATGAATGATTTTTCTTTTATTCAAAGAGGAGAGGTTAGCCGACAATTAATAGCAATAACTTGTTTATTGCCTTTCGTTGAAGAGAGTTTGAATAAGAAATGAAAATATTGTAAGGTAAATTTAACTGCTTCATTCTAATATTAGGGAATAATGATACATCTGGTTGACATGTGAATGTGATACGGTCCAATTATTTGGCTCTTGTTGATAAATGCTTACATGTTCAAGTAACAATGACATTCTATTTCTGATATGTTTTGAAATGCCTTTTATAGCTTCCCGTTAAGAGTTGGTTAAGCCTTTTTCTTTCTTTCTTTCGACTATACTCTGATAAATTTGAGATCTTAAATATGACTTCTTATATTTTGACCTATCTTTAAACAAGACTTACTAAATGTTTGATTTGGTGATTAACTGAAAATGAATCCCCCCATTATGTTAGGTTGTTACCATTCAATGTTAGAAAATCTATTATTGAGTAATTGAATGTATTATTATATTTGGTTCCTCATAACTCTATTGGATAAATTTCTTTAGAAAATATTTTATTAGAAGAAACTTCTCAATTAATTCCATATTAAATGTGGGTATACTTCAACCTCTATCCCGAAGGTTCTCTTCTCAAGTTCTTCAAGGAATGGCTACTAGCTTGTAGCTGCAGCTTTTTCGTCTCTGTAGTGTCAGATGCATTATGTTATATTCTCAAAAGTAGGTCATATGTTCATCTTATTGTATTTTGAGATTTTCCTCAATCTTATTTAATGTCCCAGAAGAGTGATACTTGGGAAAAGTTAACTTTTTTGATGGACTATTTCAACAGTGTATTACTCCTAAAAGATCATTTTATTATGTTGGTAGTCTATTTTATGTGAATTTTAAAGATTATCCTATCCCATAAGGTATTTATATTTAGCTTTTTAATTTCTTTTCAACTATTTTGTGCTTTTTTGTTTCATTTTACTATGACTTCCGTATTCTGATATCTAGAGTCTCACTTGTTGAAGAAAAAAGAAAAACACACGTAGAGCTGAAATTTTTGTGCTTATAAAAGAAAATAAGAACTTGCTTGGACTTGGTGGCTCTTATGCTCAACTGAAAATTTACGGTATTGAATTCTTACTAGGTTGAAGCTTTAGAAGTTCCATTAAGTTGGCAGGAAAAAGAGTTGATTAAGAAAAAGATTGAAGTAAAAAAGCTTATAATTCCGAATCATGTATGTTCAATTATATGTTGAGGTGTTATCATAAAAGTATCATGAATAAAAGTTGAAACAAGAACCTTAACAAGTTCTAGAATATTAAGTATGTGGAGGGGAACTAGAAAAAGTTGATAGGCTTATGAAACTCAAGAAGAGGTAATAGTTTATGCAACATCTTGCTGAACTACCCTGCTACTCCTTTTACTATGTATGTCTAAGACATCTAAGGGATTAAAGGTTGTCAGGCTTCAAGAATTAAAATAAAATAGATTCTCCAAATTCAGACGCTTCATTCCAGAGAAGGGACCAAATACTTTGAATTTGTTGTTGGAGCCACTCAAAACCTTTACTAGCTCAAAATATAAATCATTATCATCATCAAGTTTTAAATTAGGTATCAATTGTTGTAATTATAACTAATATGAATATATCAAAAAGGTAAGTACTTTAATTGATGTTGTTACAAGTAAAATTCCCTATCTGAAATATAGAAAATGAAACGTCATTGTTTTTATCTTGATTTAAATTAATGTTGACTATTATTCTTTTTCTACTTTCGATGTCAGTATTAGCCAGATTCTACTAGATTTGGCCTGTAGGCCAAAAGAGGGGCCTCCTGAATTTATATCAATGCTTCATTTGTGTTTTCCGATTGGTTTGCTTGTGTTGTTGACTTTTTTTTAAATCTTTCATGAGTCGAAGATCTACCAGAAGTAATATTTTTGCCTTCTTAAAGATAGGGATAAAGTCAGTGTAAATACTACTCTCTCCAGACCCCACTTATGGGATTACACTAGATTTGTTGTAGTTTTTTCATTTGTGTACTTCTTGGAGAAGCTCAATTATCAAAAATCACAAGTATGACATTTCTTTGTATGATAGAAAGTTTTAACTCATTGTTGTAATGATCTATTGGCTGATAATTTAAAACTTTCATGTTTGCAGACACCATTGGAGCGTATATATCTTTGTTGGATGCTCGAGATGAGCTAGCTCCATGCAAAATAGAGCTGGAGGAGAAATTAGACCATCTTGATACTGTATTGGTCTCAAAACCTGCCATACCCGATCAATAATAATTGTAGGGATGACCTTTGCCCTCTAGAGCTTAGAAAGTGAAAAGGCATCTGAAAGTAATTTTATTTTTTAAAGATCATTGTTTATGCGATATGATCACTTGAATAAAATATTATTTATTGTGCTAACTCCAATGCTCAGTTTATAGGCACCAAATCTACTAAACTTCATCTTGTAAAATAAAAATGTACTATCTCTATCCAAGAGTTTTTAAACTTAACTAGAGACTTGAAAACGTTCAACTCTGATAAAATAATTAAAATAAAAAAGGAGAGCGCTAAGCTCTGGTAGGTCCATTTGAGTTAGCTTTAGTGGGCGTTTGGACATAAGAATTATAAAATTTCGGAAAAAAGTAAAAAAAAAAAAAAAAACAATTCTAAGTGAAAATGATATTTGAAAACTAGAGTTGTATTTGGATATGAATATAATTTTGGGTTGTTTTTGAAGTTTTGTAATTAATCTGAGTGAAAATTTAAAAAAATAACTTTTTGGAGTTTTTAAAATTTTTAGAAAAAAAGTAAAAATTTTCTTATGTCCAAACGGGCTCTTAGTTTGCAATAATTTAAATTTCTTTGTAAGCTACTAGCTTATAAGCACAATGTTGGGCCAGTGCTCAGCACAGGCTTGACATCATCTAGTATTTAACTATATGTGTTTGATTCCAAATGGTCGTTTCTGGCAATTCTTTGTACTTGAGAAATGACAGTTACCATTTATCGGATTATAAATTTTGAGCTTGTTTTGATATTATGTGTCGTTGTTAGTCTTAGTTGAATGGTTAGCGTCTTATTGTTTGATAGTTGGAACTTGGAACTTTTAATTTACAAATATTACGTGTTAAATGAAATTAATCCAAGAAAGAAAGGAACACTTAACGCTGTGGAACTTATAATTGTATTTCAAAAAGGATTCATTGATAAAGTGCACGAGTTTATCAAGGAACACTCTTAACTCTTGAGTGTTTGAACACAACATTTGTAGGATTCATAGCCTGTTTGACTAAACTTTTGTTTTGGTAAAAGTAATTTTTTTTTCAAAGTTAATTTGACCAAACTTTTATATGGGCAAAACAAATTATTTTTGAGTCAAAATTAGTTTTTGAGAAGTAGAAAAAATAGTTTTTTTTTTTCAAAATATACTTAAAATATTTTTTAAAAGTTTGATCAAATACTAATTACTGCTCTGTAATACTTTTTAAGTTAGCCAAACATAAACTTCTTTCCGATAAAACTTTCATTAGCCAAACATAAACTGTTTGGCGCGAAAAATACCTTTCACAATAAATTTGATTCAAGCTGTCCATCAATCTTTTTTAACGAAGAAGTGCAATCATGACTTGTTTGTTCAAGTACAATCAGATTTTATGGATATGCATTTATACTAGTACGTATTGATCTAGTTTTACGTACGGCTTATTTACTCCGTTCTGTAAGTTAGCAAATCATATTTATTATAGACAACTACATATTGTTGTAGATCATTTTGATTTGAATATGTCAACATATTTACAGTCAACAGTGTCGATTCTTATAAGCTAAACTCTTTAACTTTTAAATAATACTTAGAATACTAGTTTAAGGTGCATTTTAAATAAAATATCTTAAAATTTCACAAGTTTTTAAATATTTAAGTAAAATATAGTTCTTGCCAAAACAAAAAAATTAAGAACTTTTTTGCAACTTTAACTTTAATTTTAACCAAATATCATATATACTTTGTATATATAAAAATGAGAGTAGTTTACAATGTGGTTAAGCGAAATGGCAAGCTAAAAATAAATCACTAGGCAATCTTATGACAATGTCATCTAAATTAGGTAATAACATTAAATTTAAATTCAAAGATAAAGCTTTTTAAATAAACAAAATAAAAAAAATTCTAGATTTATTTCTTGTCTATTTTATCACCCTCCTCGTGGATTTTTTTTAAAATTATGGTGACTTTTTCTCAAAAATTAAAAAGCGAAATTGTAAAATTATTTTTCGCCAAAACTCAATCAAGATTTTTTTAAAAAAATAACAGCGTTTCAATGGTGGAGTTTAGTTGAAACTATATTTTGTAGAATTTGAAAAACTATTTTTCAATTTCTTGAAACAAACGCCATCATGAAGGATTGGATTTCCCGTTTTACCATAATAAACTTTTAATAATAACATATTTTCGTTAAAAACATTAAGGTTTTGAAAGATAAAGTTTTACAAATGAATATTGTTAGTTTTTATTTTGAATTGAACATCAAAATTTATGTAAATAATCTGCACACCTTTTTTAGATGAAATTAAAACCGTGTGGTTTAGTAAAATTAAAGTGCTAAAAATAGTGCGAATTTAATTTATTTAAATAATATACTCTATTCAACATAATTTGTACAACATTTATAATAAATAAAACGCCGGGGTTTGAGGGAATGAAGTGACAAAATAATTTTCAATTTGAATTTACCCAAATATATCTCCAACATAATGTACATAATTATTTTGAAAATAGAGATCACATTATTAATGTTTGAATTTGGATTGAAGATAAATATCCTTTTAGCGTTTTATCCTTAGCCTAATCCTTAGTGATGTAACATTACTGATAGTCCTATGTTTTACTCCTTCTCTATATAAATATTAGCCTACAACTCGACAAGTTGAGTGCAAGTAATCGGTTTTAGCTTTATTTTATGTAGTCCAATACGTTTAGAGTAAAATTCAGTTTACCCCTTAACCTTTAAAGTTTGGGAAACTATACCCCCTTCATATTTTGAATGGGAACGACAACCCCTTATACTAAAAAATCAGTTGGAAAAAAAAAACTATCAGAATAAACCCTCTTTTTGGAGGGAATAGTTTTGGCGCTATATTCTGGTAATTAGCATAAATTATAGTATTTTATTTTAACTTTTAAGCAAAAGCTTGACTGAAAAATTTGGGAAAAACATAGTGGGTTTGGACATAAGAATTGTAAAATTCCAAAATAGGGGGAAAAAATCTTCAAGTGAAAATGGTATTTGAAATTTAGAGTTGTGTTTGGACATGAATATAATTTTGAGTTGTTTTTGAAGTTTTGTGAGTGATTTGAGTGAAAATTATGAAAAATAGCTTTTTGGAGTTTTTTAAATTTTTAAAAATTTTCAAAATGTATTTTTAAGTGAAAATTAGAAATTTTATGAATAAACGTTGATTTCGAAAAAAGTAATTTTTTTGTGGGAAAAAAGAAAAACAATTCTTATGTCCGAACGAGCTCCTAGAGTTATCCGGAAACTAGACGAACTTTTCAAGGTGAGTAACCTTTTTCACTATTCCATATAAGTGGTTTTGTGCTTGCACACAATTTACAAAGTTTGTACTCCTATCTATTTATATAATATATTCTTATTATAATATTATTTGTCATATTCTATGTTTCAAAGGGACAAAAGACATATACTAAAATATGAATGGAGTCCATCGGCCTTATTAGTTGAGAAACTATGGGTACTGCTCAGCAGCAACAATGGGGGTATTCTAATCTTTTTCAAAATCAACTCCTTGCTCAATATCTAGTGAGCGAATACTACACATCTCTTTCACTTTTTTATTTTCACTTAAGAATGTTTTCATTATATGTATTGATTTGCAAGTGGTTAAAGTTTTATCTGTCCAATCCAATATCTTTCTCTTCGTTAACTTCCATCGATGAATCCATATCTCTTCAATCCAACAGCAAGGAATTCCACCTAAGAGCTTCACTTCTAGGCTTTTTTTATCTATATCTTCTCAATCGGGATTGTTGGGGTCCTCATCATTTGCACCAAATCGATGCAAATTTATTCAAACACTTTCATCTGAAGATTTCCAGTGGCTTGCTAGCCTAACATGGCATTTTACTATAAGGTGAAGTGTAATATTTTCATCCAAAATAATACTTGAGTTTTCTTGCTTGAAAATTTTAAGATATTTTTATGTTATTTTGAGGTCATTCCTAAGAATCATGTAATAGAGAAAATCGTATATCAAAAAAGTTCAAGAAAAGATAGGCATCTTAAGTAAAATTTTTTAGAGATTCTTCTAAATGTGTTGCCTTATAGAATGGTCTAAAGCCATGTAGGGTAGACACATTCTACTAGCGATGATATATGATTAAAGTATTGTGAAATTTCCTGTGAGGTGCCATTTTGTTCATTCTGGGACATATAGGGACAAAGCTGAATACTCTTGATACAAGGACAAAAGCTCTAAGGGAGAATTGAGATGCCGTTGAAATATACTTCATCTTTTGAGTGCAAGGGGTTATCATTCCCATTCAAAAGGAAAAGGGATATAGTTTTTCAACCTTTGGATTGCATAAGGGGTTGTCGTTCCTGCTCAAAATGTGAAGAGGGGTATAGTTTTCTAAGCTTTAATGGTTAAGGGGGTAAATTGGATTTTACTCATACATTTATCAATAGATTTTGTTCAACAGGTTATATAAGGTGCGAGCTTTAAATTTTATAAGAATATGAAAATTGTTAAAAATATTAAGATTCAATTAAAAGTAAAATTCTTGCAATAGCAAACCCACAAATGTAGTGCATATGAAAAGTTCAAGTTTGTGTTATTTGTGAAATGAAGAAACTGTTGAATTTGACAAGATTAATGTAAACTAGTATAAATATTTAAAGCCTCTTTTTTTGGAAGAAATTAGTAGATGCATTTACATTGCATTATCACACTTAATATGATGTCATGCATGACATTATTAAGGTCATTTTCCTTCTATAAATAGCAAGGGTTTTGTTCATTTGTAAACATCTCTCACTTGCCTTCTTATCTCCTAAGGCATTTGAATATTATTTCTCTCTTGTAGTATTTCACTTGTATTTTTTGGAGTGAAGAAAAGTTTGAGTTGATTGTGTCCAAGAACTAGGCAAAAATTAAATTTTGTCAAACCTCGTTAATTTTTGGTGTTCTTTTTATTATTGTCTCATTTACTATATATTAGCTACCTTTAGATATAGTAGTTGTGATTTAATCACTCTCTATATATTCAGCTTTCGCAAGAATTGGTATCAAAACCAAAGTTCTATCTTAGTATGCTCTGTGGTTGCAGTATAGTCTGAATTTCCACATCAAAAAAGAATTACTTTGGTGTTCTGTAATGTCAGCAAATAAATAGTATCTGTAGTAAAATGGAAGATAATAAAAATGAAGAGTCCACATCAGGTGTCAGTAATACGTCGTTGACATCTTCGCTTATGACAAGAATTACGTCAAATGCGAAATTTGCAATTAAAATTTTTTACGGGTCAGGACATTTCGGTATATGGCAAGCTGAGGTTCTTGATGTCCGTTTTCAACAAGGGCTAGATATTGCCATAGAAGAAAATAAATCAGACAATATCGGAGAAGGAGATTGGAAGATTATCAACCGCGTTGCTTGTGGTACCATTCGATCTTACCTCGCAAGAGAACATAAATATCCATACATAAAAGAAACTTCTGCAAGTAAATTGTGGAATGCATTGGAGGATAAATTCTTGAAAAAAAACAGTCAAAATAAACTTTACATGAAAAAAAGATTGTTGCGCTTCACATATGTTTCTAGTACTACAATGAATGATCACATCACCAGCTTTAATAAGTTTGCGATAGATTTGCAGAATATGGACGTGACCTTTAGTGATGGAGATATGGCCTTAATGTTATTAAGTTCACTTCCCGATGAGTACGAACACCTCGAAACAACTCTACTTCATGGGAATGATGATGTATCTCTCAAAGAAGTTTATTCTGCCTTATACAGCTATGAACAAAGAAAGAGAAAAAAGCAAAAGAGTAGAGAAGGAGAAGCACTGGTTGTGAGAGGTCGTTCTCAAAATCATATGAGAACGAAGAAAGGAAGATCCAACTTCCAAGTCAAGATCCAGACCTAGCAAAGATGAATGCGCCTTTTGCCGAGAAAACGGGCACTGGAAGAAAGACTGTCCAAAGTTAAAAAACAAGGCCAAACCTAACAATGGGAAAGCTGTCATGGATTCAAATGTAGTTGATTGTGATGACTCTGATTTCTCACTAGTTACAACTGAGCCATTCAAACCATCTGACATATGGATGATGGATTCGGCTTGTAGCTATCATATGTGTCCCAACAGGGACTGGTTCATTGATTTTCAAGAAGGAGAATGTGGAGTTATTCACACCGCGAATAATAATCCTCTTACCGCATATGGTATTGGTTCAATCCGATTAAGGAACCATGATGGATTGATCAAAACATTAACATATGTTCAATATGTATCGGAATTGAAGAAAAATCTCATTTCTGTAGGACCTCTAGAGTCAAATGGGCTCAAAGTCGTTGCAGAAAATAGGATAATGAGAATATGCTTTGGTGTACTAGTGGTAATGAAGGAAATTCGGCGAAATAATAACATGTACCGCTATCACGGTAGTACAGTTATTGGAACAACAACAGTGATATCCAGTGATGACAAGGAGGCAGAAGCAACCAAGCTATGGCACATGCGCTTGGGACATGCTGGAAGAAAATCCTTAAAGATTTTATCAGATCAAGGAATGTTAAAAGGAGTAAAGACTTGCAATTTGGAGTTTTGTGAGCATTGTGTCAAGGGGAAACATACAAGGGTTAAATTTGAAATAGCAATCCATAATACTAAAGGTATTTTAGATTATGTTCACTCTGATATTTGGGGTGCTTCCAAAATACCTTCATTAGGTGGGAAACATTATTTTGCAACCTTTATTGATGACTTTTCCCGGAGAGTGTGGGTGTATACTATAAAAACCAAAGATGAGGTACTGGGAATTTTCCTCAAATGGAAGGTGATGATAGAGACTCAAACATGCAGAAAAATAAAGTGTCTTTGCACCGATAACTATGGAGAATACAAAAATGATCTTTACAATAAGATTTGTGAAGATAATGGCATTTTGAGACATTTCACTGTCAGAAATACACCACAATAGAATGGAGTAGCAGAACGCATGAACCGGACTTTGCTGAAGAAGGTTCGGTGTATGTTGTCTAATGCTCGCTTGGGCAGAGAATTTTGGGCTGAGGCTAGGGTTGTTCATTTGGATCGGATATCCAAAATCCGAACCGATCCGCTCAATTTCGAATTTCGGATTTCGGATATTTGGATAGGATTTTGGATTGTGTTTATTAAAATTTTGGATATTCGGATCGAATTCAGATTGGTATAATTGTAACTCGATCCGATCCAAAATCCAAAATTATTAGGGCATGTATAAATATTAAACTTTAATTTCGGATAGTCAGTACTTCCTTTACATCTTTCTCCAAGTTATTACTTTTTCAATTGTTGGATTTAGCTATATTGGCACCATAGTACTATCATAATTGCAGAAACATGAATTTTTCTCACTGTATTGCCTCTTTTACAAAGAAAATATACATATAATTTTGCAATTTTGAGGCATAATAATCCGATCCGAAATTCAAAAATCCGATCCGATCCAAATTTTAAAATTTGATCTGATCCGATATTAATTCGGATCGGATTCAGATTGCATTTGTAGAATCTGAAATCCGAAATTTGAAATCCGAATCCGAAATGTGCTGAATCCGATCTGATCCATGCATAGCCTTAGCTAAGGCAATAACATATGCATGCCACCTCATTAATCGTCTACCATTTGTCGCTATTGGAGGCAAGACACCATTTGAAAAATGATATGGAAAACCTGCTGAAGATTATAATTTTTTGCATGTGTTTTGCTCAAATGCATACTATCATGTGAAAGAGTCAAAATTGGATTTAAGGCAAAGAAAGCTATATTTATGGGGATTACTTCTGGAGTCAAAAGATACCGATTATGGTGTCCAGAGACAAGAAAAATTATATTCAGCAGAGATGTTACCTTTGATGAATATGCCATAAGTCCATAACAGATAAGGTGACGGTTGAAGATGTCAAACAAACTGATGGTGCTTCAAAGCAGGTGGAGTTTGATGGAAAATTAATTTTCCCAACACAGGGAGAAAACGAGAAAACGAAAGAAGATTTTCCCCTGGAAGAAGAGTTAGTGGAAGGGGAGATTCCAACTCAGGAACCCCAACAACAACTTGAATCAATAACAACCAGCAAGCCAAAAAGAACAATAAAGAAACTTGTTCATCTCATAGAGGCGGTGGCTTGTGCAGCTTCAATTGTAGCTGATGGTATTCCTACCACTTATAAAGATGTAGTCCAAAGTTCAGAAGAAGGTAAGTGGAGGATTTACATGAATGAAGAAATGCAGTCCCTTCATAAGAATTGCACATGGAAATTGGCCAATCTCCCAAAGGGCAAGAAAGCAATTGGGTGCAAATGGATATTTGCAAAGAAAGAAGGATTTCCTAACCAAAAAGATGTTCGTTACAAAGCAAGATTGGTGGCCAAAGGGTACGCTCAAAAGGAGGGAATTAATTACAATGAGGTATTTTCTTCAGTCATGAAATACTCCTCCATTAGAGTTTTGTTGGCTTTGGTAGTACAGTTGAATTTGAAACTAGTTTAGTTAGATGTAAAAACTGCATTTTTACATGGAGACTTGGAAGAGGAAATCTATATGACTCAGCCAGAGGGATTCAAAGTTGCTGAAAAGGAAAATATGGTATGCAAACTTGAAAAATCGTTGTACGGATTGAAACAATCTTCTAGACAATGGTACAAATGATTTGACAAGTTTATGTTGCGGCAGAAGTACAGAAGAAACAAATACGATCATTGTGTGTATTTGCGCAAGCTTGAAGACAGATCCTTCATATATCTTCTCCTATACGTTGATGATATGTTGATAGCTTCCAAAAGTCAAGAGGAAATTGAGAAATTGATGATTCAACTAAGAAAAGAGTTTGAGATGAAAGATAGGGGTAAGGCGAAGAAAATTCTTGGCATTGAGATAAAAAGAGATAGACATTCAAAGAAACTCTATCTATTTCAAAAAGAATACTTGAAGAGAGTAATAGATCGATTTGGCATGAATGAGAATACGAAGTCGGTTAGCACTCCTCTTGCTCCTCACTTTAAGCTCAGTGCTGCTATGTCGCCAAAGAATGAAGTTGAACGAGAGTATATGTCAAAAGTGCCATATGCGAATGCCGTTGGTAGCTTGATGTATGCAATGGTTTGCACAAGACCTGATATTTCACATGCTATCAGAGTTGTAAGCAGGTATATGCATGATCCAGAAAAGGAGCATTGGCAAGCTGTGAAATGGATTCTACGGTATATTTGTAATACTGTAGATGTTGAATTAATTTTTGAGCAGGAAGATAGTCAGTATCTGGTTGGATATTGTGACTCGTATTATGCGGGTGATTTGGATAAGCGTAGATTAACTACTGGTTATGTTTTCACTTTTGCAAATGCACTAGTTAGTTGGAAGTCTACTTTGCAGTTAATGGTTGCTTTGTCTACTACTGAGGCAGAGTACATGGCAATTACAGAGGCTGTAAAGGAGGCAATTTGGCTTCAAGGGTTGCTTAGAGAGCTTGGTATTGGTCAAAAAAATATCACACTATTTTATGATAGACAGAGTGCTATCCAATTAGCAAAGAACCAAGTTTATCATGCAAGGACGAAGCACATTGATGTTCGATATCACTTTGTACGAGATATTATAGAAGAAGGTAGAGTCATGGTATAGAAAGGACTACAGACAACCCTGCCGATATTCTAACAAAAGTAGTGACTGCAATCAAGTTTCAACATTGTTTGAACTTGATCAACATTGTCAAACTTTGAAGATTGAAGTTGTGATGACCCAAAATGTCATCTTATATTTTAGAACTCGAATCTGTACTCTTAAGCCTTAAAAATCTTATTTTTACCCTCCTCAATTTGCGTGCGCACTCCGGGCGTATTTGCGGAAAACTTTTATATTGAAAATTGATGAAAATAAGAATGTTTGCCTTAAAAATTAATTTTAGTTGACTTCGGTCAATATTTTTGGTCAACGAGCCCGGATCCGTATTTTGACGGTCCTGGTGGGTTCGTATCGAATTATGGGACCTGGGCATATGCCCGAAATCGAATTTGGAAGTCCTTAGCTCGAGTTATGAATTTTTAATAAAAATTAAAAGTCTGAAAATTAATTGTTTTTAAGAATTTGTTGATGTTTGGCCTTGTTGTTATCGGGTTCGTATTTTAGTTTCGGAGCCCGGTATATGTCCAATATAATATTTATGAATTATCTGTGAAATTTGGTGAGAAACGGAGTTGATTTGACGTGATTCGGACGTCCGGTTGTGGAAATAGGAATTTTAAAGCTTTCTTGAAAATTTCGTTCAATTTGGTGCTAAATTCGTAGTTATAGATGTTATTTTGGCAGTTTGATCACGCGAGCAAGTTCGTATGATGTCTTTAGACTTGTGTGCATATTTAGTTTGGAGCCCCGAGGGCTCGGGTGAGTTTCAGATAGGCTACGGGATGTTTTAGACTTAGAAAATCTAGTGTGTCTATTTTGTATCTGGTATCTGATATGTTGTGCTTCGCGATCGCGAAGGGGAACCTGGGCTGGGGAGGATTTTACTCTACGCGAACGAGAGATCATGGTCGCGAATGCGGAGCATTGGGGGGAGTTGCTCTACGCGAATGCGACCCGTCGAACGCGAACGCATAACTTTAGCTAGGCTGGGTAGGGGACCTGGGAAACTCTATGCGAACGCGAGCCCTGTCGCGAACGCGAAGGTAAGGCGGGCTAAACCTTCGCGAACGCGTAAAGCCTCCCGCGATCGCATAAGTCCTTAGGAGGTTGCACTTCGCGAACGCGACAGTGTTCACACGATCGTGATGAACACTGTCGCCCAACACTTAACAGAATCAAAAACGGGATTTAGTCATTATTTCACATTTTCAAGAACCAAACGGGCTAGAGGCGATTTTCAAGAGATATGTTCTTCCCCAGGGTATTGGTAAGTGATTCTAAACCATTTTCTTTTAATTATCCATTACATTTCATTAATTTTCAACCTAAAATCTAGAGTTTTCATGGTAGAATTAGGGGTTTGGATAGAAACTAGAGATTTCGGAAATTTGAGGATTTAGACCTCAATTTGAGGTCAGATTCTAAAACTAATTATATATTCGGGCTCGGGGGTGAATGGGTAAATGAATTTTGGTCCGAACCTTGAGTTTTGAATCAAGCGGGCCCGGGGTCGATTTTCGACTTTTTGGAGAAAAATTTGGGAAATTTAATTTATGCAATGCAATTGATTCTTTTAGCAATATTTGATATTATTGAGTCATTTTTGAATAGATACGAGTGGTTTGGAGGTGAATTCTAGAGGAAAAGCTGTGATTGAGTATTGAGTGGCCTTCGGAACGAGGTAAGTGTTGTGTCTAACCCTGACTTGAGGGAATTAGAAACCTCAGATTATTTGCTATGTGAAATTTATGTGAGCGGCGTATATGTAAGGTGACGAGTACTTATGCACCGCTAATTTACTTGTTTTCCCTGTTTTCTCTCATTTTTCTTATATTGTCTCTTTTCTATGCCTAATTACTAAGTGTTTATACTAGTGTTGTTAAATTGATCGCTCTTATCATGTTTACGGATTTTCTGGTGATAATCGAGTATTTATTTCAAAGTTGAGATTGATATTGTGGAACCAAATTTTTAAGTAAGGCTTGTACTTGTTATTCTATCTCTCTGTTGTTATTTATGCATTGCATTATGGTAAGGGAGAGTGTTAATGCACGAAGGGTGATGCCGTGCCATATTGTGAGTGTAAAAGTACAAAAGGTGATATCGTGTCATGATATGAGAGTTAATGCACGAAGGGTGATACCTTGCCATGATATGAGAGTTAACACACGAAGGGTGATGCCGTACCATTTCTGTTGATTTTATGGTTAGATTGAGAGTAAAAGCACGA
Organism: Nicotiana tomentosiformis; assembly: GCF_000390325.3. NCBI lineage: Eukaryota > Viridiplantae > Streptophyta > Magnoliopsida > Solanales > Solanaceae > Nicotiana > Nicotiana tomentosiformis. The sequence goes on along the minus strand of NC_090817.1, from coordinate 94,074,754 downwards.
AGGGTGATGCCGTGCATTTTTTCCTTTACTGTATTCGTGCTCCTGTTGATTCATAGTATATTGGTTGTTCCAGTTCTCATTTTGCTGTAGCTCTTTATTTCGTATTTCCCTCCAACATGTTTCCCCCTCCCGATAATTCTTGTCTAGCTCTTCATTACTGTTATTTGTATATATACTGTTTAATTGTATGTAGGTGTCTTGCCTTAGCCTCGTCACTACTTCGTCGAGGTTAGGCCCGACATTTACCAGTACATGGGGTCGGTTGTACTGATACCGCACTTTGCACTTTCTGTGCAGATTTTGGTACTGGCTCGGGTTGATCGAGAGTTTGCTATTGGACCGCTATACGGAGACTCAAGGTAGATCTGTCGGCGTTCACTGACCTTGAAGTCCCCGTCTATCTTTTCTGTTCTACTGTTTCTTTCATTCAGACAATTATATTTCTTTCAGACTATTACTTGTAGTGAATTCTAGAATGCTCGTGAATTGTGACTCCAGATCCGGATGGTAGAAATTAATGTAGTTCTTATATTATTCCGCACTTACTATATTTCATCCTAGTTAATTGTTGTTATTTACTTAATGGAATAAGGATTGGTTTAATGATTCTCTAACGTTGGCTTGCCTAGCAAGTGAAATGTTAGGCGCCATCACGGTCCCGATGGTAGGAATTTCGGGTCGTGACAGAAGTTGAAGACACAATCAAAATTTATCAGTGAGAGAAAATTAAAAAAATAGAATCTTACCAAGGTGGAGATTTGTTGAATTTGACAAGATTAATGTGAATTAGTGTGAATATTTGAAGCCTCGTTTTTTGGAAGAAATTGGTAGATGCATTTTTCATGCATTTACATTGCATGATCACACTTAATATGATGTTATGACTTATGCATGACATTATTAAGGTCATTTCCCTTCTATAAATAGCAAGGGTTTTGTTCACTTGTAAACATCTCTCACTTGCATTCTTATCTCCTAAGGTATTTGAATATTCTCTCTCTCTTGTAGTATTTCACTTGTATTTTTTTGAGTGAAATAAAGTTTGAGTTGATTGTGTCCGAGGACTAGGCAAAAATCAAATTTTGCCGAAACTCGTTAATTTCTGGTGTTCTTTTTATTATTGTCTCATTTACTATTTATTAGCTACCTTTAGATATAGTAGTTGTGATTTAATCACTCTCTATATATTCGGCTTCCGCAACAGAAACAAGTAGCCTTTTCTTTCTTCTTTTTGTATTTCTATTTTTATTAAGCGATTTTTTAATTCATTAAGCCATTTATCATTAAATTTCTTTTATTGTTTTTATTTTGCTATTTCTATTTTTTCTCTATTGTTTTCATCTTTCTTTCTCTCTTTTTTTTTTCAAATGAATATTTAGTTTCAATCTTCACCTAGATTTTACTGATAAAAGATTTATGATCGTATAGGTCTCTTGCTAAAGCTAAAGTTTATAGGTAAATTACTTCATTTCAATTTGTGCATAATCAGTAGTGACATAACACATGAAAATTGAAGAACCAACTATGGAAGGAAAAAACAGAAAAGAAAATAGGTATGAACAGTTATTGTTAGAGTATTCAACTAGAGCTGATGTTTGTTACAAAACATATTTAAATAATACTGAAAGAACTTTGAGCAATAAAATAAAGTATAAAAATATACTAATTTTAAAAAAAATTATGTTAATATTTATCTGAGTAAACGAAGTAATGTTAAGGACACTAAGAACCTGTTTGGCTAAGCTTCTCGGAGGCCAAAAATACTTTTTTTTTTGGGTCAAAAAAGTACTTTTTGAAAAATTTAAGGTGTTTGGCCAAAATAAAAAAGTATTTTTTGCCAACAACAGAAGCAATTTTTCAGCTTTTGGGAAGAAGCAGAAAATTTTAGCTTCTTCCAAGAAGCAGAAGCAGAAGAAGAAAATTAATTTATTCAAGACAAAACTTTCCTCACCATGAATATATATATATATATATATATATATATATATATATATATATATATATATATATATGTGTGTGTGTGTGTGTGTGTGTGTGTGTGTGTGTAACTTTTCTACCATCAGATACATGAATCATGTAAACTTTTTGTGATGACCCAAAATGTCATCTTTAAATTTAATAATTAATTATGTATTCTAAGACCTCGGCAAGTACTATTTATCATTCCTCGACTTGCGTGCGCAATCCGTAAAATTTTATGGAAAGTTTTTATGTGAAAAATGGATTTAAAATATGTATTAGAGCTTTAAAACTCAATTGAGTTGACTTTGGTCAACATTTTGAGCAAACGAACTCGGATCAGTATTTTGACAGTTCCGGTAGGTCCGTATCGTGATTTGGGACTTGGGCGTATGCCCGGAAGTAAATTCCGAGGTCCCTAGCCCGAGATATGGAATTTCGAAGAAAAATTAAAATGTTTAAGTTCGAATAGTGACCGGATGCCTAATTATGTGAAAACGATCCCGGAATAGAATTTTGATGATTCCAACAGCTCTGTATAGTGATTTTGGACTTAGGAGCGTGTTTGAAATTTTATTTGGAAGTTCGTAGTTAAATTAGGCTTGAAATGGCTAAAAACAAGAATTTAAGTTTGGAAGTTTGACCGATGAGTTGACTTTTTGATACCGGAGTCGGAATTCAGTTCCGAAAATTTTTATAGCTCCGTTATGTCATTTATGACTCGTGTGAAAAATTTGAGGTCAATCGGAGTTGATTTGATAGGTTCCGACATCGAATGTAGAAGTTGAAAACTCTTAGTTTCATTAAGCTTGAATTGGGGTATGATTCATGGTTTTAGCATTTGTTTGATGTGATTTAGAGGTTCCACTAAGTTCGTATGATGTTTTAGGACTTGTTGGTATATTTGGTTGAGGTCCCCAAGGCCTCGGGGTGAGTTTCGGATGGTTAACAGATCAAACAAATTGGACTTAAAAGCTGCTGCAGTGTTGTTTCCTCTTCTGTTGGATATTCTGTGTTGATATCTTGCCCAGGTATCGAGCCCAGGGTTGACGAGGCTCAGGCTCGAGCTTGAGATCGAAGCCACGATCGAAGGTCCAGCTCGAGGCCATGATCGAAGGTAAGGCTCGAAGGCTAGGATCGAGACTCATGCTCGATGCCCTGATCGAAGGCCCATGCTCGATGCCCTGATCGAAGGCCCATGCTCGATGCCGTGATCGAAGGCCCATGCTCGATGCTCTGATCGAAGGCACATGCTCGATGCCCTGATCGAGGCCATGACCGAGGTCCAGGCTCGAGCCTGTGATCGGAGCCGCGATCGAGGCCCAGTTCCGAAGGCTGCTGGGCAGTTTTATAAAAAGAGGGCATTCGTCCCATTCACTATTTTTAACAAATTGAAACTTGAGCAGAGGCGATTTTTGATAAATTTTCAAGGAAAAGACATTGGGGTAAGTGATTCTAACTTGAATTTGGTCTATAAACATAAATATATCATTATTTTCACAATTTAATTAGTGTTTTGAGATTGAAATTTGGAAAATTTTAGAAATCTTATAGAAGCGAATTTTTGAGATTTCGGTATCGATACAGAGTCGGATTTGAGTGAAACTGGTATGATTGGACTCGTAATTGAATGGGTTGTCAGATTTCATAACTTTCGCCATATTTCGAGATGTGGGCCCTGCGAGCGAATTTTTAATTAATTTCGGGATCTTTTCTTAAAAATATAGTATTTTCTTATAGAATTGATTCGTATAATATTTAGTGATTGTATCGAATTATTTTGGCTAGATTCGAGCCAGACGGAGTTGGATAATCGTGGAAAAGGCTTTATAGTGGATTAAATTGGAGCAAGACGAGATAAGTCTCTTGTCTAATCTTGTGAGGGAAAAATTACCTCATAGGTGATTAAAATTAAATAATTATTGCTAATTGTGGGGGGCTACGTATGCACGAGGTGACGAGAGTCCGTGCGTAGCTACTATTAATGCTAAAGTCCGGGTAGTTTAGGACTCAAAGCATGCCTTACTTGTGTAAATTGTATTCTTTGATTTATTTATATTAATTGATATCTATATGAATATATTGTGAATTATTAGATAAAGATATTAAAGGATGGAAATCTCATAGGCTTGATTTTCTGTTTAAATCTATTAATTGTTAAAAGAACTTGTTCTCCTCCTGAATTTACCTTATAATAAATATACTCTCCTTCCGGAGGCACATAAGAAAATGTCCTCCTTTCTTGTGGAGCGGGCCGAACGCCTCGGCAGGATAGATGCATCTATGGATCGCGCCGCACGTCCCTCATCAGTGTACACGACACTGTGGATCGGGCCGTGCGTCCTCGGCAGAAATCGTGCTTAATAATAATAATAATTACACGATGCTTTAATAATTTATTTCAGCTTGTGAAGTTAATTAATAAATTGAAAAATCCTTAGAATTTAATGAATTATTATTCTTGCTTGTTAAGGAATTAATTGTTACTCCTGTAAATGATGTTTAATCGATAAATTGGAAACTATTTGAATTGAAGGAATTTAATTAATATATTGAGAATTGTTACATTTGAAGGAATTTGATTATTTTTGCTCATTAAATAAATTATTGTGAATTCTGTAAATCATGCTGATTTAAATATCCTAGTTTTATTTCAGTTATTATTATTGACCCATAGTGAGTGTCAAAGTCGGCCATTTCGTCTTTACCACTTCGAGATTAGGCTTGATATTTTACTAGGTACACGTTGTTTACGTACTCATACTACACTTGCTGCACTTTTTGTGCAGGATTTCAGACAGGTACTAGTGGAGGACCTATCATCACATACCCACGTCATCCCGAGGCATAGTAGTGAGCTGCCTTTCTGAGCCGTTCTGCAGCTACCAGTGTCTTTTTTTATACTTATATTCCGTCTATTTCATTTCAGACAGTATTTGGAGTTTTGTATAATCTACTAGATGCTCATGCACTTGTGACACCGGGTCTTGGCACACTCATTGGTAGAAATTGGTATTTTATTATTTTTTTGGAATAAAAGTTTAACCAATGTACGTTTGACTTATTAGTTGGCTTGCCTAGCCGTAGTGTTGGGCGCCATCACGACCTATAGGTGAAATTGGGTCGTGACACTTTTCAAATTCGTTTTTTGTCTTTTTTTTGTTTTTGCTTCTTTCGCTTGGATAGTTCTTTTTTTCTTTTCTTTTTCTCTAATTTCTACCATTATTTTAAAAATTAAAGATATCAAATACATGAATCATCTTGTAATTTTTCAATTTTTTTTTTGACTTTTCTTGTTTTTGATGTTTTCTTTGACTAATCTTGTTTTTTTATTTTTCTAAATTAATAGATCTCCTAGAATTCTCTCAGTCTTCGATGTACAATTGAAAGAATATTTGGAGTGTGGAAAATTAGGTTTTCTATTTTACGTTCAATGCCAACTTTCAAGTTTGACACTCAGATTCATCTTGTTACAACTACCATGGTTATACACAATTTCATCCAACGACATTCTTCTACTGATAAAGAATTCAACTATTATGCTAATGAAGACATTACTGCAGAGATTGAGGAAGAAGATGGGCCTTCTGGTATTCCTTTAGAAATGCAAAACAAGTCTTCTACTATTATGGATGAGTTGCGTGATAGAATTAGAGATGAATTGTTGAGAAATATTATCATGTGTGAGTGACTTTGCTTACTATTTCATTGTTGATTATCAATATATGGAATAAACTTTAAGTCACACTAAATGACGTATTTTGATTATTCAAATCATCGTGTAAATAACAAGTAATTATACTAGATAATATTATTGCTTTAGTATAACTATAGATGTTGCAATGATTTAAATATTTGGTATTTATGTTTACTTTATGTTTATATTTTAATTAAATTAAATAAAAAAATAATAACAGTCTCTTATAATAAATATTTAAATATATATATATATTTTTTTTAAATAATTATAAAACCTTGGTACTATTCTTTTTGGTAATTTGACACTCAAAAGCACTTTTTATAAAGATTAGCCAAAGATAATTTGTTTATCAAATATTGCAAAAAGTACTTATTAAATGAATTGGCCAAACACAATTTTTTTTTAAAAAGTACTTTTAAAAAAGTACTTTTAGAAAAAAATACATTTCAAAATAAGCAGTTTTTGGCAGCTTGGCCTAACAGGCTCTAAGTCAAGTAGAAAGCCAATAGAAGATAATGTAATGATATCTTACTTTTAGAAAAAAATATATTTCAAAATAAGCAGTTTTTGGCAGCTTGGCCTAACAGGCTCTAAGTGTAGTAGAAAGCCAATAGAAGATAATGTAATGATATCTCGTATTGATATAGCAATAGTAATAAGCAAAGAGCAAATGTAAAGGTTCATGCATTTTAGAAGGTGTTTGACTGGTCATGAATTTTAGAAATAAAGAATTTTTTTTGAAACTAAATCTCACTGGAAAAAAAGAAATTGAAAGTTGAATTGTTAATGAATATGATAAAAACATAGAAAGAGGGGTAGATATATTATGAGGATATTTATACTTCGAATTAACTCAAGAATAAAATACAGTAAGTAAATAACACTCAAAAATATTATTTTTGGGTTAGACAATTAAAAAATTGTGAACAATTCAATTAAAATTTAATATATATATATATATATATATATATATATATATATATATATATATATATATATATATATACGCGCACGTGCATGCTTGCGTGTGTGTTATTAAAAAGAAAATTAGTGAATGATGTTATTACTTTGCCATGTGAGTTTAATTAGTCCCTAATTTGACTTAACGCCCTTATTATTACTCTTCATTTATTCAAAAAAGAAGAAATAGTCGATAAATATATTAATTCAAGTGACAAGTTAATAAAAAGTCATATTACTAATATAATAATACTAAATAGAGAATAATAATAAAAATATAAAATAAAAAAGTTACTAGATAGCCATTTGCTTAAATTAATATCATAAAACTTACTATATCATTAGGTACACTATATTGATAAAAGAGATATAATTGAAATTTTATTAAAATAATATAATTTAATATGCTCAAACAAATCAAATCACAATTTGTCAAGTTAAGTTTGCTTTAATACAGGCTAATACTAGTTATTCAAACAAACTACTCCGTAGTCATGGTACAGTATTTATTACAGTAATGTCTATTTTGGGTAAAGGTTAAATTCAAAGGAGGACCTCCCTGTAACCCCTATTTCTTCTCTTCCTTTATTCCGACTTTCGTCCAGTCATGTCACCGGCGGCTACTCCGCCGCCACTGTCAGCTCTGCATCAACTGCTATCTCTTTTTCCATTTTCATGTTTAGTCTTTTTCCCTTGCTCATTCTTCACCCTTCTCTCACATCCCGTTTTTGTGAAACTTCTGGAATCACATCCCTTTTTTGTGAAACTTCTGGAATCACATCCCCACGCCAAAATCATCAAATCCCCAATGCTTCAGACCTGGGACACCTCGGGAAGAGGTAGATTAGGAAGGAGAGAGAGAGAGAGAGGTAATTCGCGTCCCAAATGGGTCGACCCAATTCTTCATCTCCTTTCTTATCCCCCCTCTATAAATCCCAGCAAAAATCAGAACCAAAAACCAAAAGTCAAGTACTATAGGATGTAGGTTTCATTTTATCTTTACTGCTCACTCGTATTCTCCATTTTCCTCTTTATTTTGTTTACATTGTGTGTTTATACGATTTTCTTGTTTTAAGTACTGATTTCCCCCTCTCTCTGTCTCTGTTGTTTTATAGTTGAGTCAGAGAAAGAAACAACAACAACATACCTTGTGTAATCTCACATACTAAGGTTTGGGGAGTATAGTGTGTCCGCAAACCTTACCCTACCTTGTGGAGATAGAGAGCATATTTCCAATAGACAAAATGAGCCAGAGAAAGAAGGTGAAAGATAAAATGGTGACATCAATTGAGCAAGTGACTATCCCAGATCATCTCCCTGAGTTCTTTAAGATTTATCACCCTCAAATATGCAACCCCCAACTGGTAATATTTGCTGTTATAATTGTTAGTTATTTCTCCTTAACTGGTAACAGAACTGTCGCATTAAGATCCACTAGTTGAACTTTTAACTTATTCCAACCTTGTTGCTGTTCTTAATTAATTGAAAAACAGAGATCATTTCATGCTGGTATGTTCTCTTAGAGTTTTTGGTTCTTGTCTGAATGTTCACAGTAATATGGGTCCTTTTAGATGTTGATGAAAATAATACTCAAAACTTGCAAATATTTATTTCCTACTGCTACTCCTAATAATCTGGTAAGAATGAGTGTTTATTATCCTAATAAGCAATCTATACTCTTATAATTGCAGAGAAACTAGGATTAGAGATGGTTTGTAAATATTTAAAGAAGGCTTAAAGATGTATATGCTAAATGAATGCCAATTTAATACACTTCATTATTGACTGAAGAGTGAATGTTGACATAATAAAAGCTTTACCGGGTAGTTATGGCCCTAGATGACTAGGGTGGACATTATCAGACAATATACTCAAGAAATTAGCACTGGAATAAGACCCAGCTAGGAGTGTACTTTAATTTTTGTTAAAGCAATTCTATCTTGTTCTATTGTTTATATTGCACATCTTTCTTCCTTCGGAAATCAAAGTGAAGTTACGTTTCGTTTTGTGTCTCCTTTGCTTAGAGAATTCCACCGGCCTTTCTCAAGTTTTTCAATGGAGATATTCCCGCAAACTCTATGCTTCAAGATCTTGCAGGGAGATCTTGGAAGGTTGTTGTGGAAAAGAATGACAATGATTTCTTTTTCATGGGAGGTTGGCCAGACTTTGTGCGGGACAATAATTTGAAATTTGGAGAATTTTTAACCTTTTCCTATGTTGGAAATTCAAACTTTTACGTTAAAATATATGGGATAAATGGCAGCTTAAAGTGGGACGTAACTGCCATCAAAGAGCCTGAGCTGCATCCATTGGACGAAGAAATTGTGCAGGGTAAGCTTCTTTGAAGATCTTCAGCTTGTAGCTAGTGTGGTGTGACACATCTATCTTCATGCTTAACCTTTAAACTTCAGTTCCAAAAATAGTCAACTTACAAATGAGCTGGTTCAGAGATAGGTACGGCAGCTCCGCCAGCTGATCAAGCACTTAATGGATCAGGAGACTTGGTTGTTTATGCCCCTTCATTCGACATTGTCATCAAGCCATCTTATATCCGAAAAAAGCGTTTGGTAAGTTATTATTTGCTAATTTGCATGCATTCATAAATCCGTTAAACTAATTTTCAAAAATGTCATTAAATACAATTGCTTTATTGCTGGAATTGGTACATTCTCATTTATGAGATCCTTTTAAAGCAAGGTATTATCGTGATGCACTTTACTTTGTAAATTTTATTGATGATCATTCTCGTAAACTCAAGGTACTTCCTTTGAAGTCCAAGGATCAAATACTTGATGTCTTCAAGAATTTTCAGGCCTTGGTTGAAAGACAGATAGGGAAGAAATTAAAATATATCTACTTAGACAATGGTGGTGAGTATATTAGTCCTTTTGATAATTATTGCTGATCACAGGATATTCGACATCAGAAAACTCCTTCAAAGACTCCTCAGTTAAATGGTTTAGTAGAGAGGATGTGAACTTTAGTTGAGAGGGTTAGATGTTTGCTTTTAGATGCTAAGCTTCCAGACTCCTTCTGGGCAGAAGCACTTAATACTGCTGCTTATTTTATCAATTTGTCTCCTACTGTTGCTTTGGATGGTAATGTCCCCAACAGAGTTTGGTTTGGTAAGAATGTTTCTTATGATCACTTGAGAGTCTTCGGGTGTAAGGCCTTTGTGCACGTTCCTAAGGATGAGAGGTCAAAGTTGGATGTTAAAACTAGACAGTGTATTTTTATTGGTTATGATCAAGATGAATTTGGCTATCGTTTATGTGATCCAGTTGAGAAGAAACTTGTTAGAAACTATGATATTGTGTTCTTTGAAAACCAGATAATTGATTATTTTGATAAGGTTGAGAAGGTTGATTTTCAGAGCAATGAGAGCTTAGTTGATGTTGATCCAGTTCCTGTGACTATTTCACCTCGAGAAAATCTTCAAACTGATGATAATCAAGTTGATAATGAAGATGACGATCATGTTCAGAATGACCAATATGATGTTGTTGATGCTCCAGTGCAAGGTGATGTGGTTGGCCAACAACCAACTACTATTGATGCTCTAAAGAGTTCTCTCAGAAGATCTACTGGAAAGAAAATACCTTTATTTCGTTATCCTCCTATTGAGTATGTACTCTTGATTGATATGGGAGAATCTAAAAGTTTTGAAGAGGCCATGGACAGTGAATAAAAGGAAAAGTGGTTTGATGCTATAGAAGATGAGATGAAATCTTTGTATGATAATCATACCTTTGATTTGGTTAAGCTAACTAAAGACAAAAAAGCTTTGAAAAATAGGTGGGTTTTCAGGGTGAAACATGAAGATGGTAGCCCAGTTCCACGATACAAGACTATATTAGTTGTTAAGGGATTTAATTAGAAATAAAGGATTTTGATGATATATGCTCTCCTGTTGTAAAGATGTCATCCATTCGTGTGATTCTATGCTTAGCTGCAAGTCTAGATTTGGAGATTGAGCAAATGGATGTTAAGGCTGCTTTTCTCCATGGTGAGTCAGATGAAAAAATATATATGGAGCAGCCAGAAGGTTTTGAAATCAAGGAAAAAGAGAATAATGTTTGCAAGTTGAAAAAGTTCTTGTATGGTTTGAAACAAACTCCCAGACAATGTTACAAGAAGTTTGGTTCACCAGTGAGTTAGCAGGGCTTCAAGAAGACTTCTTCAAACCATTATATTTTTGTGCAAAAATTCTTTGACGATGACTTTATTATTTTATTACTTTATGTTGATGACATACTTGTTGTTGGTCATATTTCTTGCAGAATTTAAAGGTTGAAGTAAGAATTAAATAAGTCTTTTGCTATGAAAAACTTGGGACCAGCAAAGCAGTGGCATGCAAATTGTTAGTGATAGTCTTGTTTAGGGGGAGAATTTCGGGATAAGTGTTAGCCTGCCACTTGTGTTTGCTTATTTGTGAGGTTGTTCTCTCGATATTTTGTACTCACTTTTATATGGTGGGTTGTTCATCTCCGCCTGTAAATGTAGGTCAATTGACCGAACCACATTAAATATCTGTGTCTCTTTTAGTATATTTATCTTTTATTTCCTGATTTATCATTGTTCAAGATTTGGTTTACTAGCTTCCGCATGACACCTGATTATTTCGGTCCTAACATTATCTTCTTCCATATTCATCTTCTACTTCGTATTTGGCTCAAATTTAATTCAAACCACCTCAAATCTCCAGTAAAACAGCCCAAAATTGAGAATTCAAACTCCTTAAGATGTACCTAAACTATTTCAATAGCACCTTCTCAAAATAAATTCTAATTTTGGGAACTCTCAGTTTGCAAACACAAGTTTAAGCGAGTTTCAAGACTTTTAATAGAGTTTTAACTCATCTTCTTCATTTTCAAGCAACCAAATAGTGCTCATCTTCTGCATTAACTTTATACTTTAGGGAAGATTGTTGAAAGTGAACTCTAGTTCCTTGTCATTCAAGTTCGATAAACTCTTATGTGATAGAGGGATCTCAACTAGCCCAGAAAATATTGTAACCTCTTTGTCACAACCCAAAATCAGACTTGTCGTGATGGCGCCTATCTTAATACTAGGTAAGCCGACAACCTCAATAAACCATAAATTTCTTTAAGTTTGAAAATATAATATTTAAATTTAATAGAAAATCCCACAAATAATGATATAAATACACTCCCAAAATCCGGTGTCACTGAGTACATGGGCATATAAATGATAACATAGTCTGACTGATAAAAATATTGTCCGAAAATATAGAACAACTAAAATAAATGAAAGGGAAGAGAGTCAAGGTCTGCGGACGCCAAGCAGCTACCTCGATAGTCTCCAATAGATGAATCCCCGAATCTAGCAACCGCCATATCAGGAAGTACCTTAATTTGCACACGAGGTGCAAAGGTGTAGTGTGAGTACAACCAACTCAATAAGTATCGCAAATAAACAGGGCAAGGTAAGAGAATCTTAATTTGTTGAATTCACCAGTTAAATCAGTACAACTATATCATGCTCAACAGTATTTTGGCATGTAGGGGAAATAAAGCAAGTAAATCATATAAAGATCAAGAAAATACAAGTTTCAAACATTGCAAGGACAACTCACGTGCTGCACGGACAACTCACGTGCTAACAATAGAATCTGCACGGACAATTTACGTGCGACACAGATAACTCATGTCAATAATATAATATATAGATCCGCACGGATAACTCACGTGCCAAAGTATCAATATATGGATCTACATGGACGACTCACGTGCTGTACGTACAACTCACATGCCGAAGTATCATACAGTAGCAATAAAGTAAGGGTAGAAATATATAATGAATGAAATAAGATTCTCATGTCCCCGGACTGGTATAAATGACATGCTAAAGTGTAGGCCTGTGCAAAGTGTGCTATCATAACTAATCCGGAAATTTCATCAATGAAAAGCATTTATCAAGTTTGTCCCGGGATTTAAATCTCTGAGTAAACATATCATGGTTTAATCAGATCGCATAAAATGTTACCACATATTTGTTATCAAAGCTTTAAGCTTAAAAGTTATTTTTGGGCTTATAGGATCCCGAGCACAACCCAAACATAAATACACAACCCGATTCCTGCACACGGGACCATCCCCATACATGTGCGCACCCAAAAGTACGTGGCTATCACAACAATTTAGGCAACTAGTGCCTTAACCGAGTTTAAATACGATACTTACCTCAAGCAACTCAAATCACTCTGCTAGAAAGCCCTTGCCTCGTGAATCGACCTCCGAACGCCTCAAATCTAGTCACAATGATTCGATAAAATCAACACGAATTATAGGAATCAATTCCATATGAAATTACTAAAATTTCCAACAAAATTCGAAATTTAACTCAAATATTATCAGTGGGGACCACATATCGAAACCCAACAAAAGTTATAAAATATGAATGCCCATTCAACCACGAGTCCAACCATACCAAATTTACCAAATTCCGATATCAACCCGACCTTTAAATCCTCAAAATCTTATTTTCAAATCCCTAGGCCCAAATGCTCGAATTTCACCTCAAAAACACGTAATCTAGTCGAAATACTCAATGATAATTCAATATTATTGACTAACAATGATCAGAAGTGACTTACCTCAAGTTCAGGTGGAGCTCGACTGATTTTTGTGACTGTTCAGACTAATTTTCAGATGGTTTCTAAACAAATTTTCAGATATGTTTGGCGTTAGTTTTCTTTTGGACAGTTTTTGAGTTGATTTTGGTGGTGGTTTTGTGCTGTTTTTGGGGCTGTTTGGTGACTGATTTGGGTTGTTTCACTACAGATTTTTGTGGCTGCTTTGGAGGAGTTTTTGGTAGTGTTTTTGTATTGTTTTGGAGCTGGTTTTAGGTGACGAAACAGTGAGGTTTTACTAATCTATGGCTAAAAAACATGAGCTATCATTGCCTTTACATGATGAAGAGTTAAGCATGAGAATGGCGATGAAACCAAAATGTTCTTTGGGTGGAAAATACTGCTCACTCTTTTCTTATTGTTCGGCTCTCAATTCTCTCTTTTCGTTTTTTACTTACTCAATTGTTTAGTTTTCCTTTTTGCCCCCTCCCTCCCAAATGTTAAAAGCCAATTATATTATATAGTATGGCGTGAGAGTTGTTAGAAAGGAAGCGTGGGGAGGTGGAAAGTGAGGTGTGTGCTGCGAGGAGACGTGAGGGAATATGACATGAAAGGTGGGAAGTTAGGCTAGAAAATGGGAATTATCAAAACTCTATTTCGGAGTCGTTTACACATATCAACATCCGGTCAACTATTTCAACTTAAGCTTTCATCTTGAGACTAAGTGTCTCAATTCATTCCAAAACCTCACCGGACCCGAACCAATTACCTTGGCAAGTCACATAACAAATGTAAAGCACAAAATGAGTAATAAATGAGGAAACAAGGCTGTAATACCCAAAACGATCGGTCGGGTCGTTATATTCTCCCCCTCTTAAACAAACATTCGTCTTCGAACGAGTTTAGAATCATACCTGGAGTCTCAAATAGGTGTGAATATTTACTCCACATCCCCCGCCCAGTCTTCTAGGTAGCTTCTCCTACTGGCTGGCCTCTCCACTACACTTTCACTGAAGCTATGTTCTTTGATCTCAACTTTCGAACCTGTCGATCCAAAATGGCCACTGGCTCCACATCATAAGTCAAGTTACCATCCAATTGCACTGTACTGAAATCCAAAACATGAGACGGATCTCCGACATACTTCCGGAGCATGGATACACGAAACATTGGATGAACACCCGATAGACTAGGCGGCAATGCAATCTTCTTAAGTATTTCAAAAGGCCCAATATACCTAGGACTCAACTTGCCCTTCTTTCTGAACCTCATATCACCTTTCATAGGCAAAACTCAGAGTAGTACCTTCTCTCCTACCATGTAAGCAACATCGTGAACCTTCCGATCGGCATAACTCTTCTGTCTAGACTGCGCCGTGCGAAGTCGATCCTGAATCAATTTAACCTTTTCCAAAGCATCTTGGACTAAATCAGTACCCAATAGCCTAGCCTCACCCGGATCAAACCAACCTACCGGAGACGGACACCGTCTCCCATACAAAGACTCATACAGAGCAATCTGAATGCTCGATTGGTAGCTGTTGTTATAGGCAAACTCTGCAAGCGGCAGAAACTGATCCTAAGAACCCCCGAAATCTATAACACAAGCACATAGCATATCTTTCAATATCTAAATAGTGCGCTCGAACTGTCCGTCCATCTGAGGGTGAAATGCTGTACTCAACTGAACCTGTGTGCCTAATTCTCGCTGCACTGCTCTCCAAAACTGTGATGTAAACTGCGTGCCCCGATCTGAAATGATGGACACTGGCACACCGTGAAGGCGAACAATCTCGCGAATATAGATCTCAGCTAACTGCTCCGAAGAATAAGTAGTATCGACTGGAATACAATGCGCGGACTTGGTTAACCGATCCACAATCACCCAAACAACATCAAACTTCCTCGAGGTCTGTGGGAGTCCAACTACGAAGTCCATGGTAATGCGCTCCTACTTCCACTCCGGAATTTCAAGTCTCTGAAGCAATCCACCTGGTCTCTGATGCTTGTACTTCACCTGTTGACAATTTAAACATCGGGCTACAAACCAAACTATATCTTTCTTCATCTTTCTCCACCAATAATGTTGCCTCAAGTCCTGATACATCTTAGCGGCACCCGGATGAATGGAATACCGCGAAATGTGGGCTTCTTCAAGAATTAACTCACGCAACCCATCTACATTAGGCACACAATTTCGACCCTGCATCCTCAACATCCCATAATCTCCAATAGTAACATCTTTGGCATCACAGTACTAAACTGTGTCCTTTAGGACAAGCAAATGGGGATCATCATATTGGCGCTCTCTGATGTGGTCATATAAGGAAGATCGAGAAACTACACAAGCTAGAACCCGACTGAGCTCCGAAATATCTAATCTCACAAACTAGTTGGCCAAGGCCTGAACATCAACTGCAAGAGGAATCTCACTAACATGAATGAATACAAGGCTACCCATACTCACCACCTTTCTACTCAAGGCATCGAACACCACATTGGACTTCCCGGGATGATACAGAATAATAATATCATAGTCCTTTAGCAACTCCAACCATCTCCACTGCCTCAAATTTAGATACTTCTATTTGAATAAGTGCTGAAGACTCCGATGATCTGTAAATACCTCACAAGACACACCATAGAGATAGTGCCTCTAAATCTTCAATGCATGAACAATGGCTGCCAAGTCTAAATCATGAACATGGTAGCTCTTTTCGTATGACTTCAACTGGCGCGAAGCATAAGAAATCACTCTACCTTCCTGTATTAAGACACACCCAATACCGATCTGTGAAGCATCAAAATACATTGTATAAGAGCCTGAAGCTGAAGGCAAAACTAGAACTGGAGTTGTGGTCAAGGCAGTTGATAAGTAGCGATTTTGACTACTTATTTGTACTCTTTTACTTTTGTTTTAGCTCAAAATTACTTAAAGATATTCCCGAAAACTGATGAATTGTGCTTTCTTGCAGGAGTGTTGGAATATGAGCCAAAGAGATGAAAATCAACTCAAGAAAGAGTAATTTTGGAAGAGGACCAAAACTAAGCTAAAAGGGCAAAATGCGGACCGCACAATATTGAGTGCGGCCGCAGAACATGAGGAAGCCTCTAACAAAATTTCCATGAAAAGTGCGGACCGCATAATTATTGTGTGGCCGCAGAAGATGAGGTTCAGAGAGATGGATTCTGGGGTCGTGAAGAAGTGAGGACCGCACCATTATTGTGCGGCGGAGGAATCAAAAGTGCGGTCGCACTCAGAAATGTGCGGTCCGCAGAAGTCTTGGATGTTAAAGCTAAAACTCGAGAGTGCGGCCGCACTCAGAAATGTGCGGATCGTAGAATTTGAAGAAGTGCGTCCGCAACCAAGAATTGTGCGGCCACAGAAGTCCATTTTGTCAAGCTAGTGTCAAAGTGCGGACCACATACATAATTGTGCGGCCGCAGAATCTTCGCAGAGACAATTTTGTCCGATAATTAGTTGGGTTTAAATAGATCTTTTTGTCATTTTAGGTTAAGTTTGAACTCTAAAAAATAGATAGTCGTTTTTCTTTACTGTTTTGGGCAACTTTGTAATAGTTTATCATTTTAACATTAGATTTTCTTCCCTTAATTATCTATTATGAGTTTTGTCTTAGTTTCTTCTTTAATTTCTTCATTTTCTATGAGTAGCTAAACCCTTAGCTAGGGTTATGATCCAACCCTAGTATGGGTACTTAATGGGTGATTGAATTAAGGCTTATTTATGATTGGGTATATGATATTTAGCCTAGTTCTTGCTTGAATTTGAGAATTGATGGTTACAAATATTGATTCATGCCTAATTGACTTAGTCTCTACTTGAGAAAGAAAGACTAAGTCTAAGAAAACTTGGCTAACAAGAATTTGGGGTAAACTCGAGAAATTGATGCCCTAATTAAAGGGTCGAATCTAGAGATAGTAAGACCCGACTTTTAGCAGCTATCACTTGTTTCGTGAGATACCCATTTGGACTTGAGAAAGCCAAATTGGGCAAAATCACTCAAACTACCGAGAGGTAGAGTGAGTAATCGCGTGTGATTGCTATATTGTATCCCGACCAACCAAACATGCCCTAAAGCTCTCAATCCGTTAGGTAACCAACTAGGAGGAAGTTACAATCCTAGATCTTTTATAACCTGAAAAACAACAATACCAAAAATATCGTCCTTTAGCTTTACAATTACAGCATTAGCATAAGATTTAGAAGTAGAAAAGAAACAACCGAATATGTAGAAGTGCAATCTTGGGCACGTCATATACTTAGACTAGGTATATACCTAATCCAACATAAAGCTCTGTGTGGAATCGACCCCGACTCACGTTGGATATTTATAATTGCATCGGCTGCCTCACAATCCTAATTAGTGGTGTGAGTTTGGGCGACATCAATTTTTGGAGACGTTGTATCGACCGCATTGAATCCCACTTTGGAGTTAAAGCCATTGCCTTCACATCTCAAGTATGAGTTTCTTGGCCCATGTTCTACTTTACCTGTTATTCTTTCCGTTTGCTTGACTAACGTGCATGTAGATTCTACTTTAGCGGTGCTTCAAAAGAGAAAGAAAGCTATAGGATGGACACTGGCGGATATTCGAGGTATAAGCCCAGCCTTTTGCATGCACAAGATTATATTGGAGGAGGATTCCAAACCCTCCATTGAACATCAAAGAAGATTAAATGAAGCAATGCAAGAGGTGGTGAAGAAGGAGATCATAAAGTGGTTGGATGCCGGGGTAGTTTACCCCATTTCCGATAGCTCGTGGACCTCTCCGATGCAATGTGTACCAAAGAAAGAGGGCATGATTGTGGTCACCAATGACAAGAACGAATTGATTCCTACAAGAATGGTGACCGGGTGGAGAGTGTGCATGGACTATCGGAAGCTCAACAAAGTCACTCGAAAAGATCATTTTCCGCTTCCATTTCTTGATCAAATGCTTGATAAGTTGGCCGGACGAGCTTTTTATTATTTCCTTGATGGATATTCCGGCTACAATCAAATTCTCACTGCTTCTGAGGACCAAAAGAAGACTACTTTCACTTGTCCCTATGGTACTTTCGCATTCTCGCGGATGCCATTTGGGTTATGCAATGCACCAGTGACTTTTTAACGGTGTATGATGGCCATCTTCCACAACATGGTGGAGGATTTTTTTGAGGTCTTTATGGATGATTTCTCTATGGTTGGGAATTCCTTCAATGATTGCTTGAACAACTTGGATAAGGTCTTGGCAAAATGTGAGGAGACAAACTTGGTTTTGAATTGGGAGAAATGTCACTTCATGGTCGAAGAAGTCATAGTCCTCGGCCACAAAATTTCAAAGCATGGTATTGAGGTCGACAAGGCCAAAATTGAGGTGGTCTCCAAACTCCCTCCCCCTACATCCGTGAAGGGAGTGAGGAGCTTCTTGGGTCGTGCAGGGTTCTATCGCCGATTCATCAAGGACTTTTCTAAGGTGGTGAACCCCTTGTGTAAAATTTTGGAGAAGGGTGCCAAGTTCCATTTCAACGAGGATTGTATGAAGGCATTCGAATTGATCAAGTTCAAGTTGACTACTATTCCTATTATCACCGTACCAGATTGGAGCTTGCCTTTTGAGCTCATGTGTGACGCAAGTGATGTGGTGGTCGGAGCAGTTTTGGGGCAACGTATCAACAAAATCTTCCATCCGGTCTATTATGCTAGTAAGACCATGAATGATGGCCAAGTCAACTACACAGTGACCGAAAAAGATCTCCTTGCTATTGTTTTTGCTATAGAGAAGTTCCACCCGTACTTGATGGGTACAAAGGTGATTGTACACACCGACCATGCGGTGCTTCGATATTTGATGAGCAAGAAAGATTTTAAAGTAAGATTAATGCGGTGGGTGCTTCTATTGCAAGAGTTTGATGTAGAGATTCAAGACCACAAGGGTAGTGAAAACCAAGTGGCAGACCACTTGTCTCATTTAGAGGAAGAGGGGAGGCCACATGACGGTCTTGGGATAAATGATTCCTTCCCCGACGAGCATCTTCTAGCCATTTCAATGACCGGGATGCCATGGTTCACCGATTTAACCAATTATCTTGTGAGTGGTATCGTACTGAATGAGTTCTTTTCAAACCAAAGGAAGAAGCTCAAACGGGATTGCCTTGACTATTATTGGAATAAGCCGTATCTCTTCCGGATTTGTATTGATGGTGTGATTCGGCAATGTGTGCTGGAGGAGGAACAAAAGGAAATTCTTGAGGCTTGCTACTCTTTACCATATGGTGTTCACCATGGTGGAGCTAGAACAGCAACAAAAATGTTGAGTTGTGGATTATACTGGCCTACTCTTTACAAGGACGCTAGCGATATCGTCAAGCATTGTGATGAATGTCAAAGGGCCGGTGGGATTTCTAAGAAGAATGAGATGCCCCCTCACCACCATCTTGGAGATTGACTTTTTTGATGTGTGGGGCATTGATTTCATGGGTCCGTTCGTGAGCTCTTGTGGGAACACTTACATATTGGTAGTTGTGGATTATGTGTCAAAATGGGTTAAAGTCGTGGCTTTACTTAACAATGAAGCTCGAAGTGTGGTGGCATTTTTGAAAAAGAACATCTTCACGAGATTTGGTACTCCAAGGTCCATTATTAGTGATGGGGGATTGAACTTTTGTAACAAAGCTTTTGATACCTTACTCACAAAGTATGGTGTTACTCACAAAGTGTCAACTCCCTATCATCCTCAAGCAAGTGGGCAAGTCGAAGTCTCCAACCGGGAGATCAAGAGTATTTTGTCGAAGACTGTGAATGCCAACCGGACGAATTGGTCAAAGAAACTTGATGATGCTATTTGGTCTTATAGGACGACTTACAAAATACCGATTGGTATGTCTCCATATCGGTTAGTGTTGGAAAGCTTGTCACCTACCGGCGGAACTTGAGTACAAGGATATGTGGGCATTGGAGAAGCTTAATCTTGAATGGGATGTCGCCGCCAACTTAAGGGTAGCATTATTGAATGAGCTTGGTGAATTCCGGTACCATGCATATTCAATTTCGTCTTTATACAAGGACAAAATAAAGTACCTCCATGACAAGTACATCCAAAACAAGGAGTTCAAAGAAGGTGATCTTGTGCTATTGTTCAATTCTCGGTTGCGCATGTTTCCGGGAAAGTTGAAGTCCAAGTGGAGTGGTCCATTTGAGGTTGTACATGTGACACCCTTTGGTGCATTAGACTTGAAGAATAAAAATGATGAAGTGTTTATAGTCCATGGTCATCGGGTGAAACATTATCTTGGCAAAGTTGATGATGGCCACATTGTGGTGTTAATTCATTTCAAGTGATTGATGGTAACCTGCGCCGTGCCGCGACGTTAAATCGGGCGCTTCTTGGGAGCCAACCCATGTGTCTTTTTCTTTTTCTTTTTCATTAGATAGGCTTTGTTTTGTGCTAACTAGTTTTGAAGTGTATGCAGGAATAAATATGCATTGCAGGGACTGTGTCATAAAAAAATTGGCTAAGTGTTGAAAAAGGCAGGAGCAGAAATCACTCTGCGGCCGTAGAATTCTGTGTGCGGTCGCATAACTGGAAGACCAAAATTGCATGTTCTCTGAAGTTGGCCTGTGAAAATTCATAGCCAATCTGCGGCCGCGCACAAAATTGTGCGGTCCGCACAAATTCTGTGGCCGTACTCACTTTTGTGCGGACCGCAGCGTTGCATTAAAGTCCAGGTAAAAAGTGCGGTCCACACTCAAAATTGTGTAGCCGCATTCACCTTAGGTTTGGGGAGAATTGGTCAACCTATAAATAAAACCTCAATACACTATTCACAACTTTACCACTCTGAGTTCTTGAACCCTACGCAAACACAATGCACGTTCAATTAGTTCACAATCTTCCTTCATTTCATTAGTGTAAATTCTTACCTACATCCTTCATAACTGGTATGTTCATTACATCTTTAGATTTTGCAAATTTTTTTAGTTTTTGTTCTTTTGTGATAGAGTTATTGTTAGACCTAAAATGTCAATTGTTAGTCATGTGTGCTTAAAATCATGTGGGTAATATCATATATATTCATTCGGGCCTGGGTAGATCATTAATCGTGTTTAATTGCAAATACCAAGTCTAAATTATGCAAAACTTGCAAAACATAGAGTTAGTGCTGCGTAATCTCAAATTGTTCAGCCGCACACAAATTTGTGCGGTCCACAGATCTTAAACTTAGGGCTAAAATGTTGCATGACAAGTGCGGACCGCAGAAAAAATTGTGCGACCGCAAAATAATATATGCGACCGCACTTTGGAACTTCGGAGAACCAGTGTTCTGGAATTAGGATTATGCTGCTGCACTCAAAATTGTGCGGTCCACACTTCAGGATGTGCGACCGCACTTCAAAATTTTGCGGTCCTCACGTGGTAGTCTGCGACCGCACTCAAAATTGTGCGGTCCACACTGCCTCTTGTCTGTTTTCCTGCAACTGTTATGCATCTGTGTACACTGCTTTGAGCTTTAACTGACTTATGTGACTCATATTACAGACAATGGTTCGTTCATGAGGTAGAGGAGATACATCTAAATGGAGAGGTGAACCCTCCCGAGGCCGGGGAAAAGGCACTGAACCTTTGGGGGTGCAAAAGAAAACTTTGACAAAAAAGTAAACCCCGGGGTGAGGCAGGGCCACAGAACCTTCTGAATCAAGATCATATGTCCCGTCTAGGGAAGTCTCCGAAGGTCACTCAATGGGAAAACAGCCTGAGGCCCAGTCCCAACCATCACACTTTCCAAGGAGATACCAACTCCGTGACAAACCCTCCACCCCAGCAAGTTCTTCTGAGGGTTCAGATGTCGGCATCCAGGGTTCAAAGCCCTCCTCTACACACACTCCTCCCGCACCAATTGATATAGATGATGATGATGATGATGGTAGAGGAGGTGACACTCGAGTGGGCGGCCTAGAGAGGTGGAAGAAGATGGAAGCATGAGAGGATCGATTTGTGAGTTTGACAGCCTTCAACAGGTTCAGAGAGTGGTGGCCCCAGAGATTGCTCATACTTGAGCGGCAAATCTTACTGAAGGATTTGGATAAATACAATCCAAATATCCTTAGGCAGTTCAAGGAGCGCCAGGGGTGGATGTGGTTCACACAGAGTGCCAAGAATGCCAAGGAGCACTTAGTACGAGAATTCTATACCAATATGGCACACATCAAGAAGGGTACCAAAGTTACCAAAGTGCGGAATTTGAAAGTTAGATTCGATCAGGGCACTCTGAACCAGTACTTGGGATTCGAGGAGTTAGAACCAGTCCAGTACTTGGAAAAGCTATCTAAGGGTGATGCAATTCGCCCTTGGCTAGCAGAGATATTGGCAGCTCCAGGACCACCACCACCGTGGATCACAGTGGGGGTCCCCATTGCTCGGGCCACCCTCAATTTTGAGGCAAAAATATGGCAAAATTTTGTGTGTAGCCGCTTAGACCCGAGCAGGAATGAAAATAATCTTCCCCTCCCCCGAGCAGTTTTGGTGGCATCCATCATGGCCGGGTACCCAATAAATATGGGTGCCATCATGTCGGCCAATATGTCGTTGGTGGTCCAAAGAGGTGAAATTTCCTATCCATATCCCAACACACCCACATCATACCTCACGGATGCAAATGTGGAGCCGAGGAGTTTTGATCAAAAGGTTCGGACTAAATAGCCATTCTCATGGTACTCTTTACAAGGTCCGGGAAACCCAAAGTTCAAGGGTAAGGCAACTACCACCGGTGGCCAGTCTGATGAGCGAACAATGGTGGTTACAGATTCAGCTGCTGAGCCTTCTACAGCTGCCATGCCTTCCACAGCAGCCGACCCTTCCACCGAGATAGCTGACATGCCACCACCTCCACCTTCTAGACCATCTACATCAGTGCCAGTGCCTGGCTCTTCCACATATCCACTCACTGCGTTGTGAGTCTCCCAGACATTGGCGAGTCTCAACAACTGGATGCAGACAGCTACTTCGAAGCTGTCTGACATATCCAATGCTGTTGCAGCATAATCCTCTACCCCAACAGCACCTCAAGTACCTCCGTCTGTGGATGAAACTTTGAAGAAGATCCTGGAAAATCAGAAGACTATCATGGGTACAGTGGTGGCTCACGGGAGAGCTATTGAGGAGTTGGGCAAACAGGTGAAGAATATACGGAAATCTCAGGCATCAAAGAAATCAGTGGAAAGATTGCGCACCGAGGTGGCCAAGCTTGCATCAGCTGGGGATATTCCCCTTGACATTCTGATGGAGACAGCACCAACAGTTCCACCAGTACCTGAGGCATCAGAGACAACAACTGGCCAATCTGAAGAGCCGGACCCTGCTGCCCACACCATTGAGGAGATGCTCCAGATGTTCAGCCACCCCATTATTCCCCGACCGGAGGATGATGAAATCCAGTTGGAGGATCCAGAGGTTGCTGATGATGCCATGCACACTGAGACCACATAGGGAGTTCTCTTCACTCTCTATCCTTATTTTTGTTAAGCATTGAGGACAATGATTATTGTTTTAGGGGGGTGGTCTATTTTGGATAGTTTATTATGACATTGACATTGGCCTATAATAACTTTAATACTCCTTTTCTTTTATCTTTATTCTCTCTTCCCTTATGTATATAGTCCTCCCTTTACCTTGATGTATATATTCATTTCCCCTCGATTTGTATATTCATCGTCTTACTTTCAGTAGTTTATTTTATACCTTCTGTAGTTTGTTTTTCTGAGTAGTATAACTTCTTATTTACTTCAATATCTTCTTTTTTGATTTGGTAGCTTCTTGTTATGTTTAAGTGATCAATAAGCCTTTGGTTTTATTAATGCCACGGTTCTTTCCAAAGGTAGGTTTTGTGTGAACCGGGTGGCTCTTCCCAATGATAGATGGCGTGATAACCTTCCTAAGGGATTGAGTCCGTTTTTTTATGATTAGGTAAAAAACAGTAGTAATGAATAAAAGGGTCTCAAGCATGCTTCACTTGGTACCAACACATTTACCTACGACCTTATGGTTAAAAATAAGTTTTTGGCAGAAAATAGCTCTAGTTGTGACCTTTTGACTTTTATGTTGACTTAAGCATTCATCGAGTGGTCCAGTCGAGCCATTTGTGTTGTTCAATATTAAATAGGTTTGTTGTGGGCCTTCGACTCCGTTACTCTTAGCAATCCAGCAGCATGAGAGGTGATATATTTAGTTGCAAGTCCAAGTACCCGTGCTAATAGTCTAGAACTTGGCCCGAATATTTTTCTAGGCGAAATTCTAAGTTTGGCTTGGCTTGAGAAATGATTGTAGGCTCTCCTTGATCCAATTTGAAATTTTCCATAGCCTACCAATGTGATATCCCTAGTCAACCCATTAGAGCCTAAGCCCTTTTTCATTTAATAACCACGTTACAAGCATGTACCCGTCTGTAATGACCCTCTCTTGGCACCCGATCTTTCCTTGGCATTCTTGAGAAACAATTGGCTAAAATATAAGTTTGGGGGAGAGATGAGGAGTTTAAAAGTGATATAAAGGTACAAATAAGAGGAAAGAAATGAAGAAAAGGGAAGGCAAAGAAAAGAAATAAAGAACAAAAAGAAAAATGCCAAAAAGAAAGTAAATAAAGTAAAGAGTTGAAGGGATTAAAAGAAAAACAAGGATGAAAGGCATGGATTAAACAAAGAAGGAGAAAATGAATATCATGACCAAGAAAGAGTGACGTTAAGCCTCTCTAGTTCCACCGAGGAAAAAGAACATGACTCAAAGAGTCGACAAAGTATGAGCCAAAAAGAGAAAATGGAGTGCTTAAGTAAAGATGATATTCCAACAAATCCTACCTTAGTCCAAAAGCCTTCATTACATCCCGAAAAAAGCCCTACATCATTTCAAGTCGAGTGAGCTTGCATTAGTGGTGATTTACATGAGGGGCAAGCATATGGTACTTCGAGCCGTACTTGCGACATTCTTTTGAGAGAGATGAGCGAACTTTTCACAATCCTTGTATTGAGTGTTACATTCTTAAGTGAGATATGCTAACGGAGAGTAGAGGAAGAGGAGTTTGGGATCCACAATGACCTACATAAAAGAGCGAACTTCCTTGATGAATAAAGTCAACTCTTGATGCTCTAGTGTCACATTAGAACTATTGTACTTAAAAAGTCAAATCACTCCATTGTTGATAATTCATAAGTGTTGTGGGTCAGTGTTGGTCCCAATTGATGTGTGTTTGATTCACCTTAGGCCAGCTGAAATAGCTCTTTTCTTGTGGAGTTGGGAATTACCTTATTTACTTGAGGACAAGCAAAATCTTAAGTTTGGAGGAGTTGATGAGTAGGGATTTTGACTACTTATTTGCACTCTTTTATTTTTGGTTTAGCTCAAAATTGCTTAAAGGTTTTCCCGAAAACTGATGAAATGTGCTTTCTTGCAGGAGTGTTGGAATATGAGTCAAAGAAATGAAAATCAACTCAAGAAGGAGTAATTTTGGACAAGGACCAAAACTAAGCTAAAAGGGCAAAATGCAGACCATACAATATTGAGTGCGGCCACAGAACATGAGGAATCCTCTGACAAATTTTTCATGCAAAGTGTGGACCGCACAATTATTGTGCAGCCGTAGAAGATGAGGTTTAGAGAGATGGATTCTGGGGTCATGAAGAAGTGCGAACCACACCATTATTTTGCGGCCGCAGAATCAAAAGTGTGGCCGCACTCAGAAATGTGCGTTCCGCAAAAGTCTTGCATGTCCAAGCTAAAACTCGAGAGTGCGGCCGCACTCAGAAATGTGCAGACCGCGGAATTTAAAGAAGTGCGGCCGCAACCCAGAATTGTGCAGTCGCAGAAGTCCATCCTGTCAAGCTAGTGTCAAAGTGTGGACCGCACACATAATTGTGCGGCCGCAGAATCTCCGCAGGGGCAATTTTGTCCGATAATTTTAGCTGGGTATAAATAGATCTTTTTGTCATTTTTAGGTTAAGTTTGAACTCCAGAAAATAGATAGCCATTTTTCTGTTTTGGGCAACTTTGTAATAGTTTATTATTTTAACATTAGATTTTCTTCCCTTAATCATCTATTATGAGTTTTATCTTAGTTTCTTCTTTAATTTCTTCATTTTCTTTGAGTAGCTAAACCCTTATCTAGGGTTATGACCCAACCCTAGTATGGGTACTTAATGGGTAATTGAATTAGGGATTATTTATGATTTGGTATATGATATTTAGCCTAGTTCTTGCTTGAATTTGAGAATTATTGGTTGCAAACATTGATTCATGCCTAATTGACTTAGTCTCTACTTCAGAAAGAGAGACTAAATCTAGGAAAACTTGGCTAACAAGCAATTGGGGTGAACTCGAGAAATTGATAGCCCCAATTAAAGGGTCGAATCAAAAGATAGTAAGACCCGACTTGAGCAGCTATCACTTGTTTCGTGAGATACCCATTTGGACTTGAGAAAACCAAATTGGGCAAAATCACTCAAACTACCGAGAGGTATAGAGTGAGTAATCGCGTGTGATTGCTATATTATATCCTGACCAACCAAATATGCCCTAAAGCTCTCAATCCGTTAGGTAACCAACTAGGAGGGAGTTACAACCCTAGATCTTTTATAACCTGAAAAAAAAAAACAATACCAAAAACATCATCCTTTAGCTTTACAATTACAACATTAGCATAAGATTTAGAAGTAGAAAAGAAACAACCGAATATGTGGAAGTATAATCTTGGACACGTCATATACTTAGACTAGGTATATACCTAATCCAACATAAAGCTCTCCGTGGAATCGACCCCGACTCGCGTTGGGTATTTATAATTGCATCGACCGCCTCACAATCCCAATTAGTGCTGTGAGTTTGGGTGACATCATCAGTCTTGAGCTTCTGGAAACTCTTTTCACACTCATCCGACCACCTAAATGGAGCACTTTTCTGGATCAATTTAGTCATAGGCGTCGCAATAGACGAGAAGCCCTCCACGAAGCGACGATAATACCCGGCCAAGCCGAGAAAACTATGAATCTCAGTAGCTGAAGATGGCCTGGGCCAACTCTGAACTGCCTTTATCTTCTTCGGATCCACCTGAATCCCCTCACTGGACACCACGTGCCCTAAGAATGCCACCGAACTAAGCCAAAACTCACACTTGGAGAACATGGCATAAAGTTTCCCTTCCCTCAATCTCTGCAATACAATACTCAAGTGTTGAGCATGTTCCTTCTAGCTACATGAGTACACCAGGATATCATCAATAAATACTACGACAAACAAATCAAGATATGGCTGGAATATACTATTCATCAAGTGCATAAATGTTGCTGGGGTGTTGGTCAGCCCAAAAGACATCACAAGAAATTCATAGTGACCATAATAGGTCTCGAATGCCATCTTTAGAATATCCGAATCCCGAATTTTTAACTGGTGATACCCAGACCTCAAATCAATCTTAGAGAACACCCTCGCTCCTTGAAGCTGGTCAATTAAATCATCAATACGTGGCAAAGGATACTTGTTCTTGATTGTAACTTTATTCAACTGCCTGTAGTCGATACACATCCACATAGTACCGTCTTTCTTTTTCATAAAATGAACTAGTGCACCCCAAGGCGTCACACTAGGCCTAATAAACCCCTTATCAAGAAGTTCCTGAAGTTGCTATTTCTATTCCTTCAACTCAGCTGGTGCCATACGATACGAAAGAATATAAATTGGCTGAGTACCCGGCACCAAGTCAATACCAAAGTCAATATCTCTGTCGGGTGGCATACTTGACAGGTCTACAGGAAATACAACCGGAAAGTCTCGCACTACCGGTACAAAGTCAATAGTAGGAGTGTCTGCATCAACATCTTTCATAAAGGCCAAATATGTCAAACACCCCTTCTCAACTATCCGTTGGGCCTTAAAGTAAGAAATTACCCTGCTGGGAACATAATCTAGAGAACCTCTCCACTCGACCTTTGGCAATCCTGGTATCGCCAACGTCACGATTTTTGTGTGACAGTACAGAATAGCATGACATGGAGACAACCAATCCATACCCAAGATTACGTCGAAATCAACTATACTAAGTAATAAGAGATCAACTCTAGTCTCCAGTCACCCAATAGTTACCATACACGACTGATACACACGGTCCACAATAATAGTATCGCCCACCGGTATGGATACACGAGCAAGTGAAACTAAGGACTCACAGGGCATATCCAGATAATGAGCAAAATATGATGATATATATGAATATGTGGAACGAGGGTCAAATAATATAGAAGGTTCCCTGTGGCATACCGAGACAATACCTATGATTATAGCATCTGAAGCAACGACATCTGGCCTGGCAGGAATAACATAGAATTGGGCCTGACTGCCACCTGATCGACCTCCCCCTCTTGGGCGACCCCTAGCTGACTGAGCCCCTCCTCGAACTAACTAGGTGGGTGGTGGAATCGCCGGTGCTGGTACCATCGGCCGAGAACTTTGCTGTGGAGTCCCACTCAACAATCTAGGGCAATCTCTCTTGATATGACCCAAGTCCCCGCACTCGAAATAACCCCTCCTCTGACGGAGCTACTGGTCCTGATAACCCAAGGCACTCCCTATAGAAACCTGAGCAGACGAGGTATGGTGACAACTCTGTACTGGTAGTGCACTGAATGAGGATTGGCCTGCGCGAGCACTGTAAGAACCGTGGCTATCTGATGCAACATGCTGGGCTGAACGAGCCATCTGAGCGGGCCTATAAGAACGACTCCTGCTGTGATAAGTTTTTCCCCCAGAAGGAACACCACTGGAATTACTCGGACCACGAGACCTCTTGGCCTCCCTCTCCTCACGCTCCTGAATACGGACCATCTCTACTCGTCGAGCACTATTAACCACCTCATCGAATTTAACACCTGCTATATTTCCCAGATTCATAACAAAACAGAGCTGCTGGTTGAGGCCATTAATGAACCTCCTGATCTTATCCCTCTCAGTGGGAACCAACCAAACTGCATGACAAGCCAATTCTGAAAACCGCATCTAATACTAGGTCACGGATAGTCCTCCTGATGTAAATGATTGAACTACATGCGCAGTTCCTCTCTGCGGGTCTGTGGCACAAACTTCTCCAGGAATAATACGGAGAACTCATGCCATGATAGTTGTGCTGAACCAACTGGTCTGCTTCTCTCATAAGTCTCCTACCATCTGAAGGCTGCTCCGGTTAAATGAAAAGTAGTAAATGAGACCCCACTGGTCTCTAGAATACCCGCTATACGAAGAATCCGCTGGCATCTGTTTAAGAAATCCTGAGCATCCTCTGACTCAGTTTCACTGAATGATGGATGATGTAGTCTCCCAAACCTCTATAGTATCTTCTTTTCCTCGTAATTCATAATAGGATCCACCTGGGCCTCAGCAGCTGCAACCGGCTGGACTGGTAGTGCCCCCGGTATCTGAAGTCCCTACACTACCTGCTCTGAAGTACGGGCGACAGGGGTATGAGTACCTCCCCCGGCCTAAGAAGTGGCTGGTGCAGCTTGAGCCGAAACCACCTGGGCAAGGTCAGTACAAATAGTCAATACATGGGCTAAAGTCTCTTGAAGGCCCGGAATCACAATAGGCATAGCTGGTGCATGAGCTGGTCCTGCCGACCCAACTATGTCTGGAACCTGCTCTTGAGCTGGAGAAACTGGTGGTTCTACAAGTGCTGCTCTAATTGCTGTGTGAGCTACACCTCGACCTCTACCACAGCCCCGACCTCTCATGGCCCTAACTGGTGGCACTGGTGGCTGACCGTCCGATCCGGTAGTACGTATCCTCACCATCTGTGAGAGAATAGAATAACAGAATTTTAGTTCCCGAAATCGACAAATTCGCACGACAGAATACAAGAAAGTTAAATTTTTTCTAAGGGTTCGGCAGCCTTTCGAAGATAAGTACAAACGTCTCCGTACCGATCCGCAAGATTCTACTAAACCTACTCATGGCTCGTGAGACCTATGTAACCTAGGCTCTATAACCTCTTTGTCATCACGAAAAATCACATCTGTCGTGATGGTGCCTATCTTAATACTAGGCAAGCCGATAACCTCAAAAAACCATAAATTTCTTTAAGTTTGAAAATATAATATTTAAATTTAATAGAAAATCCCACAAATACTGATAAAAATACACTCCCAAAATTCGGTGTCATTGAGTACATGAGCATCTAAATGATAACATAGTCTAACTGATAAAAATACTTACTAAAAATATAGAACAACAGAAATAACTGAAAGGAAAAAGAGTCAAGGTCTGCGGATGCCAAGCAGCTACCTCGATAGTCTCCAATAGATGAATCCACGAATCTAGCAACCGCCATATCCGGAAGTACCTGGATCTGCACACGAATGAGGACTGGCCTGCACGAGCACTGTAAGAACTGTGGCTATCTGATGCACCATGTTGGGCTGAACGAGCCATCTGAGCGGGCCATAAGAACGACCCTTGCTGTGATATGCTTTTCCCCTAAAAGGAACACCGCTGGAATTACCCAGACCACGAGACCTATTGGCCTTCCTCTCCTCATGCTCCTGAATACGGACCATCTCTAGCCGTCGAGCACTATTAACCACCTCGTTGAATTTAGCACCTGCTACATTTCCCAGAGTCATAACAAAACGGAGCTGCTGGTTGAGGCCATTAATGAATCTCATGATCTTCTCCCTCTCAGTGGGAACCAACCAAACTGCATGACTGAAAATCGCATCTCATACTGGGTCACGGATAGTCCTCCTAACGTAAATGATCAAACTGCCTGCGCAGTTCCTCTCTGCGGGTCTATGGCACAAACTTCTCCATGAATAATACGGAGAACTCATGCCATGATAGTGGTGCTGCACCAATTGGTCTGCTCCTCTCATAAGTCTCCCACCATCTGAAAGCTGCTCTAGTTAAATAAAAAGTAGTAAATGAGACCCTACTGGTCTCGAGAATACCTGCTGTACGAAGAATCCATTGGCGTCTGTCCAAGAAATCCTGAGCATCCTCTGACTCAGTTCCACTGAATGATGGAGGACGGAGTCTCCCAAACCTTTCTAGTCTCTTCTTCTCCTCGTAATTCATAATAGGATCCACCTGGGCCTGAGCAACTGCAACCGGCTGGACTGGTAGAGCCCCCGGTATCTGAAGTACCTACATTACCTGCTCTGGAGTACGGGTGACAGGGGTATGAGTACCTCCCCCAGCCTCAGAAGTGGCTGGTGCAGCTTGAGCCGAAACCACCTGGCCAAGGCCAGTGCAAACAGTCAATATCTGGGCTAAAGTTTCTTGAAGGCACGAAATCACAATAGGCATAGCTGGTGCATGAGCTGGTCCTGCCGGCCCAACTATATCTGGAACCTGCTCTTGAGCTAGAGCAACTGGTGGTTCTACATATGCTGCTGTAATTGCTGTGCGAGCTACACCTCGACCTCTACTACGAGCCCGACCTCTACCACGGGCCCGGTCTCTCGTGGCCCTAATTGGTGGCACTGGTGGCTGACCGTCCAATCTGGTAGTACGTGTCCTCACCATCCGTGAGAGAATAGAATAACAGAATTTTAGTTTCTGAAATTGACAAATTCGCACGACAGAATACAAGAAAGTGAATTTTTTTCTAAGGGTTCGGCAGCCTCTCGAAGATAAGTACAGACGTCTCCGTACCGATCCGCAATACTCTATTAAACCTGCTCATGACTTGTGAGACCTATGTAACCTCTTTGTCACCACCCAAAATCACACCTGTCGTGATGATGCCTACCTTAATACTAGGCAAACCGATAACCTCAATAAACTATAAATTTCTTTAAGTTTGAAAACATAATATTTAAATTTAATAGAAAATCCCACAAATACTGATATAAATACACTCCCAAAACCCGGTGTCACTGAGTACATGAGCATCTAAATGATAACACAGTCTGACTGATAAAAATACTGTCTAAAATTATAGAACAACAAAAATAACTAAAAGGGAAGAGAGTCAAGGTCTGCGGACGCCAAGCAACTACCTCGATAGTCTCTAATAGATGAATCCCCGAATCTAGCAACCGCCATATCTGGAAGTACCTGGATCTGCATACGAATGAGGACTGGCGTGCGCGAGCACTGTAAGAACTGTGGCTATCTGATGCACCATGTTGGGCTGAACGAGCCATCTGAGCGGGCCTATAAGAACGACCCCTGCTGTGATATGTTTTTATCCCCAGAAGGAACGCCGCTGGAATTACCCGGACCACGAGACCTTTTGGCCTCCCTCTCCTCATGCTCCTGAATACAGACCATCTCTAGCCGTCGAGCACTATTAACCACCTCGTCGACTTTAGCACCTGCTACATTTCCCAGAGTCATAACAAAACGGAGCTACTGGTTAAGGCCATTAATGAACCTCATGATCTTCTCCCTCTCAGTGGGAACCAACCAAACTACATGACGAGCCAATTTTGAAAACCGCATCTCATACTAGGTCACGGATAGTCCTCCTAACGTAAATGATCGAGCTGCCTGCGTAGTTCCTCTCTGCGGGTCTATGGCACAAACTTCTCCAGGAATAATACGGAGAACTCATGCCATGATAGTGGTGCTGCACCAACTGGTCTGTTCCTCTCATAAGTCTCTCACCATCTGAAAGCTGCTCCCGTTAAATGAAAAGTAGTAAATGAGACCCCACTGGTCTCGAGAATACCCGTTGTACGAAGAATCCACTAGCATCTGTCCAAGAAATTTTGTGCATCCTCTGACTCAGTTCCACTGAATGATGGAGGACGGAGTCTCCCAAACCTCTCTAGTCTCTTCTTCTCCTAGTAATTCATAATAGGATCCACCTGGGCCTGAGCAGCTGCAACCTGCTGGACTGGCAGTGCCCCCGATATCTGAAGTCCCTGCACTACCTGCTCTGGAGTACGGGCAACAGGGATATGGGTACCTCCCCCGGCCTGAGAAGTGGCTGGTGTAGCTTGAGCCGAAACCACTTGGGCAAGGCCAGTGCAAACAGCCAATATCTGGGCTAAAGTCTCTTGAAGGCCCAAAATCACAATAGGCATAGCTGGTGCATGAGCTGGTCCTGCCAACCAAACTATATCTGGAACCTGCTCCTGAGCTGGAGAAACTGGTGGTTCTACATGTGCTGCTCTAATTGCTGTGCGAGCTACACCTCGACCTCTGCCACAGCCCCGACCTCTACCACGACCCCGGTCTCTCGTGGCTGTAACTGGTGGCTGACCATCCGATCGGGTAGTACGTGTCCTCACCATCTGTGAGAGAATAGAATAACAAAATTTTAGTTTTCGAAATTGACAAATTCACACGACAGAATACAAGAAAGTGAAATTTTTCCTAAGGGTTTGGCAGCCTCTCGAAGATAAGTACAGACGTCTCCGTACTGATCTGCAAGACTCTACTAAACCCGCTCATGACTCGTGAGACCTATGTAACCTAAGCTATGTAACCTCTTTGTCACCACCCAAAATCACACATGTCGTGATGATGCCTATCTTAATAATAGGCAACCCGACAACCTCAATAAACCATAAATTTCTTTAAGTTTGAAAACATAATATTTAAATTTAATAGAAAATCCCACAAATACTGATATAAATACACTCCGAACACCCGGTGTTACTGAGTACATGAACATCTAAATGATAACACAGTCTGACTGATAAAAATACTGTCTAAAAATATAGAACAACAGAAATAACTAAAAGGGAAGAGAGTCAAGGTCTGCGGACGCCAAATAACTATCTCGATAGTCTCCAACAGATGAATCCCCGAATCTAGCAACCACCATATCTGTAAGTACCTAGATCTGCACACGAGGTGTTGGGTGTAGTATGAGTACAACCAACTCAATAAGTATCGCAAGTAAATAGGGCAAGGTAAGAGAAGCTTAATTTGTTGAATTCACGAGTTAAATCAGTACAACTATATTATGCTCAACAGTATTTTGGCATGTAGGGGAAAGAAAGCAAGTAAATCAGATAAAGATCAAGAAAATACAAGTTTCACACATTGCACTCACAACTCACGTGATGCACGGACAACTCATGTGTTAATAATAGAATCTGCACGGACAGTTCACGTGCGACACGGACAACTCACGTGTCAATAATATAATATATAGATATGCACAGACAACTTACGTGCTGTATGGATAACTCACATGCCAAAGTATCAATATATGGATCCGCACAGACGACTTACGTGCTGCACGGAAAACTAACGTGCCAAAGTATCACACAGTAGCAATAAAGCAAGGGTACAAGTATATAATGAATAAAATAATATTCTCATGTCTCCGGACTAGTATAAATGACATGATAAAGTGTAGGCCTGTGCAAAGTGTGCTATCGTAACTAATCTGGGAATTTCATCAATGAAAAGCATTTATCAAGTTTGTCTCGGGATTTAGACCTCTGAGTAAACACATCATGGTTTAATCAGATCGCATAAAATGTTACCACATATTTGTTATCGAAGCTCGAAGCTTAACAGTCATTTATGGGCTTATAGGAGCCCGAGAACAACCCAAACATAAATACAAAACCCCGATGCCTGCACGTGGGACCATCCCCACACATGTGCGCACCCAAACGTACGTGGATATCAAAACAATTCAAGCAACTAGTGCCTTAACCGAGTTTAAATACGATACTTACCTCAAGTAACTCAAATCACTCCGCTAGCAAGCCCTTGCCTTACGAATTGGCCTCCGAATGCCTCAAATCTAGTCACAATAATCCGATTCAATCAATACGAATTATCGAAATCAATTCCATATGAAATTACTAAATTTTCAAAAAAAAATCAAAATTTAACTCAAACATTATCAGTGGGGACCATATCTCGGAACCCAATAAAAGTTATAAAATATGAACGCTCATTCAACTACGAGTTCAACCATACCAAATTTACCAAATTCCGACATCAACTCGACCTTCAAATCCTCAAAATCTTATTTTCAAATCCCTAGGTCCAAATCCTCGAATTTCACCTCAAAAATAAGTAATCTAGTCGAAATACTCAATGATAATTCAATATTATTGACTGACAATGATCATAAGTGACTTACCTCAAGTTCAGGTGTAGCTCGGTTGATTTTTGTGACTGTTCAGACTAATTTTCAAATGGTTTCTAAACAGATTTTCAGATCTGTTTGGCGTTAGTTTTATTTTGGACAATTTTTGAGTAGTAGTTATTCAATAGTTTTGTGCTGTTTTGGGGTTGTTTGGTGACCGCTTTGGGCTGTTTCACAAGAGATTTTTGTGGCTGTTTTGGAGGAGTTTTTGGTAGTGTTTTTGTATTATTTTGGAGCTGGTTTTAGGTGACAAAACAGTGAGGTTTTAAAGCTGATCTATGGCTGAAAACACATGAGCTATCATTGCCTTCACATGATGAAGATTTAAACACGAGAATTGCGATGAAAACAAAATGTTCTTAGGGTGAAAAACGCTGCTCACTCTTTTCTTATTGTCCGACTCTCAATTCTCTCTTTTCGTTTTTTACTTAATTGTTTCTTTTTCCTTTTCGTCCCCCCTCCCCCCCCTCCCCCAATGTTAAAAGCCAATTATATTATATAGTATGGTGTGTGAGTTGTTAGAGAGGAAGAGTGGGGAGGTGAAAAGTGAGGTGTATGCTGTGAGGAGACGTGAGGGAAATGGGCGTGAAAGGTGGGAAGTTAGGCTAGAAAATGGGAATTATCAAAATTTTATTTCGGAGTCATTTACACATAAGTCAACATCCGGTCAACTATTTCAACTTAAGCTTTCATCCTTGAGACTAAGTGTCTCAATTCATTCTGAACCTCATCGGACCAGAACCAATTACCCCGGCAAATCACATAACAACTGTAAAGCATAAAATGAGCAGTAAATGGGGGAACGGGGCTGTAATACCCAAAACGACCGGCCGAGTCATTACACTCTTGTTAAAACACAATGATGCGAGGGAATCATACATACTTTTGCCACCTGTTAATTAAAAACAAATGCTAAAGAACTCTTTTAATTATCTTAACTGGGTAGATGTGTTTCCTTTAGTATTTGTGGACCAACAAAATTGGAAACATCTGCAACAATAGGAATATCACACACATGATGACATGAACATTCACAAGGTGTACGGTAAAGCTTTAGGGGTCGTTTGGTAGAGTGTATAAGAATAATGCTGAATATGATGTATTAGTAATACTGATATTAGTTGTGCTTGTATTAGTTATGCCGGTATTAGTTATGCTGACATATTTCTTATTCATTGTTTGGTTTGATATATTAAAGCATTGCACAATTTCTAAAAGAATTATTTGTTTACAAAAATACCCTCATAACCAGTCCATCTCTTTATCTTTTTAAAGAAACATATGTTGAGGAATATTTGCATATGAAAAAGGTTTAAACAAATTATTTGATTTGTCTACCTATATTATAGTATAGAACTTAATATTTATTTATAAAAAAGAAAATTTGCTAAGTATTTATTTATTTACTAGGGATGTAATTTTATTTCTCACTTTCTTGGATTATTTCAAACTTGCATTATATAATAGAATATTTTAACAAAGTATAATTTTAAAGGATATTTTTGTCTTTAACTAAGTTAATGCATGCATTAAAATACATTACATTGTTAATACCATGGTTTCTTATGCATTAGTTATGCATAGGATAATACCAAATAGGGTGTATAACTAATGCTTGCATAACTAATGCATAAGTTCAAAAAGTGTACCAAACAAAGTATTACTAATATACAAAGCTAATGCATGCATTATTTTACCTAATGCATCCTACCAAATGACCCCTTAGAGTATAAATTGTTGACCAAAAGGGATGATATGAAGACTTCGACCAAGCGAAGTTCTTGGCTTTTTGAGTAGATGACGTTCATAATTTGAAGTTCGGTTAAGGGTCATATTTGTCTCTGTACTCTTTAAAAAGGTTATATTTGTCCTTCGTTATAATTTTTAGATATAATTATCCTTATCGTTATACTTTAGGATCATATTTGTCCCTGTATTCTTCAAAAGGGTTATATTTGCCCTTCGTTATACTTTTTTGACAAATTTATCCTTACAATTATACTTTAGGATCATATTTGCCCCTCATCTGTTAGATCGCCATGTCCCACCTTTGTTTTCCTATATGGCGCCTATGTGGATCTCTTTTTCTTCCAATTTAAATATGGTCACCTATTTAAGATAATTTAATCAGCCCACCCAATTTAAATAAGACTTCATTAACTCCATTGTTGTGCAACTTCTCGTAATTTACTTTGGTTACTGCAATAATTGTGAGCTGTATTAGATTAGTGATTTTGAGTTCAAAGTTATTGTTTGCCAATATGTTGTCGCTGCTATATCGCTATTGTATTTCGCACAATCTTCGTAAATGCCGTATCAGTAAATTGCTTTTCGCGGATCAATAATGGTGAATTGACCAAGTTTAGACTTGATAGAGTTGTATCTCTACAAATACTTCAAAACATCATTGAGTGATTCATGTCTCCTAACTCCTAAGTATTAAAGGGAAACAAATTAACATAGACAAAGGTGAAATAATTAAATAAATCAATTAGAGATAACACTATAGTTTTATTCACTCACTGTCCAAAATTTTATCGCTCTCCGAAAAACATGGAGCAGACCCGGAGAAGAAAGATGGACGCGGGGGGGGGGGGGGGGGGAATTAGGATTTCCATTTATTTTAGTTAGTGTGTCTTATTTAAATTGGGTGGGCGGGTTAAATTAGCTTAAATAGGTGACCATATTTAAATTGGAAGAAAAAAAAATTCACATAGGCACCATGTAGGAAAACAAAGGAGAGACATAACGATCTAACGGATGAGGGGCAAATATGATCCTAAAGTATAATTGTAAGGATAAATATGTCAAAAAAGTATAACGAAGGGCAAATATGTCCCTTTTGAAGAGTAAA
The DNA here is from genome assembly GCF_000390325.3 of Nicotiana tomentosiformis. Lineage (NCBI taxonomy): Eukaryota > Viridiplantae > Streptophyta > Magnoliopsida > Solanales > Solanaceae > Nicotiana > Nicotiana tomentosiformis. The sequence goes on along the minus strand of NC_090817.1, from coordinate 94,036,598 downwards.
AGGGTAAATATGATCTTAAAGTATAACGATAAGGATAAATATATCTAAAAAATATAACAAAGGACAAATATAACCCTTTTTAAAGAGTACAGGGCCAAATATGACCCTTTTCCGTTTGAAGTTTATGGTTCCTACAATAGTCTCAAATTAGTATACAATAATGAAGCGAGATATCTATAGATATTTAGTAGATTTATTAATACATATACAAAGTCCAGACAAAAGCTACTGGTTCCGGCGAACCTCTATGTCATACTCTGGATCCGCCAATGAGTTTAACTACCTTGCACTTTAGAGTCTAGAGGTATGTAATATCTAAGATTTAGTATAAATTATTCTCTTTGACTCTTGGTGTTTCAGTAATCTAGTTGCTGATTAGAAGAAGACGTTTTACCTCCACAAAAACAGTGTAAAACTCAATCATCTGCACTGTATTCGATCAGCAGACGGTTAATCCATTCTTAGTAGTGCCTTTACAGTAACATGAACTAAGTGAATCGTATTGATGAAATGACACACTTCAAAGTAATTTAATTGTTGAAGAGAAGTTTGTCTACTACTTGGAGTCTTTTCGATTCATAACTTTTGCTATTGATCACTTGATTATGAGTGTATTGCGCTTGAGAATGTTTGTTTGTACCTCTGCAGAATACCGGCTGCATTAGGCAAAAGATATGTGAAGAGGAGTCAGCCATTTGAACTCATGGTGCTAGCTGGTCTGTTTTAGTTCTAAAAAATTGCTAAGACTTCAACTTCAGAAAGGGTGGAGGAAATATGTTGATGATAATGCTTTGCAGGTAGGAAATGTTTGTTGTTTAAGCTGATTGATGAGAATTTGTTCATATTGGAAGTTAAGTGATGACAGTCCAAGTTACACTACTGTCATGCAATTAGAGATATTTCTATTTGATTATTCCTCTAAGTGAATTGCACATATAGAACACATTGATTATGAAAGAGCAAAACTAAGTAAATAGTGAAAGCATTGAAATAAATGAGCAGTGTAACCTCAGAGATGTTCTTGAATTCTTTTTGGAAAAAAGGAGCTAGTCCCCTTTTTGTGATCAACTATAATGATGTTTTTTCAGGAGAAAAACTAGTTTATACCAACAATTCACGCAACATGTTCAACGTTTTATTAAGCATTCTGGAGACAAGTTAGATAACTTGAATAATCGTTTCATCTAGAATCTCTTCTACACTAGTCCTACAAAAAAAATGAGGCTCAATTCACAGCTCCTTCTGCATGGTTCTCTAACAAAACTGCAGTGCAGATGTGCCTGTAATGAAGTATGATTTGAACTTCCATTCTGTGAGGAAGATGATGTAATATAGAGAAGATGACACCATGAAGAGTAACGTGTGATCATATTACGCTTCAAGGTAAAGGAGACATATCTTGACTCGGTGGTACTGCCTGTTCTGCACATGGTGGAGGTGAAGGTGGTGATGTTGGAATGTTTGGTGGCGGAGGTAAAGAAGAGATTTGAGTTGGTGGGGGTGGAGAAGGTGGCGGCGGAGGTGATGGTGGAGAGAATATTGGAGGTGGTGTATAGCTTGGTGGAGGTGGAGGTGGACTAGCATTGCAAGGAGTTGGAGGTGGCGGAGGTGACAATGTTGGAGGTGGTGGTGGTGGAGATGATGGTGGCACAGTACGTGGCGGTGGAGATGGTGATGGCGGTGGCGGCGATGGGAGAGGAGATGGTGTGGGTGGAGATGGTTGTGGTGGAGGAGAACAAGAACAACAATTGGTTGGTAGAGGGGTAGGTAATGGAGGTGGTAATGCACATTTGAAAGTGTTACAATCAACTTTTTTAGACAAAAATCTCTGGCAATCCAATGCAGGTCTTTGCATAGGCCTTCCTCTAAGACAATTCTGTTGATCAGCAAATGCATTCAGATTTAGACAAGCTGGACTCTCTTGTGAAAAGTAGTTGTTGTCATAGACAAACTTCTTCAAATTTGGAAGTCTACATATGTTGTCAGATATCTTCCCAGACAACATATTATGACCCAAATTCAACTGCTCCAAACTCTCCATATTTCCAATACTCTCAGGTAAAGTACCCACAATTTGATTATAACTCAAATCCAACACTGTCAAGTTCTTCAGCATTCCAATCTCATTAGGCAAACATGAATGGAAATTGTTATTTATAAGAAGCAATTCATTCAATGTTTTAGCCATTTTCCCCAAACTAACCGGTATACATCCTTGAAACTTGTTGTTTGCCAAAACCATGACAGAAACAGGCGAATTCCCAAAGTTATCAGGCAACTCAGAAGAAAATCGGTTATTGTTAATAAACAAAGCATCAAAACTCCTTTCAAAAACTTGCCTTGGTAGCTCACCTTCAAACTCATTGAACCTCAAATCAAGAAACCTCAAGTTAGGCAATTGGACAACCACATCAGGGAACTTGCCAACGAATCGATTATTACTAACATCTAACTCAAAAAGGAGCTTCAAATTCAAGAAACTCTCAGGGATAGTACCACAAAACCTATTTGAGTTTATATGAAACAATGCAATATCATATAACAGGCCTAATTCATGTGGAAGAGTACCAGCTATATCGCCATGGTTGATATCGATACCAGCAACTGTAAGTTCAGAGGGCTCATCAAGAGAAGGCCAACAGAAAACTCCAGTGTAGTTACACACATTAGATCCTATCCAATTCGCGGTTATATTGTGAGGATCAGAGAGAATGGCTTCTTTCCAAGCTTGTAACGCAATGTATGCATTCTTTAGCCTAAAATTCTCAAAATTGAGTGATGGATTGATGGCAAGAATATCACCATTGTAGGATAAGAGCTTTCTACGGTTAGTGTATTCGATATCAGGGACACCCAAATGATCATGACTAGAATTAGATATTTGATAAGTGGTGGATGCATTGAAGAGAATAAGGAAAATGACTAGGTAGAATAATGTGTTTAGGCCAGAACTATGACCTGCAAAATGGTGCATGTTCATGTAAAAAACGTTTCCCTTTTCTTGGGAAGTTTTGGGTAGCAAAACTTGTTATATTGAGTCTTGTTTCAGTGAGGAAAAATGAATGAGAATGGAAAAAGAAGGTATTGTGAGGTGAAAAAGTTAATATGCCTAGACGGCTTTGCTACTATTTGATTTGTTGTTTTCTCTTTTGAGGTAAGTCTTTGGATATTTAACCCCAAAAAAGAAAAAGTCTTTGATTTGTTAATTAGATGAGCTTTTTCAGCTTGTTCGTCGTGATCGGAGTTCTGGTGAAACAGATTCAATTTATTTCGTTAATAAAATTTCATTAAATCTTTCATATCGTACTTAATCGGTTGTATACTCCTAGTAATTTATGTCCTAATACTAAAGTTTAACGTTTGTTTTTTATTATAAATATAGAAATGATATTTTTCATTGACGATTAGCTCACACGGTTATATAGAAGATAAAGGCATTGGAATGTTAATGAATAACATAGCGCAAATTCTTTTTTATAAACTCGTATATAATAGGATATCAAAATAATAAACTTTAATATAAATGCTTTGAGAACTCAAAAAGTTATAGTAATAATTTTTAATGTTGCATTGATATCGCACAAGAAAACAAAATGAGAATGTAGGGGAAAATATTATTGTGAATATAAACGGAGATGTTCAGTTGTTAGGAAAAAATGAAGGTTGAATATAGAAGTGAAGTACAGTACTGCTAATTTGCTAAGAATTGATTTGTCCTTTATTACAAGTCTTTACCCATAATAAAAACAAACAAAAAAATTAAAAAGGAAAGAAAAAGTCTTGATCGTTTTACATCAGCTATTTCAGCGTTATGGTGCACCTATACTTGCTGGCTAACACAACAAAATCAGAAGAAGAAAAAAAAAAAAAGATCCATGCAATAGTGAAATCATCACTAGATGAGCTAGAAATTATCAGCAAACCTTGTGGCAATTTAATAACAAATTTTCGAGTTTTCAGGAATTTAGTGGTTGTACTTTTACTAGTAAGAATTTAATTAAAAAAAGAAGGAAAAAAATTTAATGTTGTTGCATGCAGTTAAATAACTAAAAAGGCAAGTGAAGCATTTAATTTCTTCATATTTGTATGGGGTTTCAATGTATGTATTTTGCATATTGTTTTGCAGAATAAAAAGGTTAATTTGTTGTTGCTACAATTTGTACATATATCATAACAAAAGAATTGAAATTTAGAAGTGTGTTGAATAGATTCTAAAGCTCTATTGTCCAGGATATCTTGTGAGGAGATAAATTTGTACACAAGGAGAATTGCTCCAAACATTAGAATGTGCCCTTAAAATTTCCATAGCTTTTTTCTTTATAAAGGCTTTACAATCAGCTTGAATCACCATGCAAAGTTTTGAGACAGCCCCAACTCTTAACATCTCTATTAGCACTTCTTTTGTAGCAGAAAATTTAGAAATCAATCCAAGAATCTGAATTGCACTATCATCTGTAGCTGAAGATATCCTAAGTATCCTTTTAGAAACCACTACAATTCCAGCTGCATGTTTAAGTAATTCTGCTCTCCCATCAGCCAAACTACACAAATGTAACAAAAGACAGAACACTAATTCAGTTACCCTTTTCTCATTGTTGCTTAATTCGAGTTCAATTAGCTCGAAAATAGCCCCCAATTCTATCATTTTAAGCCTGTTTCTTCCTCTTGGACATGCATCTATTAGCACATGTAAAGCTGCTTTTGTAGCTTGTTGAGACACCTTAGTTTTGCTGTTTTTGCGCAAAATATTCAACATTTCTTGGAAAAATTCGGGTGTTAGACTCGATAATAGATTTGAACTTGATACTGAGATCACATTTTTCAGGACCATAATTGCATGAGTCTTGATTATTACAACTTGATTGTTGTTGTTGTTGATCATTTCTCTCTTCAAAATCCATAAAATAGCTTCAATTAGATCATGATTTTCCTTGACAAGTTGCTTGTTTTCATGTGTTGGGCTCCAAACAAGATGGAAAATCCTCAAAACTTCTTCAATTCCCACAATTATTTTCCCTTCCTTAAAACTCCTCAATATGAAACAAACCATGGCCTTAATTACACCAGCTTCATTCAAACACTTCTTATTTTTCTCGTTCTCACTGACCATGTTACCCATTTTCCTTAACGCTTCTACATAAAGCTCGCGATTATTCACCTGGCGAATTAGCCTGATGACATGTGATTTGTTCAAAGGATATTTGGGCGATGGTATTTGCTCAATCCCATTCTCAGCATTGCCAATGGTCCAGGATCGGATCAATCGCCCGAGCATATGGTTTGGCGTCAACAACTCGATATCTTTAGGCAAAGATTGTTTAGTTACTGGACATGTAGCTGTATTTTTGTCTGTCATCAACAACCATTGTTCAATACTTTGACGGTCGTAAGTAATTCCAGTGACTGTTGTAACAGGATCTTTCATGATTTGTAGTGATACAGGACACAAAAAATATTGGGGTATCTCTACTTCTTCCATTTTTTCTATATGAAAATCAACAACAAGAATCTAACTATATATAATAGAAAAAAAAAGAAGAGAAACAGAGTTTTTTTTTCTTTTCTGACGAGAGGTGGTAAAAGAAAGCCGCTAATATATATATATATATATATATATATGCATGAATTGTTTGAGTGGACAAAGCAAAGGAAGATGTACCAGAAAATAATCAATTTCTAGATATACGTACTATACTACTTATTTAATTATTGTTGCTTTTGTTTTATTGTTTTTCGTTTGATTTTTTGGTCAATGTTTGGACTAGAAGGAGTCAGTCAACGCACGAGGAACAAATGAAAAATATACTACTACTCCATAGAAAACACTTTTTGCTGACTTTCTAACATTTTGCAATTTCAACATTCCAGACCAACCATAGTGGCAAAGTGGGGCTAAGCGACAAGTAGAAAGACGTAGTAATAATCACACGAAGAAATTCATTAGATACAGTCATTCCACAACCCTTCACAAAAAAACAAAGATTTATATGTACAAACAATATTTTCTTTACAAAACCTTATATGTAAATTACATCGACAATAATATGAAAATAATACAAATTAAATATTAATTTGGGCTTGAAGGTAAAACCTTTCAACCAATAGCTACAATTATAACTCAAACCAATTAAAAGTCTTATTATGATAATCAGAGACGGATGTAGGATTTAAACTTTATGAGTTCAGAATTATAATTTTTTTTAAGTTATTGGATTATAAATTAAGAATTTATACATATTCATTGAATTTTTTAATATAAATATAAGATTTGAACAAAAATTACTAGGTTTACCGAACCCGCAACCAATATTGTGGCTCGTCTCTCGTGATAATAAACTGATACAACTTTGTTACTTGGTGAAGGAATTAATCGATATATGTGCAAGTGGAAAGTAGCAATTAAGGTGCGCGGAAACTTTCTGGGACACGACAATTTTTTAAAAAAAGTTAGTCTGAAAGTGCTAGAAACAGGTAAAGCAACGTGAGGTCTTTTTTTTTGCTTTGTTGAATGCCTTAACAGAGTTGGAAAGTCTGATTCAAAATTGGCTGAACCTGTACTTCACGATATGAAATACTGCATGCATGCACGGCGACAAAAATACTTTTTCTCTTAAACGGCATAACTTCTAGTTTCATGCACTAGATACGGCTTCTTTCCTAATTCTCTTAACTAATTTAATGTGAAAACTGGGAATTTTGGTACATTGGATAGTCCTTCAAGTTTGCCATACGAGGCAAAACAAGTTTCGACTACGTTATTTGTTGTTTACAAATGATAATATGTACATTTGGACTATGTGAGGAGGAACTTTATATTTGGTTTTTTACTTAATATAAGAATGCTTCTTTTCAAAGATAAAACTATTTACCTGTAAGTAGTAACATAAAATCAATTTTCTAGTCTTCTTTTGCGTATCCTATTAATTCGAATCTTCTATCAACATTACAGGAAGGAAACAATAAGTTTGGCTATGGCTTGGCACAGGGGCGGTCCAACGGTATTTGGGGCCTAAAGCCAAACTTCAATGAGGATCCCTAAGTTTTTCGGTATTAAAAAACTCATTTAGTAAGATTTTATTTAAAATTTATTTTTTTAGTTTTTTGAGATGTAAAATTATTAATAATTTATTTATAATCGATTTCTTTACTAGGATTATATATGTTTCCACTTTCTAGGATTATTATTCAATTCTTTTAGGATTTTCTGATTTTCTAAAAAATCTATGACTCACCAATTTCTTCTTCTTCTTGCATTCCATTGTCGTCTAGCTCAACTATATTAGTGATTTGTTCATCTACCACAAAATTTTCCCTATTTTTTTTATTTAAAATTTTTATTTTTCGCTAAAAATTTATTAAGCGCTCTTTTTTGAGATTGTATTAAAGTTCCAATTCTTCCATTTTTTGGCATTTTTAATACGCGAATTCATATTTTCTTGTTGACATATTAAAATTCATAATAAATAAATAAAAAGATGATACATATACTTACAAACAAAAGATATCAAAAAATAACAAATTCTAGATGCAAAGTATTAAGAAAGTACGGAACAATTGAACCTAGTTTAACAAACAGTCATAGATAACTTGATGTTACTTTTGCTGCTTCAATATTTTTGATGCAATGCCGGAAAAGCTTGACAAAAAAGGGTTGCAATTTTCTTTTGCTATCTTACTTGACGGAATATTTTATGAGATAGTGGACTTGTAAAGAAAGATAAAGTAATCAAAGTAATATGGACCGAATAATAATGATGATAGTGTATAAAGGAGGCAAGAAATATATTCACACCTTAAGTTTAGGGCTGAATCCCAAAAGTAACTATTTCTATTATCAAATTATCTCTTATTTTCTTTTTCATGTTAAATGCATTTTTTCTTTGATATACTAGATATTTTTAAAAAAAAAATTCATATGAACCTATTTAATATTAGAAAATTTTTGGGGCCTCTATAGATATGGGGCCTCAAGCAGTTGCTTGAGTTGCCTTACCAACAGGCCACCTCTAGCTTGGCAGAACCTAATAGCTTCGACTCAGACATTATATTTGTGTTATTTTGTCCTATATTTCATAATTCTCTTAAATTCTACACTTACACAACTCTTATATATGGAGACGCAACTCAAATTTGAGACTCAAACAACCAACCAATTGACCGATCTAAAGTTTGGTCGATTGATAAATGTGAAACATTATTACTCGTCCTTAATATTCGTCATCTTATCAAATTGTCCAATATCCAAAAAATTGATTCAATGTATGCAGCATTTTTACTAATTCACATAACTACGTTGCATTGGAATTTTAAACATTTTGTAGAAATTGAAAGGATTAATTTTAACTCTCTCGTTTTTTTTACCTTTTAAATATATTCAAAATTAATTCCCTCCTGCGAAAGTTATCAATTTATTCCCTATTTCCTCCTTTGGATGAATTCAAGAATTTCTGGTGGACGTGAAACCTCTTTTATACATTTTCTTATTTGACTAATTAAGGGTTAAACTTCTCTGGCATCTCAACTTATTCTCCCTCTAATTTCTTTCTTTTTTGACCATTAGTGTTAATAGAACTTAAAAATTATGAAAATATTTTCCTTCTAATCACGTTCAACTCTAGTCCTAAAAAGTATAAGCGGTCGTTGCAAATATAATCCGGTCTAAAAGTCCGGAGTCGAATCCCACATAGAATTAAGGTCTCACTATAACTGTACAATATCACTAAGAAGACAAGCTCAAACAATTGCTAAGTTATAAATATTAAGATTCTTATGTCTAACTAATTAACTAACAAATTAAAGAAGTAAATTAACAACTAAAGATAGTAAGGGTTGGAGACTAAGTTATGATTTCTCCAATTGTCGGAATCCTTCCCGCTACGTCTCCTACAATTTCGCCTAAGTATTCTCTACCGATCGTGAGTATTTCGTGTCAGCGACCCAAAATCCCACCTCAGGCGTCGTGATGACACTTAGTCTCTAAGACTAGGCAAGACGATTACAATTATATTTCGAGCCATTTTTTTAATTTAATACAAGTGTCGAAACCAATAACGAAAATAATTATAACAACCTCCCAAGACTGGTAATACTGAGTCACGAGCTCTAACCGGATACATGCAATGATCTCAAGGATCGAATATAAAATATTGTTCGAATAAGAGATGACAGTACAATAAAAATGGAAAGACTCCCAGAGACTGCGACGGCTAAGCAACTCTACCTTGAATCCTTACATTCAACACACTAACTCTGTCCGAGTCCGATATCTCCAATATCTGACTTTGCACAAAAATATACAGAAGTGTAGTATGAGTACACCACAGTCGGTACCCAGTAAGTATCAAGACTAACCTCGGTGGAGTAGTGACGAGGTACAGTCAAGACACTCACTAGTCAATTAACCTGTGCAATATAGCATACAAAAATAATAGAAATCAAATAGCAGTGATAGCAACAACAATCAACTAGTGATATAAACAGCAAGGCAACAAGAACACCATAAATATTGCCCAAGCGAATAATGAACAAAAGCACAACCAATTAATCAAGTCCTTCAAAATATACATCTTTTATCTACAAGTTTTTCGAATAGAAATCTTTAGAATATAATCCTTTCAAATAAGTATCTTACAAATATAATTCTTTCAAATAAATATCTTTCGAATATAATTCTTTCAAATAAAGATCTTTCGAATATAATTCTTCAAATAAAATCTTTCAAATATAATTCTTTCAAATAAACTCTTTCGAATATAATTCTTTCAAATAAAATATCTTTCGAATATAATTCCTTCAAATAAATATCTTTCGAATATAATCCTTTCCAATAAAATATCTTTCGAATATAATTCATTCAAATAAAAGTCACTCTATGACACCTCATTTCATAATCATAAAACACGAGTCTCATCTCACTTTCATATTTTCATGGAACCTCGTGCCCATATCTCTATTACAACCGCACAGACAACTCACGTACCAAAATATCAATATATATAATATCTGCATGATCAATTTATTTAAAATAAAGTAAGTTCACAATTTTTAAACAAAGTAAGAAATCAACAAAGAAATGAGTTTATTTTTGAACTCATTTGGGCGAAGAAAATGACATTTCAATTAAAATGAAGCACTTGTATTAAAACATAATACAACATAATAGCAATTTCTTTTATTCAAAACAACTCAAACTTCGAAAACCATTAAAAACCAGAAACACAAATCCTCAGAGTCTTGTACAAAGAGCCAAAATCAACACAATACAACAAGGAATACAAAAGACATAATAAAATCAAATAATACATTACGGAAGAACAGAAGAATTTACATATCACAAAAAAATATAAGAACCAAAGGCAAGTGTAGACATAGAGAAATATCAACAAAGGGCACTCCCGAGGTACCGCCTCGTACTCCCAAATCATAAATAAATTCCAATATTTTCTTATATCACCGCGGGAGCCTTCACATTTAGTTTTTAAAAATTATTTTTCAGAAATAACATCCCGCGTTTTAGTCCACCTTATCACACCGCATGACTTTTAGTAGTTCCCCTACTAGCCACACGCATCAATCCCACCTTATCTCACCGCATACGTTTCAGCACCCTGACCTTATATCACCACATGCGTATCAATATCACAATATTTCACAAATCGCACCTCAAGTGCCCAAATATCACAGCATAACACAACGTGTACCTCAAGTGCTCAAATATCACAACATATTATAAATTACACCTCAAGTGTTCAATTATCACAACATATCACAAATTGCATATCAAGTGCTCAAACATCACAATATCTCATAAATTGCACCTCAAGTGCTCAAATATTACAACTTGCCACAGAAATCAACAATACATTATTTTCCACAATAAGGAGCTCAAGGCTCGACCATAATGTGCACAAAATCTTAACAAAAATATTCGGGAGTGAACAACTCAACAGAATAATATTTCGCAATTTAACACTTTGCTTCAATATGATTTACGGCCTTTATAACTCAATACCAATTTCGACAATATGAACTGGAAAGTAATTCATCAAGGAACAACGTCTTCTTTAATCCAAATTTTTTGAAAATAGATTAATGCCTCCTTTTAAATTTATTTAATAAATTATTTGCAAAGTAATAATCCATAATGAAATTATCTCCAGGAAATATCAACTCAACAAAAATACGAGATTCACATAAAAATCAAGGTGGCAATCACACCAAATTATCATATAAAAATAAATTCAACAAATAAGGATTTAGTAAGTGCCAACAAATTTCCAATTCAATATTTAAGGGTGTCTAAGAATTTTAACCGGTATAATTTTCACATATAAGCGAAGTACGTACCCGTCACCTTGCGTACACAACTTTTCACATTTTACAAATGGCACATACGACTCAATGCCTAAGGGGTAATTTCCCACACTCAAGGTTAGGCAAAATACTTACCTTTTTGAAGTTAGGCTGATATTCCAAAATAGCCTTATTGATTGAATTAACCTCCGGACAACTCAAATCTATCCAACTTAATTGTATAACTTCATTAAAATTCATCGAAAATAATTCCAGATAATAAAACGTCGTCTTATAAATTCACATTAAAAAGTCAACCAAAAGTGAACGCGGGGCTTGCCTCTCGGAACTTGATAGAAGTTTTACGAAATCCGAACACTCATTCCGATACGAGTTCAACCATACTATTTTTATCAAATTCCGATAACGAATCGACCTCCAAATCCTCAATTTAAAGTCTATAAAATTTCTACAATTTTCAATCCAAAATACTAATTTAATGATAAAAATAATAATAGATTCGAGTAATTTAACCAAAATTGAGTTAAAAACTCTTACTCCAATGTTTATCTTGAAAATCTCTTGAAACTCGCATTTCCCCAAGCTCCAAATCGTCAAAAATGCAAAATGGGACGAAGTCCTATTTTCGGAACTTAAATATACTGCCCAGCCATTTACCCTATATGATCATGGAAAATTCTTCACGATCGCAAAGTACAAATATTTCCAGAGCATTTTTGCCCTATGCGGTAGCGGCCATTTCCACCGATCGCGAAGCGCAAACTTCTATTACACTTCCCAAATTCTTCTCAGACATCATGTAGTTTATTGGTCATAACTCTTTATACAAAACTCCAAATAAAAAATGGTTTGATTTTATGAAAACTAGACATCAAGGGATACAACTTACATTTTTGGATCATCTCCAAATTTCTTATAGATTGCAAGTTATAAGCTTCCAAATTCGAGTCAATGACAGCATAATTTTTCTCTATGCGATCGCGAAAGGCCTTTCGCGATCGTGATTCATTGGCCAATTTTTCCCATTTTTCTCGTCGCGATTGCGGCCAATTCCACACGATGGCATTGCACACTGTTGTAGCTAAAAACCAGCACCTAAAAATAGCCTAAAAATGATCTAAAACCACCCCGACACTCACCCGAGCCCCTCGGGACCCCGTCCGAACATACCAACAAGTCTCAAAACATATTACGAACTTAGTCGAAGTCTCAAATCGTATCAAATAATGCTAAAACCACGAATCGCACCCCAATTCAAGTCTAATGAAAACTAACAAATTCCAACTTCTACATTTGATGCCGAAACCTATCAAACCAAGTTCGATTGACCTCAAATTTTGCACACAAGTCATAAATTACATAATGGTCCTATTCAAATTTCCAGAATTGGATTCCGATCCCTATATCAAAAAGTCAACTCCCTATTCAAACTTCCAAACCTTCAATTTCTTATTTTCGCCATTTCAAGCCAAATTCAACTACGGCCTCAAAATAAATATCGAGACATACTCCTAAGTCCAAAATCACCATACGAAACTATTAGAATCATCGAAATTCTAATCCTGAGTCGTTTGCTCAAAAGTCAAACTCCGGTCAACTCTTTATGTTTAAGCTTCAAAAATAAAAATTGTTCTTTCAATTTAATCCTGAATCGTACGAAAACCAAACTCGACCACACACGCAAGTCATAATACACATTACAAAGATGCTCGTTACCTTAAGTCGCTAAATGAGACGTTAATTCTTAAAACGACAAGTCGGGTCGTTACGCTTTGGGTGTCGTAATTCTCTTCCGAGCAACTACCACAATTTACTAGATGTATTCTTCTGAAATACGCTAGCTGGCTCTAGTTCACCGCTCACCAAGATCGCACCAAGGTTTCGTAATTTCTAATACCACCTTTAAACCCTCCGCATTGATTCCTCATATACGTTAGGAGTGATGTTATTCAACAACTACCTAAATGTACCCTTTTTCAAGCAATACACACTAAATAGGCACAGTCAATTGAGGGCCCTTCAATCAACTAAGATAATCACGTAGTTGAACAAGTAGATAAAATCCAACAGGAAAATTATATTAAATCCAGAAGATTCCATCAAACCCTAGATGAGAAAGTTTAGCTACTCATAACCATACTAACAATCATGATAATAATTGAAAGCATCAAACTATAGATTAAGAAAGAACGGAGGAGAAAACTTTTGTGATTCGTTTCTTCTAAGTGTTTCCGTAGCCTTTTTCCTCTCCAATAGTGTATCCCCCATCACGGTCGATTGCAATTATAGTAACCTAACGAAGAGTCGGGATCAAATCCACAGGGAGCTAGATGGGAGTTAGGAGTATATATTCTAATGCGTAAATTTGAACTATCTTAATTTGCACTTCCACAAAATAGTTTTGTTGCTATTTCTATTTCAAAAATAAGTTTTTCAAAGTAAAGAAATAAGAGGATGATAATTATTTTTGTTGTTTTTCAAGTTTGTAAAAAGCCTAGGGGTATGACCTTTCACCTAGGGTGTTTGCCTAATGGGATAAAATCTTAATGCTTGTTTTGGTGATCGGGGTGTATTATAGCTATCAACTCTCAATTACCCACTCAATACCTCTCGGTCAGAGAGTGGTTTTGCCCAATTTGGCTTTCTCAAGTCTAAATGAGTATCACATAAAACGGTTGATAAAAGCTAAAGTCGGGTTATTACTATCTATAGGTTGAACCATTTTGATTGGGTTAATCAATCTCTCGATTGACCCAATTTCTTGTTAGCCAAGATTTTCTAGGCTAAGTCTCTCTTTCTCAAGTAGAGACTAAGTCAATTAGGCATGAACTAATATTTGCAACCATTAATTCCATAAATTAAAGCATGAACAAGGCTAAATAACAAACACTCAAGCAAAAACAAGCACTAAATTAGATACCCATAAGGTTTACACAATAGGGTTGGGTCACAACCCTATTAAAAATCTAGCTATTCATGCTTGAAATTGTAGAAATAGAAGAAGAAATACTAATTAAGCTCATATTGTAAAGTTAGAATGATAAAATCTATAGTAAAATACTCCAAAATATAGAAAACTGCCAAAAGAGGTAAAGAAAAACGGCTATAGAACTTGTTGTGTCAAAAAGTTGACCTAATTTTATGAAACTCTTCTATTTATACAAGGCTGAAAATTTCGGACAAAAATGCCCTTCGGGAGGTTTTGCGATCGCACAATTCCATGTGCGGTCCACAGAATTCTTCATCTTGCAGGAGCTGGGGTTCTGCGGCCGCATAATTCTGAATTACAGCTGCAAGGTAATATTTTTGCGGTCGGTCCACAGATTTAGCATTGCGGTCGTAACCTGGTCTTCTGCGGTCCACATATTTACTTCTGCGGCCGCAAGGTACTTCTGAAGGATGAGATTTTCACATTCTCTGAAGTTGATCTCAAGATCTTCTTTTGCGGCCGCACAATTCCTGTACGGTCCGCAGTTTGCTCGAAAGTCTGCTAGGATTTCCTTCATTGTCTGTGACCACAAATGGAATTATGCGGACCGCAATTTATTTTGCGACTGCAAAATTCCTTATGCAGACCCACTTTGTATGCTTTTGTACCCTTTTGTTGCATTGATCTCAGACTACTCCTTTTTTAGTCGAATTTCATCTTGGGAGTCCAACTTCCAAGATTCCTGCAAATTGGCACTTTTCATTAGTTTTGGGAACACAATTCAATGTTTTTAGACTAAAACAAAAGCAAAAAGGCATTAATAAGTAGTCTAAATCCCCACTTATCAAATCCTCAAAACTTAAGTCTTTGCTTGTCCTCAAGCAAACAAAATAGTTCCTACCTCCACAAGTTGACGGCCATTTAAGCCATTCAAAGGTGAGCCATTCACACATCAGTTGGGACCAACAATTACCCACACTACTTATGTATTATCAACAAGGAGATAAGTTGAATGTTTATGCTCATATAGTTCTAATGTGACACTTGATCATCAAGAGTTGACTTTATTCATCAAGGAAGCTCGCTCTCTCATATAGGTCATTGTGGATTCTAAACTCCTCCTCCTCCTCTACTCTCCATTTTCATGGCTCACTTAAAATTTTAGCACTCAATCCAAAATCTTAGGAAAGGTTCACTCATCTCTCTCAAGAGAATGTCGCAAGTACGGCTTCAAGTACCATAGGCTTACCCCTCATGTAGATCGCCACTAATGTAAGCTTACTTGGCTCAATATCAGGTAGGACTTCTTTCGGGATGTAATGAAGGCTTTTGGGCTAGTGTTGGATATGCTATGGTTGAGTGGTTACACCTTTCTTAAGCACTCCATCTTTTTATTCTCGGCTCACACCTTGCCAATTCTTTGAGACACTTTTTGTTTCCTGATTGAATTAGAGAGACTTAACATCACTCTTTCTTGATCATGACATTCATTTTATCCCTTTTTGATTTTTCCATGTTCTTGATCATGACATTCATTTTCTCCCGTTTTGATTTCTCCATATTTTGGATCATTGCCTTTCTTTGAATCCCTTAAACTCTTCCACCTATTTACTTTCTTTTGCATTTTTATTTTTGTTCTTTCCTTTTCTTACCTTTCATTCTCATCATTTCTTTTATATTTTTATTCCTTGATACCTATTTCAAGTTCCTCGTCTATCCCCCAAACTTACATTTTTAGCCAATTATTTCACAAGAGTGTTAAGAAAAGCTCGGGTTCCAAGAGAGGGTCACGACAAAACGGGTAAAGGCTTGTAACATGGTTAACAAATGAGACAGGCTCGAGGCTCAAATGGGTTGACTAGGTATAACAACATTGGTATGCAATGGAAAATTCAAGCGGGTCAAGGAAAGCCTACAATCATTTTTCAAGCCAAGAAAAACTTAAGATTTCGCCTTGAAACACATTCGGGGAAAGTTCTAGACCATTCACACGGGAATTTGAACTAGCAACAAAACAGCTCACCCCTCACGCAACTGGATTGTTAAAGAGGATAGAGTCGAGGGCCCACAATAACCACATTCAAGATTTAAAATCAAAATGGTTCGATTAAACCACTCGATGAATGCCTAAGTCAACATAAGAGTCACAAAGTCACTAACTAGAGCTATTTCTTTTAAAAAACTTATTTCTAACCATAAGCACGTAGTTAAGTGTATTGGTGTCAAGTGAAGCATGTTTAACTCTTTGAGCATGACTTAATTATGTCTTTTTATTCATTAATACTACTATTAGTATCTACACACCAAAAACGGACTCAGCCCCTTAAGAAGGTTGTCACGCCATCTATCGTTGGGAAGAGTCACCCGGTTCACACAAAAACTACCTTTGGAAAGAACCGTGGCATAAGAAAACCAATGGCTGCCACAAGCTTGGTAACCTATCTCCAGAGCTTATCCACTGACTTCTTGGAGGCATGGGACTTTCTCATTTTCTTAACTTCTTTTCCCAGCTCTTCGATCACTGACCTATGTTGTACCACGGTGGCCATGATAGTGTTCTGGTTTTCCAGGAGCTTCTTTAGAGCGTCTTCCACTGATGGGGGCATCTGAGGTGCCGATATAGAGGACTATGCTACAACAGTACTGGATAAATCAGACAGCTTTGCAGTAGCTGTCTGCATCCAGTTGTTGAGGCTTGCCAATGTCTGGGAGACTCGCAGCACAGAGAGTAGGGCAGTAGGCATCGACACCGTCTTCAAAGCCAAATGGAACCTGTGACAAGGACTGCTCTAGGAACTAAGGATGGTGGTGAAGGAATAGCTTCGGCACTAGCTGAAGGCTCGGTCGAAGTGGATGGAATTTCAATTTCCTCTGCAGCTACCACAAATGGCTCATTAGATTGGCATGTGGTGGTAGACGACTGATCCTTTTTCTTAGGGTTGTGTGCATCCATTAATGAGTACCATGAGAAGGGCTTCTTTGCCCGCACCTTCGTATCAAAGTCCCTCGGCTCTACCCTCGCATCTGTAAGATACTCTATAATGGTGTTGGGATACGGGTAGGATGTGTCAGCTAGCCGAGCGACCACAAAGATATTGGCCTACATCACGTCTCCCACATTGATGGGGTACCCGGCCATTTTGGAAGCCACTAGAACTGCCCATGGGATAGGAAGATATGTCTCATTCTGGATCGGGTCTAGTCGGATGCATACAAAGGTCTTCTACCCCTTTGCCTAAAAGCTCAGAGTACTCCTATGAATAGAAACCCCTGCTGTGATCCAAGGTGGTGGTGGCCCAGGAGCTGCTAAAATCTCAGCTAGCCAAGGACGAGTTGCATCCCCAAGTGCAAATTTCTCAAGGTACTCTGGGGGATCGACATCATCAAACCCCAAGTAAGTGTTCAATGTGTGCTGGTCAAATCGCACGTTGAGGTTCCTCACTTTATTTACCTTTGTCCTTTTCTTGATATGCGCCACATTGGCGTAGAACTCACGGACAAGGTATTCTTTCGCATCCACCATGCTTTGGCTAAACTACATCCATCCTTTGTGTTCCCGAAATTGTCTCAAAATTGCAGGGTTATACTTTTCTATATCTTTTAACTGAAATTATCGCTCAAGAGTGAGCGACCTCACTGGCCACCATTGACAGAAACTGGTGAAGGAAACCAAACTGACAAATCGGCCATCCCACACCTCTTTCTTTTTCGACCTCTTGAGACCGGTAACATTAGCATATCCACATCTTCCATCATCGGGGATGTCTTGAAATGATGTCTCTCGTGCCTGGCGGACAAGTGTAGTGGAAGGCTCAGAAGCCTGACTGACACTCTCCGAACCCTTGGAGGTGCTATGTGATGATGACGGCTCATCCCTGAGCTGATATATCCCCGACGGTCTTGATTGGACGGTCATCTACTCATGTACAAAGGCTAAGTTTCCCTCTGATACATCCCTAAACGGGACAAAAGAACTGGTCTTTGAGAGGTGTGTACCTCTACCTCTGCCGGTTGTTGTCTTCTTTCTGATTTTAAGTTGTTGGGAACTAGGTAAGGGTCTCTTCCCTCGTCCCCGAGAGGGATCACCCCTTCCTTTTGAAGTGTTACCTATTCCTCTAGATAGAACCATGTTCTATTCCACGCAAAGGCGATTGTTAATTGCAATTCATGTTTAGACACATAATGAACGTAAGGACACACCAAAAGATACTGCGAAAAACACAATAGAAACACTTTTGTAGGGTAGGGAGTTGCGGTCCACAAAATTTTCATTGCGGCCGCAGAAGGAGCATTGCAAACCACATAATTTTCCAGTGCGGCCGCAGAAATGGATTACGGTCCGCACATTTCTCATTGCGGCCGCAATTCAGACATCACCAATATTCCAACTCTCTAATGACAGAGAATTGTCTTGCGGCCGCACTTGAGAGTCACCAATTTTGACAACTCTCTAATCACAGGATATAAGTTATTCTGCAGACGCAATAGGATTTCTACGGTTCACACATTTTTCATTGCAGACGCAGAACCATGCCTTGCTAAGGTGCACTAGTCTTTATCTTTTGCGGACCGCACAATTTCTTGTGCAGTAGCAGATTCTAACAATTACGAATAGACGGTCAATTTTACCTAGGGCTTAAAATGTTTTTGCACAATATTGACATGGAAACAATATCTAAGCATGAAAATCTATTTACCTATTCCCCTTAGAGAATTTTCCAGTCTACCCACTACATATTTACCCCACATAGTTGTTCAAATAGATTCAACAGTCAAATGGTCTAATTTTTTACTAAAATTCTAAAAATTAAAAGAAATTAATCAAGATGATTAAGCATACGAGATGTTAATGAGTGCAAGAGATGAGTGATTAATAGTGGCTAGGCGTGTAGGCAGACAATTTAACAAGAAATTTCAATTTGGTGCAATTTGTGAGCTTAGAGAATGAAAAAGGAGAACAATGCCTTAGCCCCTCTATTTATACTCTATGGTTTCTGTCAAGGTAAAGCGGCGTGAGTGCGGCCACAAAATTCCAATTGCGGTCCGCAATCTGTTTCCTGAGGGCCCAGCTGCCTTGTTGTTTTACGGAACGCATAATTTGTTGTGCGGCCGAAGAATCTGTTGCGGACCGTAGATTTTATTTTGCGGCCGTCGATTGGCCATTTTCCTGACTGACCAACTTCAGAGAGTTGTCATTTTTCACCTTTAACTTATGTGGTCCTCAATGCAATGGTGCGGCCACAGAGTACCTTTTGCTGCAACAACCATAATTGTGCAGCCCGCACAATACAATTTCGGTCCGCAATTCTTCCCACGCTTAACCAAAATTCTGGGCACAATTACTATAAAGTACACTTATCCCTGCAACACACTTCACATCCAATTAGCACAAAAATAACACCTACTACAACAGAAGAAAAGAAAAGAAAAAGAAGCATGGGTTGCCTCCCAAGAAGCTCCTGATTTAACGTCGCGACACAACGCAGATTACCATCATTTGAAATGAATCACTGTCACGACGTGGCCATCACCAACTTTTCCCAAATAATGCTTCACCAGGTGACCATTGACTTGGAATACTTTATTGCTTTTGTTATTCAAGTCCAATGCACCAAAAGGTGTCACACCCACAATTTCAAAAGGACCACTCAATTTAGACTTTTGCTTTCCGGGAAACCTCCTCAACCGTGAGTTGAACAACAAAACAAGATCGCCCGTCTTGAACTCTTCGTTCCAAATGTATTTGTCATGAAGGTACCTCATCCTTTCTTTGTACAAGGATGAACTTGCATAAGCATGGTACCGGAACTTATCCAATTCATTCAAATGTACAATCCTGAAGTTAGTGGCTGCATTCCAATCAAGATTCAACTTCTTTAGAGCCCACATGGCTTTGTGCTCAAGTTCCACCGGAAGATGAAAAGCTTTGCCGAACACCAACCGGTATGGAGACATTACGATAGGAGTTTTAAAAGCAGTCCGATAAGTCCATAATGCATCATCAAGCTTCTTTGACCAATCAGTCTGGTTAGCATTCACTGTTTTGGACAAGATACTCATTATCTCCTGGTTAGGGACTTCCACTTGACCGCTAGCTTGTGGATACTAGGGAGTCGTAACTTTATGAGTAACACCATACTTGCTAAGTAAAGTGTCAAAAGCCTTGTTGCAAAAATGCGACCCCCATCGCTTATGATAGCTAGCGGAGTACCAAACCTTGTGAAAATATTTTTCTTCAAGAAAGACACCACACTTCTCGCCTCATTGTTGGGTAAAGAAACGACCTCAACCCATTTGGACACATAATCCACAGTGACCAAGATGTAGGTGTTTCCACAATATCTCACAAAAGGGCCCATAAAGTCAATACCTCACACATCAAAAGTATTAATCTCCAAAATGGTTGTAAGAGGCATTTCATTTTTTTTTGAGATACCACCGGCCCTTTGACATTCATCATATCTTTTCAGTACATCACTTGCATCTTTGTACATAGTTGGCCAATAGAAATCGCAACTTAGCACTTTCGCCGTCGTTCTTGCTCCATCATGGTGACCACCATATGGCGAAGAATGACAAGCCCCAAGAATATCACTTTGCTCTTCTTCCGGTACACATCTTCTAATTACCCCATCCGTATAAATCCGAAAAAGGTATGGCTCATCCTAATTATAATCTTGACAATCCCATTTGAGCTTCTTCCTTTGGTTTGAAGAGAACTCATCCGGGATAACTCCACACACAAGGAAATTTGCTAAATTCGCAAACCATGGCACCTCTTTCATTGAGATAGCCAAGAGTTGCTCATTGGAGAAGGAGTTAATGATATCAAGGACATCATGCGGCCTCACCTCCTCCTCCAAACGAGACAAGTAGTCCGCCACTTGATTTTCACTCCCTTTTCAATCTTGGATGTCAATATCAAACTCTTGCAACAATAGCACACATCTCATTAACCGAGATTTTGTATCTTTCTTGCTCATAAGATAGCGAAGTGTCACATGATCCGTATGAATAATAACTTTTGCACCCATCAAGTACGGGCGAAACTTCTCAATTGCAAACACAATGGAAAGAAGCTCTTTCTCCGTAACAGTGTAGTTGACTTGGGCACAATTCATGGTCTTACTAGCATAGTAGACCCGATGAAAAATCTTGTTGATGCATTGCCCCAAAATATCTCCAACCGCTGCGTCACTAGCATTACACATGAGCTCAAAAGGGATACTCCAATTAGGAGCGCTGATAATGGGAGTGGTTGTCAACTTGAACTTTAACAATGCAAAGGCTCTCATGCAATCATCATTGAAGTGAAACTTAGCATATTTCTCTAAGATCTTGCACAAAGGTTTCACCACTTTAGAGAAATCCTTGATGAAGCGCCGGTAAAATCCCGCGTGGCCTAAGAAACTCCGCACGTCTTTCACCAAAGTCGGAGGTGGAATTTTAGACATCACCTCAATCTTAGCCTTGTCGGCTTCTATGATGTTCTTTGAGATCTTGTGGCCAAGGACAATGTCTTACTCGACCATGAAATGACACTTCTCCCAATTGAGCACCAAGTTCATTTCTTCACATTTGCCAATACTTTATCCAAATTTTCCAAACAATCATCAAAGGAATCCCCAACCACCGAGAATTCATCCATGAAAACCTCAAGGTAGTCCTCCACCATGTCCGTGAAGATAGCCATCATACACTTTTGAAAAGTCGCCGGTGCATTACATAAATCGAATGGCATTCGCTTGAATGCAAAAGTACCATACGGACATGTAAACGTTGTTTTCTCTTGATCTTCTGGAGTAATAAGGATTTGGTTGTAGCCCGAATATCCATCTAGAAAGTACGACCGACCAACCTATCAAGCATTTGGTCAAGCAAGGGAAGTGGGAAATGATCCTTCCTTATGACTTTGTTGAGCTTGCGATAGTCCATACACACTCTCCACCTGATCACCGTTCTTGTGGGAATCAACTCATTCTTGTCATTGGTGACCACCGTCATGCCCCCTTTCTTTGGGACACATTGCACTGGAGAAGTCCACGAACTATCGAAAATGGGATAGACAACTCTGGCATCCAACCACTAGATAATATCCTTTTAGACCACTTCTTGCATAGACTCATAGAGTCTCTTTTGATGTTCAATAGATGATTTGGCGTTTTTCTCCAAGTTGATCTTGTGCATGAAAAATTTGGGGCTTATTCCACGAATATCCGCCAATGTCCATCCAATAGCCTTCTTCCTCTTATGTAGCACTGTCAATGTAGAGTCAACCTGCACATTAATCAAACAAGAGGAAAGAATAACGGGTAAAGTAGAACAAGGGCCAAGAAATTCATACCGAAGATGTGGAGGCAATGGCTTCAACTCCAAGTTCTGAGGCTCTTCAATTGAAGGCTTTGTAGGAGGAATTTTCCTATTTTAAAGATCCAAAGAGAGTTTTCGAGGTGCATAGTTGTACGACCCCATTCCCTGCAAAGAATTCACACATTCCATGAAGCCATTCATCTCGTCATCATCAAAGTTGAGCAAGACGGCCTCCAACATATCACCCACATTAATCGTGGTATTTGTATCATCAACAATCACATCGGTAACCAAGTCCACAAAAGAACACACTTCAGTGCTATTTGGTTGCCGCATCGATTTGCACACGTGGAACACCACCTTTTCACCACCCACCCAGAAAGTTAGTTCTCCGTATTCCACATCAACAAGAGCCTTCTCCGTAGCAAGAAAAGGTCTTCCAAGAATAATCGTCACCTCATAGTCCACTTCACAATCAAGAATGACAAAATTCACCGGAAGAATGAATTTATCAACACGAATCAATACATCTTCAATCACTCCCAACGATATCTTCATGGTACGAACGGCCTTTTGTAATCTCATAGATGTGGGTCTTGGTTGCCCAATTTCCAAAGTCTTGAAAACCGAATAGGGCATCAAATTGATACTTTCCCAAAGATCACAAAGAGCTTTAGAAAACTTGACACTTCCAGTGGTATAAGAGATTGTGAAAGCACCGGGATCTTCCAATTTAGGATCCAATGAATGCACAATTTTCACTCACTTGATGAGTGACTTTGATAGTTTCAAAATTTATCGACCGCTTCTTTGTCACCAAATCTTTCATAAACTTTGCATAACCGGGCATTTATTCCAAAGCTTTAACTAATGGCACATTGATTGAGAGACTCTTCATCATGTTAATGAACTTTTTGAATTGATTCTCGCCATTTTGCTTGGCAAGACTTTGAGGATATGGAGGAGTAGGCTTAGGCAATGGTGCCTTAGCCTTTTGCACTACCGATTCCGGTATGTCAATAACGTGCTTCCTAGACGGGTTCACTTCCTCTTGAGTATCTTCCACATTGTCACCAATATCAAACCGAACTTCATCATTTGATTGCATCACATTGCTAGGGGTCTCTTATTCTTATACCACTTGCTCATCATCCACAAGTTGCCTTTGACTTGAGGTGGGTGCATTCCCACCTTTTCTACTTCTTGTTGTAACGACCATGGCATGCCCCGTGTCCTTTGTTCCTATTCACTTCACAAGAAAAATTATAACCATTATAGTAAGGGTTGGGGAGGATAAGAAATATAAGCATAACCATGAAAGTGACCATTTTGACCATCACACGCATTCCACAAATAAGATTGACTTGGTATACATAACTCGCTCTCGAAAATATTTTGATAATTTTTCCACAAGTGATTTCCTTCATAATATATACGAGGATCAACAGTAAAATTACCAACACCTAAACTCTCATAATTCCAAGATGTCATGTTTCTAAAATCAACAAGTAGAATAAAATAAAATTAAAAAAATAAAATAAAACAAAACAAAATAAAAGTTCAAACTTGAAACATAGCAATATATATAGCTACAACTACACCAATAGTTCACCGGTAACGGCGCTAAAATTTGATCACGCTCAACTCTAATCCTAAAAAGGATAAGCGGTCCCTACAAATATAATACGGTCTAAAAGTACGGAGTCGAATCCTACAGAAAACTAAGGTTTCACTATAACTATTCAATATCACTAAGAAGACAAGCTCAAACAATTTCTAAGTTATAAATATTAAGATTCTTATGTCTAACTAATTAACTAATAAATTAAAGAAATAATTTAACAACTAAAGCTACTAAGGGTTGGAGACTAAATTAAAGAGGTCTACAACTATAATTTCCCCAATTATCGGAATTATTCCCGCTACATTTCCTACAATTTTGCCTAAGTATCCTCTACCGATCGTGGGTACTTCGGGTGTCGTAATTCTCTTTCGATAAACTACCACAATTTACTAGACGAATTCTTCCGAACTACGCTAGCTGGTTTTAGTTCACCACTTACCAAGATCGCACCAAGGTTTCATTATTCCTAATCCCCATCTTTAAACCTTCCGTATTGATTCCTCATATACGTTAGGAGTGATGTTGTTCAACAACTACCTAAATATGTACCATTTTTCAAGCAATACACACTAAATAGGCATAGTCAATTGAGGGCCCTTTAATCAACTAAGATAATCACATAGTTAAACAAGTAGATAAAATCCAACGGCAAAATTATATTAAATGCAACAGAAAATTATCCTTCAAAAAATTCCATCAAAGCCTAGATGAAAATATTTAGCTACTCATAACCATACTAACAACCATGATAATAATTGAAAGCATCAAACTATAGATTAAGGGAGAACGGAAGAGAAAACTCTTGTGATTCCTTACTTCCAAGTATTCTCGTAGCCTTTTGCCTCTCCAATAGTGTCCCCATCCTCCAAAACTAAGTTTAGGAGGTATTTATAAGGTAGGGTTAAAGTATACACTCCAAAATTAAGGAGGAAATAAAAATGACTCGGATACGCATCGCCGTTGTGGGGCATTGTCAGAGGCACCAACATTACCCCGCGAGGCGCCATCAGAGGCGACGTGATCCAAAATTGCTTTATAACGTCACTCCCTTGTAGTATTTTTTGCGAAAACAAATATGCATGCAGCACACATAATATTAATGAACCTATAATATTAATTCATGCATACTATCAAATTGTATATCAACTAACCAATTTTATTTGGTAAAATAAATAACTACTATAATAACCTTCGTTATTCTTTCCTAATCATAATATGCATGCAATTGCAAGATCCATTATATTTTTGAGATTATGACCATCCATACTATAAATATTGGACTTCATAAATCATAAAGAACAAATAATTAAAGAATGAGTAGACTGTAAAGAATACAGAACCATTGCCACTTCGTTCTTAATTAAGTGTTGCCCATTCGTAGTAAAAGCTGCAATTATTTGAACTTTTTGGAATGGTTATTTTGCTTCATTTTTTTTTTTTTTAAACCGAAATCCATGTAATCAGATACTGGACAGTTAACTTTAATTTTATCGTTAGCGACACTCGAAGTAATCAATGTTGGACTGTACTTATTCTCTTCTGGTTTTCAATCCTCTCAATTTAGTTTCGCTCGACACGACTAAAGTAAAACATCAACAACGTGACCATACCCTTTTGGCTCTTGATTATGTTCTACTCGCGATAATGATATTGTTCACCTCTTATTTATGAAACCCAGTAAAAAGTTTGAACTTTGTTCTCTCATACTTTTGTATGACACTTTCACCCATCTAGCATTTGACTTGATACAGGCCCCAAAATATGCAACAAATGATAATGAGTTGTGCAGAATGAGCTAACTCTCTCATAGAAAAGACCTCACCAGGCATCGCCCCAGCATCCCATGCCAATGTTTTGCCCCAGTCAGAACATCAATTTCATATTACAACAACAAAAAACTCGTTTATTTCCACAAGTGGGGCCTGAGGAAGATAGCATACGTGCATACCATACTCTTACCTTGTGAAGGTAGAGAGGTTGTTCTCGGCTCAACGAAAGCAAAATCACAGCAGTTATGACAAAGAATTACGGAAAGAGAAGCAATAACAGCCAGAAAAATAATATAACTGAAGCAAAAAAAATGATAAGTCACAGCTTCCAATGAGATTGCCAGCCAAAACAAATAATACAATTTTGACATCACAGATATACATCAGAAAACTGAGAATTGAATAGGGTTCGGCTCATTTCTGTAGCTATACAAGGATGAGTAGAGTACCTACTTTTTTAACCATGGGAGAATATCAAGAATTCCTCAAGACATTATTCATCTGTTCAAAACTGGTGAACATATGCAAAACATAAAAAGTAAGGCAACACTGGTTAATGCATACCGAAGAAAAAAAGAAATTTTTAGAGAGCTTGAGCAAATGAATCCTTAGTTGCCATCATCGCCCCAAGCATCATTCCTCATATTTTGTCTTGAAACTATCCTGTTCTTCCTGGCTTCCTCCTGTCTCCTATATTCTCTGGATCCAAAGTCCGTAGAAGGCAACTTTATACCCATACTTTGAGCAATCAATCTCTGGGCGGTTCTAGCTGATGTCGGGGGTCTTCTACGAGGGGGCTCCAGATCTATAAAATACATTTAGTGAGTACCATAAATGAACCAGAAAGCATCTTACAACAAAATTTTCCAGTAATAACTGGATAAGCAGGGATAGAAAAAGGCATAAGAAAACTGTGGCAGATCAGAACGAAGCATGTTCAGTCAACATTTATATATTTTCCTCGAACCACCCACAAGAACAAACCATCGGATTTCCAAATATAAGTAATAGTGAAAATTAAGTTATATATATATAAAAACAATAGTAGTAGCAATAGTAATAATACTAAAAGTTCTCTATATTTTTACTGGCATGTAAATCAACGTACTAACAAGAATAAAACCTATTCCCAGTTAGTAAATATCGCCTATAAGGATTTTTTTCTTCCATTATGCCCTATCGCTCAAGACAACTTCCTTCCATATTATTTTAGGCCTACATTGCCCCCTTTTAACGCCTTCACTCACCATAGTTTCACACCTATGGACCTAGTTGACGTAGGAGATTGACCAAATCATCTCACGTTTTATCCTCGATGTTTGCTACTTGCAGCCTCTAGTGAATGTTATCATTTTTAATCTTATCTAATCTTGTACGATCGCACATCCATCTTAGCATCCGCATCTCTACAACATTCATCTTGTGAATCTTTTGACCTTTAGCGGCCTAACATTCAATACCATATATGCCAGTCTTATAACTGTTCCATAGAACATACCTTTCACTTTGGTAGGTAAATTCTATCACATAACTCACTGGTAGTGCTTGTCCATTTGATAGTACAAGCATATCGCACCTAAATACAAGGTCAGGTTTCTGCTCCCTAATGGACTAAAAAGAACTGCATAATGATGTAGTGAGATTTCTGGTGCTACAATTTCACCCTTTTTGGTCCTCTTCAATACATCAAAGATGTTATTCTATATATACGGTCACACGCAAATACGTGTATGTGTGTGTGTACATACACGTACCCATATATAGTATATGTTAAATACAAGCATATGACACATAAATATAAGATTTTTTAAACATTCAATCACCATGATACTTGTCTTCATTTTTTCCCAGCGTCTTATAAATTTCATGAAAGAAGACTGAAATCTGCAATTAAAATTTTCAAATTGCACGTCACTCTGTTGCCACAATTTCATCTATTTTCTGTCTGCTAAGGATTTTATTTTTCTCTTCCACTTTCAAACTTCCACGACAATTTCAATTAACAGAAATAAATCCTCTTTTATCCTATTGTCAAGTCAAATATTCGAACTGTTTATATTGAAAAATATTGGGAAAGGAGATTTTTTTTTAGATCATTGATCTGAATTGGTGCTGAAGCAAATTGGAGGAGAGGAGCAAGGTTACCTATTGGCGGAATTGAGCTCAAAAGTTCATCCTCCTCACACAGTACTCTCACTGTAAATGGACATTGTATCGAGTTGCTGGCCTGTAATGCTGCATCACAAGATAAGAGTAGCTGAAACATGGTTACAAGCACTAAATATGACCATGATAAATAATAGTTTTGTTATCAAAGCAGGAACATTTATGTGAAATTTTGTGACCACATGTTAAATATTTTCCACTTGTTCAACTTGGATTTTCAGTAGATTCTCCTAAGTATCTCTAACGAGTACCACCAACTTGTAAATTTCAGTCGATTATCCTCGAACTATCAAATTAAGTGTGCATTCTACCCATACTTCATCAAAAAAGCGCACTGTATCCATGATTCAATGGAAATTTATCTTTCTCCTTTTTAATTATTCTTAGTAACTATACTTCTCAAATCCAATATTTTTCCTGCTGCGAGGAAATTCTTAAGGAAATGGAAAATAGAACTCTGCAATATAAGTGTTCATTTAATGCTAGTTTTTATATTTTAAATAGATGGGGTATGTGGGGTCATTTGGAACATTTTCTCTAGAGAGATCTCTCTGGAGCCAGTCTCGCCTTATCAGAGCTGTATGAGATAAACTTAAATGGACTTAATACACAATGTTCAGCAAACTTCGTCATAACTGTGTATTTACAGTAGATTGTACAGACTTGGAAATTACAAAGAAAATCCAATCCTAAAAGAGCACAAATGCTTCTATCAACTTATATTTCCTATAATAAAATAAGAAAAGCATCAAAGCCACAACGCTTAATGTGATGTCACGTGCATTATAGTAGACCACAAAACCACCAAAACCTTGGCTATCCAAGCATCAAGAAGTTTGGCAAAATGAAGTGCCAAGTATGTTTTTGATGTGGGGATCAAGTTTAAGAAGGAAACTAGTTCTTTTGATTTGGGCAGAGATTTCAAACATGTATTTAATGGATGCAGGGGTTCAAACCATACATAAAAGCTGCTGGACAGATTTGTGTTATTGCATTAATTTTATATTAAATAAAAAACAAGCCTATGTGTGGTGTAAGGTTTTTAATGTTAGCTATTTTACTTTTTCCTTAAAGAAAAAGGTCCACGCTGTCGTAGAAGTAAAATAATAAGTAGTTTCCTTCGTGTTTGAAGGTAATCTTAGTAGGAAATGTGTCACAAAAATGACAGAGCTTTCTTTTTGTATTGTCTGCAGTCAGCAATCAACTAAGTCAACATACCTAAAACAGGAAAAACTTTAGGATAGGAAATTTGTTTGATAAATTGACAAAAAAATCTTTTTAGGTTACAAAACATTGAAGAGCATATCAATCTATTCAAAGCATATCCATTCGAAGTATTTTAGAACAGGAAGTAATTACTCCTTTCCCTGTTTACACTTCTCCTTTAAAGTGTTTTACCTTTAAAGAAGGGACGGGAAGGGAGGGTCCACAATCTGGGTTTCATTTCAAAAACATTTTCCATGAAAGAATACAAAACAAAACATACCATTTTTACTGCTTCTTCTAATATTTTGAAATGAAATGGAGTTTCATTTACTAGATAAGCCTCAAAGTATATAAAGGACTTTGTGAATCTCCTATTCCAAAAGAGGTAGACAGAAACATTTGATTAACTGGAAAAGCTTTCCTACTTATCCAAAAATCTAAAGATTAGCTTCTCTTTCTCCATTAGTGACATTTATGCTCAAGCAAATTTGACTAACTATTTGCTTCTTTTGAAATTTGTTTGCTCCGTAAGTGAACCCCTTCTTTTTATAATCATTACAAGAACGAAACTCCGTCTGTATTATAGGCTATACGATTTTTGTTGACTGTGATGTCCCTCCCCTTTAGTCTTTCCCATTTCAGTCTAGACCAAAGGGCTCTCACATACCATACTTTGGAAATATAAATCTGACCTCCAATGTCCATCTGACACATTTTTCTATGAAAAGCAAAATAATTTCCTAGCCATTGATAGTGTAAAGGACTGATGATTTAGTTGAATTCATCTGGCAGAGAAACTCAGACATATTAGCTCTCAACTTTGCAGTTAACAATCAAATAAACTAGGATAAGGGTTCCCTTTGTAATAGAACCAAGACGCCAATACATAAATTAAACATCAAGAAAGCACGGAGAGTCATTAAATGCTACGCCTTTGGCAGGAATCAATTTTAATTTCAAACACAGATAAAGAGAATGAACTAAATTACCAAGGGATGGTGTTCTGAAAACTGCAAGTGCAACTGTATCGTTGACCCAGCGAATTGCAACATCGTCTTTAAATTTCTCCAACAGTTTCTCAAGATCATTTGTTTTAGTGCTTGGTGAAAAATCAGCCAGAACCAAGACGTGGCGTGTTCCATAGTCTACTGAAATTTACAAAAGAAAAAATACATAAAAGAAGTGAGAGAGGAAAAGTCAGCCACTAAATGGAGAGGGGAAGAGGAGTAACTCAAAATGAGAATGTTGTCATGCACAATATGGACATTATTTCAGCAGAAACAGTGAGAACAATTCTAGAGAAATTTATCAGACGTCAAGCGCACTCGTTCCACTACACTATTATTTTATTTTGGCATGATGATGATATAAGTTGAGCTGAAGAAAGAAGAGAGGATTCATATCTCTGACCCCAACTTTGTTTGGGACTGAGTCGTAGTAGTTGTTGTTGTCATGTGCTCTCATCCCTTTCATTATAAGTTGGGAACAGTTCTAATATTAAGTGCTCACATTTGAATCTAAGACCTAACAACAAACAAAACAACAACAAACCCAGTAGTTTCCCACAAGTGGAAAACTACTAAGAATTTAAGACCTAACGAAGATTCTTAATTTCCACCAAGGTCTATCATTCACATGAGACATAATAAACAAATTTTATTCGCATCACTGTATTTTTGCACATGCTTTATCAGAAATAGTAGGCAAGAAAGGCCAATTCAAGTCGTTACATCACCATATGTCAAAACAAACAAACTCGCGCTTACAAAATTTGAAGTACTTGGTTGGGAACAGGAGAATCAAGTTGCCACCACAAGTTAACATAAAGCTCATCACTACTTCAGTACCAAATGGCAAGTAGCTACACGCCGCAGAAATGAGAAAACAAAGCAATAAAGCATATTCAGTCAAACATAGCTGGTTTTCTAATATGCATAATACAAGTCAAAGCACAAAAGTATAAACAGGATCCTCCTAATAGATTTTGCAGTAACTTAAGGCCTCTTTAAGCAATCTAGTAAATGTGACTTATGTGCCAAAATTTCCTGAAGTGTCATTCGGTGGAATCAAGTCTATTCTGAAAAATCAGTAGGAGTAAACTCAATTACATTTGCCTCTGCTTTCTGATAAAATATTTATTCTTATGTCAATATTGAATGATAATCTAGCCCTATGAAAAACAATATCTCCATGTCACCATTAACAAAAGTAACAATACAAATAGGCGACTGTGCACACTTCAACCAAGGACATACCAAGCACAAAAGTTTACGCTTGCTCCATTTATTTTCCTACTATAAGGAATAACTGGGAAATAAAACGTAGAGTAAAATTCCCATAAAAGACCTTTTTCCTCTTTCCCATTAAGGAAAATATCAGACTACAATGAGAAAATGTGGTTACATATTTAATACTTACTGTGACATACATAACACATTGGATTGCTTAGAGTGACATTTTGAAACACATACAAATATAGCATTTCTGTAACCAGAAAAACTGAGTTGACTAGGCATACGCTGATAGCCAAATCTTTTCTCAAATGAAAAGAAATATATTGATAATCAAAATAATGACATGATAACAGCTGATGTCCAAATGATGCCTTGCTTGAAAAGAACGCAGCCATACATTTTTTTGTATCAGAGCTCCCTTCTGAAGCATGGGAAATAGTTTCATCTTCAAAGTCATCATTGGCAGGCCCATCAGAGTGCTGATCACTGTAGAGACTTTGTTTCTGATAGGCGAATGTACCCCTTCCACGTCGCTTGGGACCCTGAGAGGTGACACCCTGAACTTTTGAATCCTGCAAAGAAATTTTTGAGACTTCTGGCAAGTACTGTGGGGAAAGTAATTCATCTGGAGCACGATCAGCAATAGCTTCCCAATCTGTATTCACCACAAGATTATTTCTTCAAAATTCAATATACACTAACTAGGAGCCAGTAATGGGCAATACAGAAGGGCATAAAGCCAACTTCCTATACCAATTGACACTGAACCAATTTTGTAGTCTTAACTGGTGGCTCGCAAAGTTCACAAGTGAAACGAACTTTTCAAATGTATGCAAAGCTTAATGTGACACGTTCTCCATATTAACATGGACGAAAGGAACCTACAGTTAAAGAGGCCAGTTTCGACAAATATAGGAAATCGACATTGTTCTCTAGTCGACAAACAATATATTGTTTTTGATAGGTATCATATCCATAACTGCACACTTAACTGAGAATCTCTACTATCTTAGAATCTTTCTTCTTTTAATAAGATATTCATACATCTAATTCCAAATGGTCTCATTCCAAATATAATAGCCTAAGTTCAATGAAGACATGTAAGAGTCTCTAATTTAGACGGTAGGGTATGTACCATCATCAGGCGCATCATCATTCTGTGAGGTTTCAATTTGCAAGCCGAGGTGATCCTCTTTACCACCTGAAAAATGAGGCAATGCTAATAAGTCCGAGAACAAGAAATGCAGAAAGAATGAAAGAAATTCGAAAATATTTTTTCGTGGAAAATTTTTTACTGGGAAAAAGGGTTTTGGGATAATTAGAAGTTGACAACATTGTAACTGATATGAATAAGAGTTCGGAAATTTGTTAAGAAAGCAATCACTATTCCCCTTTTAGCACATTTGAAGTTAATCGAACACTTGGAGTTTAGCAAATAACAAATCAAGAATCTAGACAAAGGCCAAATAAAGAGGAAAACTAATTAAATGCAAAAGCCTCGTTTTGTGAAAGTCCACCTCCCGAAGTTCCACCACCAGTTGACTCCTTGTTTGCATTTACATCCCTGGAAAACCAAAACCGGAATAAGAAGCTCAAGAATAATCGATACCTATGTCATATAAAATCAAGAAATGCAAAGTTTCCCCTTTCTTTCGCAACCAAAACAAAGAGAAGGACAAGAAAATATTTGGTGTTCTGACCTATTTTCTTTAATAGAATCTTGCTGCTGTTTAATGACAAATGCCCTTGAGCGCGTCTGGTCAGCTTGTAAAGATAATCCTTTAGTAGAATAGAGTTTGGACAAATCCAGTAGAGCAGTAGATAACTGTTTAACAAGTTGAGAATCTGATGGAGAAATTTGGGACTCAATTTCTAGCTTTGAAACCATTTTTTCTAGTAAAGAAATGGCTTCATTGATTTCTCCGCCATCAACGAGATCCTCCACCTTCTCCGACCAGTTTGCCCCGCTGTCCATTCCCAAAATCGGGAGTGCTGAATTGGGTCTTTACAGTAGGATTTCAGAGAATGGAGCACTCAGAAATTGCATAGGCTTTCCAGAAAGGCTTTTTCGTACCTTTACCCTTTATATATGTTCTTCTTATTCATGTACCTAATTGAAAATAAGTTTTTCTTTAGGGGAGAATTTGCAAACAATTACTAATGTTAAACGGGCCGGACCAGCCCAGCCCATATTAAACTGATTCCAAGCCTATCACCAGACTCTAGCATGTTCTTGTCCTGAGTCGGTCCATTAGACAAGGATAGATAAAGGCCAAATACAAAATTAGCTAGTCGTCTGAAATAATTGCATTTGTTAGCTTAAACAAAAAAACAATATATATATATATATATATATATATATATAAAATATAAAAATATATTTTATCGACTATTATTTTTAAAATAGTTAAAAATATATTTTTTTAATATATAAATATATAACTGACAGCACATTTGAGGCAAAGACCTTTGAAATAGATATTCTAGGCATAGAGATAGTTTAGTTTGTGCTAGCATATCATATCCATAGATGGTACATATACATGCACTAGAGGTATTTAGATAAAGTTGTTAATTGCTATCATAGTGTGGATACAAATAATGTATGTCATTCAACGATTTTCTTAGAAAAGCTCGAAATAAGAGTTTGATATCAGGTCTTGTTTTTTATTTAATTTGGAAATTAGAAAACGTTCAACGGAGTATTATAGCCCGTTCGGCCAAGCTGGAAAAATAAACTTATTTTAAAAAGTTTTTTTTTTTTTAAAAGTATTTTTCAAAAAAGTACTTTTGGAGCAAAACAGTTTGTGTTTGGCTAATCAATTTGAAAAGCACTTTTAAACAACCATTTGTGTTTGGCCAAGTTTTTCAAAAAGTATTTTTAAGTATCAAATTACGAATAAGGACATGAAAAGATTTGCTTAATAGTTAATGTTATATAAGTCGATAAATAATCACATATTTATTATTAAAGATTATAATTAAGTCTTTTTATTTTATTCAAGTAAAATATAAAAATAAATTTTAAAAAGTACTTTATTCTTTTAAGATAATTTGGATATAAAACATTCAACGAATATGAAAATTCATCACAAAATTTATTATATATTACTAAATAGCTTAAACTAAGTAAGGTTGTTTGGTATATATAATATTTTGCTAAGGATATTTTTGGTCGGAAGAAAAGTCAAAATTGCTTCTGCTTCTGAAGAGAAACTGTTTTTTTCTGTTTCTAGCAAAAAAATATTTTTTTCCCCAAAAAAAAGCTTGGCCAAATACCTCAAATTGAGGAAAAAAAAAATACTTTTTTGAAAGAAAAAAAATACTTTTGACTTAGGTAGAAGTTTGGCCAAATCAAGCTATTAAAATTCTTGACCTACTTATATACTTCGTACGTATTTCGTATGTGATGTTCTTGTGGTGTGCTTTACATGCTAGAATGGTTCGGGCTTCGGGGAGAGATACGAAAAGGGACTTAGGTCTTAGCAAGACTTTATTGTTTCTTCTATTTCCTGAAGATTAAATCGCGGGAGGAGAATAACATTAGTGTACCTGTCAATAACGCAACAGAAAAATTATTGAACTCAACACCAAAATAATAGCCCCAAGTCGCACTTTGAATCTCTAAAAAACGGAGTTCTTGTTTCCCATTTGTATACGGGTAAAACCAAGCTCATGATGCACCTCGGCCTCCGACAAGATAAGCAAGGCTCGAGACATGGTGGCAAGGGACCGATATCGAGCCAAAAGTCCCATCGAGCCAAAAGTCCCACCGAGCCAGAATCTGGGGGCACGACGTCTGCCCTCGAGAATGTCGAGGTCATGGTTCCGGAATCAGTCCTAGCTTCGAACGACTTCGAAGAACATTGTCGGACAATCAAGCATAGCCAACAGAAGGCCGAAACATCTGTGACCGTCCGGATATTACGGCGGAGATCTCGACACGCATCGATAAGGAACCGGTAATCAGTTAATTAGATGATTTTTTTACCTTTTATAGAGTTGTACCTAAAGTAAGACTCCCTACTATATAAAGGGGGTCTGATAATTCATGAAGCACATTGTAACACGCATGCCAAAAGCAATATATATCGTTATTTTCTCTGTCACTAGATCTTTCTCTTTTTTATTGGTGTCGGTAGTGGTGAGCCCGACTCGAGGGTGACTATTTCACTAAGGCTGGAATTATCCTACTCGTGTGGTTTGAATTTATTTTATCTTTGTTTGTTCAATAGTAACTTAATTTATCGCTTTGTATCAAATTAATCTGCGTATCCTTAAAACCACTTACAAATTTAATTGTTATCCGATTTTGAGGGTAAACAGTTTGGCGCCCACTGTGGGGCTAAGGATAATAGTGGCTATTTGATACAAACTTCTATAACACACCCTATTTTACACTTGTTCTTTGAAGTGTCTCTAATTTCAGGCCAAAGTTTAAAATATCGAACTCCCAATCAGCCCTTCTAAACGTGGATGCTGAATCCGGCCACCATGGCGAGAACAACAACATAGCGCCCGGTAACGAGGTGATCCCCCCCCCCCGCCGCCGATCTTGGCGGAGTTCCAGCCGCGGACCTGATTGACGCGAGCTCGCATGTGGCCATCAATGAAAATTTGCCTACCGATCGAGAGAACAGCGTCCGCAGGGAAGTCCGATCGATCGCCCAGAATACGCACAACAGTGAAGGTGACGGGATCGGTTTGCGGGTGATCTTCAAAATATTACAGGCTTAAAAAGCAGCGATAGCCCAGTTGCAGAACCAAAGCCGCGCGCCAAGTAGAAATGAGCCTGAGCCATCCCGAGAAGTCACCCGCAAAAATAAACCAATCACTGGAAGGTCGAATAAAAATGAATCGAAGACCAACCCCGAGATCATAAAGATGCTCGAGGAACTGACAAAACGGATAGAATAGAGAGAGAGATAAAATCAAAGCCAATAACAAAAAGATAGAAACCTACAATTCCAAGGTCGACCAAATCCCAGGAGCACCACCGATATAAAGGGCCTAGATTCCAAGAAGTTTGTTCGAAAACCTTTTCCTCCGACCGCAGCTCCGATACCGATCCCTAAGAAGTTCCGCATGCCCGAGATTCCTAAGTACAATGGAACGACCGACCCAAATAAGTATGTGACCTCCTACATGTGCACCATCAACGGTAATGACTTGGAGGATGATGAGATCGAGTCTAACCTAGTGAAAAAGTTCGGGAAAACTCTATCCAAGGGAGTTATGATATGGTATCACAACCTACCTCCTAATTCTATTGACTCATTTTCTATGTTTGCATATTCCTTCATAAATGCACACGCCGGGGCTATAAAGGTCGAGACCAGGAAATCAGACTTTTTCAAAGTGAAACAGAGGGATAATGAGATGATCAGGGAATTCGTGTCCCGGTTTCAAATGGAACAGATGGACTTGACTCCGGTCGCGGACGATTGGGCCGTTCAAACCTTCACCTAGGGACTCAATTCTCGAAGCTCGTTGTCTTCACAACAGTTGAAACAAGATCTGGTAGAATATCCGGTTGTTACTTGTGCCGACGTGCATAACCGGTATCAATCAAAAATCAGGGTCGAAGACGATCAACTTGGGGCCTCTTCCGGGTTCGTTTATCCCGTCGGAGCCGTCGACAGAGTCAAGAGAGACATTGACCGTGAACCAAGATCGAACAGGTATCGGTATCATCCATATAATGGAGACCAAAGAGGTAGTGGGTCTGGGCGAAACCCTATGAGAAGTGAAAGGAGAAGTAATCTAGGTCAAAACAACTGGGGACTCATGAGCAAATACAGTTTCGACAGGCCCATCGAGCCTAAGGAAGTGCCAAGCCTATCGCAGTACAACTTTAACATCGACGTCGCCGCCACTGTATCCACTATTGGATGCATCAAAGACACCAAATGGCCTTGACCTCTACAGTCAGATCTATCCCAAAGGGATCCTAATCTAATGTGAAAATATCATGGCACTCACGGCCACAGAACAGAGGACTACTGACAATTAAGAGAGGAAGTAGATCGGCTATTCAACAACGGACATCTCCGAGAGTTCCTGAGCGATCGAGCCAAGAATCATTTCAGGAATAGAGATTCTAATAAACAGATCAACATGAAGAACCTCAGCACGTCATTAACATGATCGTCGATGGGGTCGACGTCCCCTAGGGGCCGATCCTAAAGCGAACCAAAGTATCCATCACAAGGGAGAAACGAACTCGGGATTATTTGCCGGAGGGGACTTTGTCTTTCAATGACGAGGATGCTGAAGGGATCGTGCAGCCCCACAACGATGCATTGGTAATATTTGTATCCATAAATAAATCTTGAGTTAAGCGTGTGCTAATTGATCCAGGTAGCTCGGGCAACATCATCAGATCGAGGGTCGTAGAACAGCTCGGTCTACAAGATCAAATCGTGCCTGCAGTCTGAGTTCTAAATGGATTCAACATGGAGTGTGAAACCACTAAAGGGGAGATAACATTACCAGTGAATGTCGCTGGGACCATTCAGGAAGCCAAGTTGTATGTAATCGAAGTAGATATGAGGTACAATGCTCTATTCGAGAGGCCATGGATCCACAACATGAGGGCAGTACCCTCGACTCTACACCAAGTGTTGAAATTCCTGACGCCATGAGGGATTAAAATGATCTACGGAGAACAGCCAGCCATAAAGGAAATGTTCGCGGTCGAAGAGGCGACCCTGATATCCGCACTTACAACGACAAAAGGTCCAGGTTCGATCATCAGGAAGAAGCCAAATAGCAATTACCAACACCGGGCCTAACCCAACCGGGGAAGCAGGGGACCGATGGAGACGATGACTACAGGGTTCCTAGGTCTTTTATAGCCCCCGATGACTCCGACGCCACTAAATCAACGGTCAAGGAGCTGGAATAGGTCATATTGATCGAGCATTTGCCTGATCGAAAGGTATACCTGGGCACGGGGTTAAGCCCCGAGCTCATAAAAAAACTCATTCAATTTCTTATAGCTAACATAAATTGTTTCCCTTGGTCCCACCTTGATATGACAGGGATCCCACCAGACATAACCACTCACAAGCTGAGCCTGGACCCGAAGTTTTATCCAGTCAAACAGAAAAGGAGACCTCAGTCTGAAGTCAAGCATGCATTCATCAAAGACGAGGTATCTAAACTCCTAAAAATAGGGTCCATTCGGGAGGTTAAATACCCGGATTGGTTAGCAAACGTAGTGGTATTCCCTAAAAAGGGAATAAATTAAGAATGTGTGTGAAATATAAAGATTTGAATAAGGCATGCCCCAAGGACTCTTTCCCTTTGCCCAACATCGATCGCATGATCGGTGCGACGGCCGGCCACGAGGTCCTCAGTTTCTCGAAACCTATTCCGGGTACAACCAAATTTGGATGGACCCGGATGTTCAGGAAAAAACATCTTTCATCACTAAGTACGGTACCTACTGCAATAACGTAATGCCATTCAGACTAAAAAATGCCGGTGCCACTTACCAATGCCTAGTAGATCGGATGTTCGAAGAAGAAATAGGAAAATCAATGGAGGTTTACATTGACGACATGTTAGTTAAGTCCCTGCGAGCAGAAGACCATTTAAAACATTTGCAGGAAACCTTCAACATATTGAAAAAAGTACAATATATTGAAAAAATACAATATGAAGCTGAACCCGGAGAAATGCGCATTCAGAGTCGGATCCGGAAAATTCCTCGGATTCATGGTGTCCAACTAGGGGATCGAGATCAACCCTGATAAAATCAAGGCCAAAGAAGACATTACCGTAGTGGACAACGTTAAGGCCGTACAAAGGTTAACCTGGCGCATAGCTGCTTTGAGTTAATTCATCTCGAGATCCTCCCATAAGAACCATCGGTTCTTCTCACTGTTGAAGAAGAAGAACAACTTCTCATGGGCTCCGGAGTGCGAACAAGCCTTGGAGGAACTCAAACGGTACCTCTCGAGCCTGCCATTGCTTCACACTCCGAAAGCAAGCAAACATTTGTACCTGTACTTAGCAGTATCCGAAGTAGAGGTAAGTGGAGTCCTGGTTCTGGAAAAGGAAGGTACGCAATTTCCAATCTACTATGTTTGCAGTACTCTAGGCGAGGCCGAAACTAGTTATTCGCACCTAGAAAAATTGGCGCTCGCTTAGCTATGCGCCTCTAGAAAGCTAAAATCGTACTTTCAATGCCACCCCATATGTGTTGTAACTACTTACCCATTGAGAAACATAATGCATAAACTCGAGCTCTCTGGACGATTGGCCAAATGGGCCGTAAATCAGTGGGTACGATATAAAATATCGGCCCCGGGTCGCCATCAAGTCTCAAATTTTAGCAAACTTCGTGGCCGACTTAACACCGGCCCTAATACCTGAGGTCAAAAGAGAGTTGTTGTTGAACTCGGGGACTTCTTCGGGAATCTGGACCCTCTTTACGGACAGCGCCTCGAACGCAAAGGGGTCCGGACTTGGCATTATATTGAAGCCACCAACAGGTAACGTAGTTAGATAATCTATTAGGACTGTAAAATTGACTAACAATGAGGCCGAGTGTGAGGCCATTCATTGGCCCACT
Organism: Nicotiana tomentosiformis; assembly: GCF_000390325.3. Lineage (NCBI taxonomy): Eukaryota > Viridiplantae > Streptophyta > Magnoliopsida > Solanales > Solanaceae > Nicotiana > Nicotiana tomentosiformis. The sequence continues at coordinate 93,996,466 of NC_090817.1, read as the reverse complement.
CACAATATGCTTAGGACCAGGAGACACCGAGTATGTTCTGAGGGAAGTCCATGAAGGCACCTGCAGAAATCATTCGGGAACTGAATCATTAGTTTGGAAAAATAATCAGAGTCGGCTACTATTGGATCGACATGGAAAAGGACGCGAAGGAGTTCGTACGAAAATGTGACGGGTGTCAAAGGCATGCTCCGATGATTCATCAGCCTGGGGAGCTGCTACATTGGGTCTTGTCACCCTGGTTGTTCATAAAATGGAAGATGGACATCGTTGGCCCCCTTCCATGGGCACCCGGTAAGGCTCAATTTATATTGTTTATGATTGACTTTTTTCTAAATGGGTGGAAGCCCAGGCGTTTGAGAAAGTTAGGGAGAATGAAGTCATTGATTTCATCTAGGACCACATAATATGTTGGTTCGGAATGCCGACCGAGATCGTGTGCGACAATGGGAAGCATTTCATCGATAGTAAAGTAAGCAAGTTTTTAGAAGACCATAAGATCAAAAGGATCCTATCAACACCCTATTACCCTAGTGGGAATGGGCAAGCGGAGTCCACGAACAAAACCATACTCCAAAACCTCAGAAAGATATTGACCGACGCCAAAGGAAAATGGAAAGAAATCTTGTCCCAAGTCCTATAGGCATACCGTACGACCTCGAAGTCCAGTACCGGGCCACCTCATTCTCGTTGGTTTACGGTGTCGAAGCTCTAATACCAGTCAAAGTGGAAGAACCGAGTCTCAGGTTCTGATATGTGACCGAAGAGTCAAATGACGAGGCCATGAATACTAGCGTGGAATTGTTAGATGAAAGGCGCAAAGTCGCCCTTGTCCTGTTGGCCGCCCAAATACAACGGATTGAGAGGTATTACAATCGAAGAGCCAACCTTCGACACTTCAATGCCGAGGACTTAGTGTTAAGGAAGGTCACACTAAGCACCCGGAACCCGAACGAAGGGAAGCTGGGGCCAAACTGGGAAGGTCCATATCAAATTATCGAGATCACCGGAAAAGGATCATACAAACTCGGAGCAATGAACTGTGAGCTACTACCGAACAACTAGAACATAACTCACTTGAAACGATACTACTGCTAAGTTACGGCCCTATTCATTTCTTTTATTTATTTATATTTTGGACTAACACTTGCAGGTGACCGTCAAAGAACAATACAATTTTTAGGCCTGAAAGCACGCGATGCACTCTTTTTCCCTTGAACCGGTTTTGTCCCAAATGAGTTTATCGGCAAGGTTTTTAGCGAGGCAACAATGGATTGTGCTAACTTAGAATTGAAGACCGATTATGAATCAGTGTCCAGGATCACATCAACAATATTCGAGGCTTCTCTATAATCGGCCTTGAACACCGGGGGGCATCACCCTCGGATAATATTTTTAGCAAGGAAAGAAACTTTGTGCTCAAATAGTCTATGCTCGATCGATAGGATTTACTGTAAGGGACAAACAGTCAAATGCACCATGCCCAACATAGACTACCCGAGCCTTGACACAAAGCTTTTACACATGTGTGACCTTGTATATTACGCACATAAATGAAAGGAAGTTTCAACCTTGCGGATAAATATTTTGTCCCTTAATTTTTTTTTCCTTACATTTGGTACCCTAAAGACATAGAACCCAAGGGACACCTCATTCGGTGACTGCCTCCCAAGGCAGGTTCGGACGACCCGGGATAACGAAGACCAGGGGCACAAAGCTTATTAGGCAATGCTCGAACTGTAAAGGCTACAACCATCTACATTCGAGGACGGTTGTCTTGGGTAAGCTCAGACGACTCGGGGTAACAAGCCCACTAGGCAACTCCCGAACTAGAAAGTCTATGACTGTCCTAGAATGGCTCAAAGACGTCTGAGACCCGTAACCAAAATATTAGGCCCTTAAAATTTCTAAACCGGTTCAAAAGGCTACTCTCGGTAAATTGTAATCTAAGATATTCTAAGTACTTTGGGGAAAGCTTCCGATCATACCAAGCCCCCCACAAGTCTTAAAAAAAATAATATCGAGAACAAGGCATGTTCGAACCTCCAAACAAGACCTAATTATTACGTGCTAAGGCATTCGATATCTTTATGATCATAAAGAAAATAGCGAAAAGAAACAAGCTTAAAAACTGTCGGAGAAAACAAAAAGCCTTATATATATATATATATAAGAAAAAGATCTTTACAAAGGACTAACGACCTCAACAAAAACTACAAAGGTGCAAATATGATGAAAAATCTACAAGGCACCTAAACAGCCTCGTCTTCGCCGGAGCTCGCCTCATCATCGGGATCATCGGGGTCTTCTCCTTTCCCGAATTCGCCTGAACCCTTAGAGTCTTCTTTATCCTCGGGATACGCCAACTTCTTAGCCTCGACCTCGAGCCCCTTATTACTTTCGATCTCTGTCGATAAATAAAAACCCCGAGCATGAACCTCCTCGAAGGCCTCCCTTCGGGACTTCTACTTCACATATTCAACAATGTCTTTCAAGCGGTCCTGGGATGCCTCGACATCGGCTTTGTATTGGGCCACCATCTCATCGGCATCGGCCTTGGTTATTTCAGCTACCGACTTGGCCGCTTTAAGCTCCTTGGCGAGGGTCTCTCGATCGGCAACAATTGAGCTCAGCTGAGACTAAAGCTCCTCAATTTTCTGGGGCCATGCCTCAGTCTTCTCCCTCGTCGCTTGAAGTTGGGCCTCCACCGAGACCAATTTCACTCGGGCAGTCTCCTTTTCTAAGGCCAAGCGGTCCATCTTGCCTTTGCACTCTTCGTCCTCAACCTTGATTACTTTTATCTCGGCCTGGAGTTGGTCGATCCGATAAATCTTTTGTTGGGCCTGCGGGTTCTGACAATTAGTCACCGTGTCTAGCTTATCATCACTAACTACAAAGATTTTTATCTGTTCAACCAGGTCGGCGTGTTATTTCCGAGTCATATCCAACTCAGCTCGAAGGCTCTTAGCCTCTCCTTCACATTGCTCGCTGAGAAGTTTGTATGTGTCTCTCTTCTTAGCAAGCTCTTTGACTTTGGCATCTAGTTGGTTCATCTCATCTCGATACCAGAGGAAGGTTTCATGGTGAAGCACCGAGGCTTGCAAATACGAGAAAAGATATTAGGATCGTCAAGAACTAAAGTTGAAAAAATGTTTGGTAACACCTTACCCGGTTCAGCTCCTGTTGTGCTTCATTGAACAGGCATGGGGCGCCCACCTTGTTCATTTTATCTTGGTCTTTATCGGTTACCAGGCATCGGAGGTAGCTAGCTACCCCAACGGGGGCGAAAAGAACTCGGGCATCCTCCAGGACGGTGATGACAATTGACCGCTTCCGGCTAGGATCCGTACTCGGGGCCGAGAACCGGTTGACCAACCTCGGTCTCGAGTAGGGCCCGCCAACCTCTGAGGATTGAATTCTCCTAGGCATTTATAAATCATCCAATCCGGTTATGGACGAGTCTACACCGTCAAAGAAGTCACGAAGGGTATCTCCACTCTGTGGGCCCCCTTGTTCGATCGCTCCTTCGTCGTTCGGTCTATGTCGAACATTGAGTCCTTGAACGAAGGCGATTCCGTAATATCTATCACACCGGGGGGCGTAGCTAGCATATCGAGAGTTCTAGAACCCCGCTGCAGCATCAGCCTCACGAACTTGAAAGGGGTTAGCCTCCATCGTTTCCTCCTTGGCTGCAGCCCGTTCTTCGGGGACTGATGGCTCTTGGGCAACTAAACTTTTGTCCTCCTCATGCTCGTCCTTGAGCCAGAGGATCCTGAGGAGTGAGTCCGAGTCAAGCACTCGGGAGATGGAGGTTTCTTTTGACTCTCGAACTAGCCTCCTTCTCGATTTCTTTTTCTCCGAGCTCGGGGTGCTCGGAGCCTTCCTTTTTTCCTCTTTTCGGCCTTCCATGGAGAAGGATACTCAACAGGAAAGTCCTCACCACCGACTAAAGTCCTAAGCTCGATATTCTTAGGCAAGCCTGCAAAAGGAAGTAAAGGAAATAAGGACTTGATGTTAAAAGAAGAAGCCTATCATAACCTACTCGGGAAAAAAGTCTCACCATGGGAACGGGCCTCCCAACAAACCTTCGAGAGTTTGTGCCACAAGCTCTCGGAGTAGGGTATCTGTGAAACGATACCCTCGCTACTCCTTGAGTCGAGGGACAACATTTGGGACCCGAGCGACGGTTGCACCACTACAAATACCAATAAGGAAAAGAGAAGTAAACATAAAATCAACATTCGAAGGAAAGTTCTACTTACATGACGTATTTAACTTCTCGGGGAATGGCCTGCATTCAGCCAGAATCAAGTCCGAAGTCCTCACTCGGACAAAATGGCCTTGCAAGCCTCGATCCTGATCCTCATCGATACTTGAGAACGGGGCTTTACTTGCCCGACTCACAAGCTTTATCAACCCCCCTCAGAATATTCGGGGACTGTACAAACGGAGTAGGTGATCCACAGTGAACCAGCAGGAGTCAATTTTGTTCACAAAAAATCCGAAGGAGGATCATAATTCTCCACAGTGAAGGATGAATATGACCGAGGCAAACCTCGTATCTCTTACAGAAATCTATAATAATGGGGTCCACAAGTCCCAATGTAAAGGGACAAGTGTAAACACTCAGGTATCCCTCGACATGGGTGGTAATGGCCTCCTCAGGGTCAGGGACCAGTACGTTTTTATCAGCCCAGTTGCAGTCTTTTCGGACCGTAGGGAGGATCTCTTCGGTAATCGAGAAGATGTATCTCGAGATCTCCTCACACCGACCCTATACGAAGAAAGGCTTTTCGACCTTGAAATCGTCATTGACCGAGCATCCCCCAGAGATGAAAATTTTCAAGGGGGGTTCGGGTACTGGTTCATCAACGGCCACACCTGGAGTGGTCTCCTCGATCTCAATGACCGCTAAGTAGAAGGAGCTTCTTTCTGGGGAATGGCTTTGAAATTCTTTGCCATTCCTTTAGAAAGTAAAAATGGAGGAAAATATGGAAATGATAAAGAAAGAAAGGAAGTTGAAGAATTAGACTTGTTAGCTTGAGAAGAAGATGGGTAATAGCTTTTGTAAAGAACCTTGAGTAAGGGGGGTAAAAGTGCTAAAAAGTATTGAAATCCTGAGGGTACGAGGGGTAGAAGGTTTGATGTAAAGTGAAAATGAACAAAGGAGGGGGTATTTATAGTAGTTCAATGACGTTTCACGTCCAGGGACAACCAATCAGCGGCCGACATGCATTTAATGCCATTATGACGTGATTGACGAGACGTTTAGAGTTTTTTGTCGTTTCTGCCGCGACGTAATCTGAAGCTCACGTCGAGCTCATGTCGTTTCTCGTCAATTACTATAAGAAACTAGGGAACTATATGTATATGGATAAAACCAAGCTCATGATGTACCCCGGCCTCTGACAAGATAAGTCAGGCTCGAGACATGGTGGCAAGGGATAAAAATCGAGCCAAAAGTCCCACCGAGCCAGAATCTGGGGGCATGACGCGTGCCCTCGAGAATGTCGAGGTCATGGTTCCGAAATCGGTCCTAGCCTCGAACGACTTCGAAGAACATTATCGGACAATAAAACATAGCCAACAGAAGGCCGAAACATCCGTGATCGGCCGGATATCACGGCGGGGATCTCGGCACATATCGATAAGGAACCGTCAATAAGTTAATCAGATTTTTTTTTACCTTTTATAGAATTGTACCTAAAGTAGGACTCCCTACTATATAAAGGGGGTCTGATAATTCATGAAGCACATTGTAACACGCTTACCAAAGCAATATATCGTTATTTTCTTTATCACTAGATCTTTCTATTTTTTATTAATGATAGCTGTGGTGCGCCTGGCTCGAGGGTGTCTATTTTACTAAGGCTGGAACTATCCTACTCGTGTGGTTTGAATTTATTTTATCTTTGTTTGTTCAATAGTAACTTAATTTATCGCTTTGTATTAAATTAATCCGCGTATCCTTAAAACCATTTACAAATTTAATTGTTATCTGATTTTGAGGGTAAACAATTGTATATCTTTTTAATCTCCAGTGAAAAGAACTATATAAGGAAGAGGATATGGGACAACTGCCGATTGCTTCAACTGTTTGCACGCTCCTACTATTCTTTTAAAGTGCGACACTTCTCCTATTCTTTTGGAAGCTAATAAACTTCCCTAATAATTAACTTCCATCAGCCTTATCATTTTTAAGTAGGCTGGGTCAGTCCACATGGACAACGCATAAGTCAAACCAAATATCCAACATTTTCTTTCCCTCATCTTCCGGGACTCAATCACTCCATTTTTCTCAATTAAGAAGTTGACGTTTATACCCTCGAGCAATGTATGGGCTATGATATTTGTGAATTGTGATAGCTTAGCAAGGTAGAACTCAGAAGGTTTGATACTCTTACCTTTTCTGTCAGTTCTTCTAGTTGCTTTATGTCATCATCAGGATATCGTTAACAGAAGGTCGATCAAAAGGTATTATTCAATATGCATATACAATATTTATATTGGAAACGCATAATCTAATGAAAGTAAGAAGAAGTATATATGTAGACTCAGATGAAAAGTTTCTATTGTCACTTGATATATATTTCTAGAAATACCAGTCTCTAAGACACAAGAATACAATATTCGCCATCACCGTAGATTCATAATTACCATGGAAAAGGTTGCTAGTGAGGAGCAAACTTTTATTTTATAGGATAATATTATGTTTGATTAGGCACAATTAAAGAATCAAAATTAAAGGGAAAAAGGTCAGATTTATCCCTCTATTTTGGAAAATTATCCATGTTTATCCCTGGTTCTACTATCCGTCCAAATATATCCCTATCATTAAGAAAGTAGACAAAATCGTCCTTAAATCTAACGGATGTCTATGACCTAGTAACTAAAATAACACGGTGGACTCCATGTCACTATTTATTTTCCATCTGTAAAAATAAATAACTAAACCCATTAAAATTAGTCTTCTCCTTCTCGGCTAACATACCACCATTGCTGCAAATTCAAGGTTCTTGTCCAGCTCCCCAAAATTATTTCATAAATTTTCATCATTGGTCGTCACTATTCGAACCACCACTCCAGGTATTCCACCAAGAAAATACCCCACCTTCTCTCCACCTCAGAAATCATCAGCAATTACTCATCAAGAATACCCACCAAAAAGCTTCACTAGAAACCATCTCTATAAATATTTCGAGTCACTCATTAGAAAATTACCTCTTTTCTCCCATCTCTCGCTCCTCTTTACTGGTCATAACTGGCCAGTAACACTCCTTTTCCACAAAAAGAAGAAGAGCAAGATCCAGAAGAAATAAATCCTCCATAAAAATCCATTTACTAGTGACCTCCTATTTCTCTTTAAAATTTCATCCACCCCACGGAAAAACCTTTTTTCGCTCAAAAATTTCTTCACTGCTTGAACATATCAAAACCAGTAAAATCTCGACGGAACAATCTTTTTTGCAAACAAATAATATAGTAATTATTAATAAAAAAAGAATCTTTGGCCTGAAATATAAGACTTCGCCGAGGAAAATTTGCTATCTAGAACAGTGCTCTTAATGGGATTTTAAGGATTGAGAGCCACTTGAATATTAAGAGATATAGTGGAAGAGATAGTTTATGAACAGAGAAGAGAAAGGAGGAGGAAAGTAAAAGCTTGAGAAATAAAAAATTGGATGAAAAAGAAGGATACTTTTTTGGCTGGAATATTCTGATGAGGTGAAGAAAGAGCGGGAGGGAAGGATACGAGCATAGATCTTTAACTTTTTTTCTATGTTTATTTATTTTTTTCTTACTATATTTTATATTTCATTTCTAATTATTTTTGGGACACATATAGAGTTCGTCATTTCTATTTAATGATGTGGCATTTTTTATTGAGAGGGTCCTTTGCCATAATGCAACTATTAGGGTTGGGGTCATTTTTTACTACTTTCTTAATGGTATGGATATATTTGGACAGATAGTAGAACTAGGGATAAACATGGACAATTTACTAAAGTAGAGGGATAAATCTGACCTTTTTCTCTAAATTAAAATACACTTAGAACTTGTGAATTTAAAATTGTTGTAACATTTCTTTGGTTATAAAATTAAGCATGTCATTTAATATAAATGGATATAAGTTTATAATTAAATTATTTTTAAATATTAAAATGTTTAATTTTTTTTCTAAGCCACTAGAATAAAAAGTGTACAATTTTGTGGAGGGCAAAACGAAATCGAGAGTAAATGAAATCAAAGCTTTCTGGTTCAAATGCAAGAAAACTCGAATCTTTTCATGAACTAGTTGAGAACAAATCGAGGAGTCACTGTCTTAGCAAACTTCTCCATTCAATATTGTAGACAAAAAATTTACGTAGAGAAAATAAAATCAAGACCGAAAAATATTGCAACAATCGTAGTATTTTATTTCAAATACTTGAGTGTTACAATCTCTATGGTTCCTATGATTCTACTTTTCCAATATAAATTCAAGGGCCTTCGAGCTTGATCCTGAATCTATATTCATTGTCACGGACGATGATCTTGAATTCAACTAGCACGAACTTTGATTTGAACTCATACTCCTTGAATGTTGATTTGTTCTTCGTTCTTGAGCTTGAACTTGATTTGTACTTTGTTCTTGAGCTTGAACTTGGTTTGTTCTTCGTTCTTGAGCTTGAACTTGATTGTTGAACTTGAACTTGATTGCTTGAAGCTTGAAACTTGTGGAGGATTTGCAGCGTTTGATCCACGAGCTCTTTCTTGCTTCTTGTTATAACTTCTGGTGTCTTTTCTGGGTTGTGAAGACCCTTATTATAGTTTTGGGAGGGAAGAGTTATGGTAAGAACAAACTCTTTCCGACCAATCAAATCGAAGTGTGACAAGGCCGTATTTGATTGGCCAGAATATGTCACTTGCACACGTGGCGCAATTTCACTAACCTTTTAATGTGAATTGGTGTGCCTTGTCATTTTAACACGTGGCACGATCCTATTGGCTTTTCCGCTTGACTTGGCATGCCGCATCATTTGACACGTGGTACCAAACTGGGTCTCTAGGAAGATGTCATCTTGGGCTTAACAAAGTGGGCTCATCATCTGTAGCTCAACTAAATGGGCTATCCCAATTGATTAAGACTTATTTATTTAATCCATATCTATTTGGACTTATACAATTAATCTAATTATATTAGTCCATAATACTTAGCTAGACTAACAAATTTAATATATAGTCCAAATTATTTTATTGAATTTAAATTCAATAAATTTTGTATGCCTACAAATATATTATATGGTGGAATGTTATTTCCTCTATATAGATTAGGAGAAACTTCTCCTCAAGCTGAAAAGTGAAAACAAACAATTCTCTCCACTTATCTCTCCTAGATCAAGAAATCAAAAGGACATGTTGTTACTATATATCACACCTCTATTATTAAAATGTATAAGGTTCTATCTAGCATTATTAATTGGTGATAAGTTATGTGCCTTTGTGTTTTGATAATTTAACAAACTTCATATGAGAACCAGATAGGGGAAGGTTCTCAAGGGAATATGGCTATTCTGTTGGTGGAACAATGTGGAGGATCTGGTTCTCAGAGGGGAATATCAACTCTAAGTTTGTCATCATCAAAAAGGGGTAAATTGATAAGATATGTGTCCTTTGTTCTAATGATTTGACAAACTTCATAAGAGAACCAGATAAGGAACCCGAAATAATTAGTTTTTTTGCGTTCAGAGTAACTAGTCAGATGTCTGGTTCAACTCTCAATGAAATCAGTAGAGGGAACAGTAGAGGAAACATATAGAGATCAGTTCCTCCGGTAACAGTACATGTCAACTCCTTACAACTGTTAAAGTCGCTGCACTGCACAGGCAACAGTACAACAGTCACTTTATGGAGCATGACTTGTACCGAATATTTGCTTGCATCATCCCAATGACCTCACACACATATATTATCAACATGAGGCATGAGGTTTCATTGTCTAACACTTGCAAAACCTAAAAATGATTTTCTCTCTCAAGTGCTAGCCACCATCTCTCTCAAGAACAAAACAGCTGCAACCTCAAAGACTAGATCCAAAGATTGAAGATATCTTAAGTCCTTAGGTTTGTTGAGTCTTAGTTATTTTCTCTTCATTTGTAATCCTACACTGCTTTCAAGAAGTGTCTTTGTAGGACAGACTAAAACCACTGTTTGGTTTAGTTTCTTGACTAGAGTTATTCAAGATTTGTTGCTTTGTAATAGAGTTATTACAAAGAGGCTTGCAATATAATTATTGCAAGTAGGTGAGAGATTAAGAGTTTAATTCCTAGGTTACAATAGGTTGTAATCTAAAGTTGCTCGATTAGTGAAGTTGAAATCCTACGAGTGTAGATCGTGATTTTTAATCCCGTAAGCTGGGAGTTTTTCACATAAAATATTGTTGTGTTATTTACTTACCGTTGTGTGTGTGTGTTCTGTGGGAACTGATAGAGAATCATGTTCTCTATATAGTTTGATAGACTCTTAGTTTACATCAATTTGTATTAGAGCGGGTTCTTTCTATAAGGCTAACACCTAGAAAGGATCTATATGGATACTCCACCAAATTTTGAAGAAGGTCAATCAACCTACAGACCACCAAGATTTCAGAAAATGGTTCGTAGAAATGGAGGCATTCTAAAGAAGGGAAGCTCTAGCAGAAACACTAAAGAATATGATTGTTGTCACAAGTGCGGAAAGTCAGGACATTTCATCAAAGATTATCCTCTCCATAAGCTGGATCATTACAAACACAATGCTGATAAGATGGTCAAGAAGAACTCGGTCCCCGACAGAAAGTTCAAGAGAAGAGATGTCGCTGATAATATTGTAAAGCAAGCTCTGGCTGCCTGGAGAGATTCCTCTAGTGATTCTGAGGGTGATGATGAACAGGCAGAAACCTCTATGATGGTCGTTGAAAGTAAAGCTACAAAATATGATTCCATATTTTCATTGATGGAAAAATCTAATGAGGATGAAGAAGATGATGACGATGAGGTAAGCTTTCTGGACGTTCAAATAAATTTGAAGTCTTATTCTACAAAAAAGCTGGTATCTTTCGCTAATGTTTTAATTGATGCTTACCATAACCTCATTAGTGATAAAAATATTTTAACCGAGGAAATTAGAGAGTTATAACAAGAGAGAGATGACCTGGTGGTTGTAGTTGTAGATTTGAAAGATACAGTGGAGGAAACAAAGAAAGAAAATATCCTCTTACAAAATTCAATGGAAAAATGGATGAACTCCTCTAAAGGAAAGGGAGTGGCAAGTGAGGCATACCTTAAGCTTGAAAATGAACTCAAAAATATAAAATTGAGTCTTGTTGCTGAACTTGAAAAGAATAGACAACTTCAAGAAGATTTAAATAGGGTTAAAAATGATCTAGATAAATCTCTGAAGTGGACCTGGACCTCTGATACAATCACTTCCATGTATAAAAGTAATGGAGGGAACAACAAGGAATCGGGTTCCACAAGGAAAAAGTGTCACGCCCCAAACCTAGGAGGCAAGACCGACACCCGGTGCCTCACCTATCCTTACGTACCAACTTGCGACTAAGGGACTATGAACATATAATGTCATACTTTGGCCATAGGCCACATTGCAAGACAATTTGCGAATGCTGACTTAACATCAATATAAAGCTAGGCCGACAAGGCCGTCATAACTACTACAACTGGCAAACCCACAAAATATACATACAAGTCTTACAAGCCCAACATACTGCACTAACTGACATGATATGTCTACAAGCCTCCACTGATGGTTGTACTGTGATCGGAATAGGGTCCCGACCTATCCATAACATATATATACATATATACACAAGATGTACGGAAAACTCTATACCCGACAACTCCGAAGGACGCAGAGCTTACTGATCAAGCTGAACTCGGGCAACACTTATTAAGGAGGTCTACTCGTTTGTCTGTCTAAACCTGCACGCATGCAATGCAGCGTCCCCAGCAAAAGGGACGTTAGTACAAAATAATTTACCGAGTATGTAAGGCAACAGAATAACTGAAAGCTGAAACTGAACTGATAATATAATAACTGAAAGTAACTGGGAGTCAAAGATAATCTAAAGATATGCTTACCTGCTGATACTGACTCAACTCTCTCAATATAGTAAGTAAAATAGTTGCCCGGCCTGCTCTGCCGTAGTAGGCTCGTTTATAGGCGCTCGGCCATACTAGGCTCTGTATCTCATCCATTCTGGGATCGCTCATAGGCGCTCAACCACAATAGGCTCGGTATATAACTTACCATCTGATCAGAGGTTGTCCAATAGGGGCCTGTCCACCGATTATAGCTCGATGGTGGCGAAAATACTATAATACTATATATATATATATATATATATATATATATATATATATATATAGAGAGAGAGAGAGAGAGAGAACCTCTTCTCTCTTGACTAGAAGAAGACAATATTCAATTGAATATAAAGTCCCGATAAGGGAGAATACTGTAATTTATGAGACTAGGATACTGTACATAAGTTCAGGAATACGAACTTCTCTTTATGCCTCGTTATCAAACTCGTGTAATTATGAGATCATGCCAAAATGAAAGAAGGGCTTAGCCTTAATATACCTGGAGTAGGAAAAATCCGTATGATATTCTTGAGAAAGATTGCACCGTACTCCCTTAGAATCGTAAAATCCCGTTGCTATTATAATATGGAGTCTCGTATGAATTTCCAAATTCACTCATCTTTGTTCTTGGCTTTGCCTTTCTGTATAACTCCCTTAACAAATGAATTTTGATATTAATTCAAGATAAGTGTAGGTATGATTAATATGACTTCCCTTTCTACGTGTTTGCAAGGAATGTCTTAGCATATTATCCATGTGTCCTCTTAATTGATTGTCTAAAGTCAAAGTCATTATCAAATCTTTCTCCACTTGCTTCCACGTGGGGGGCTTTGTCCCCACCTACAATTATACACAAATCCTTAATTATATGGTTAATCTCCCATTAAACCAATAATTAACCAATTATCCACGTAATTAAGAATTATCTCAAACTACTTAAAATACTACTCATTTTTAATACACCTTATACATCATACTATCATGGTCATGTAATACCTTGTATGACACTAATCCATAAATACAGGGTATTTTATCTTGGACCGTATTTTATCTCAAAATGTCAAACATCGATAAAATTTATTTTCTTAGATTTGCTTACCTTCTCACCTTCACGAATTTACTCGTCACTTGTTTGAAATAACATAAAACTCATAATCTCCAAATAATCTTGTCCTTGAAATGATGTCAATCATCTTACGACAAATTCAATGTACAATACTACATGGTATAACATCGTCATAATATAATACTGCGGAGCGTAACATCGACGTAATACTGTGGGGCGTAACATCATTCCCCCCTTTGGAACATTCGTCCTCGAATGTTGAGTAATACATTTATCGGTCTCATAACCGGATGGCTCTTACGAATGGTTTTAATACCGTCCTTGCCATTTAGGTAATTGTTCTATGAATAAATCCAAAGGCCAGGGCATTACCCCCTTTAGGCCTCTTTCTCACACCACGACTCGTGGTCGGAATTCTTCCAATCTTGTAACTGTTGTTACCTTTTATCATGCAGCCTATACGACTCTGACTTTGTAAGTACGCCTATGCGACTCTTCTCTCATTTGTTTTCCTCCAGCTTTTAGCCAATCTTTATGCCTCACTTTGTAAACATATACATATCTTAATAAGATGTCCCTCTGGGCATCTATAGGTATACTGAAGTTCTTCGCTCGATACTTTGTCGAACTTATGAATATTGTTATATCTTATTTCATAGACCTGGTTATTCATCCCTATGACTTTACTGCATCTAGGTAGGTCATACTATACCATAGCTCTTACATTGGTTTTATTATTATCGAGGTCTGCTACCCAATTCCAGGTTACTCTCTCGCTTCTTATCATAGATGTATAAATCTAAGTCTTTTAAACTTCCTCGTTACTGTTTATCTTAAGAATGACAACCTATTCTCATCTCATACTTTGTAACTCTTATCCATCCATTGTTGATTCACCTCAATATTGATCTATAATCTACCATTGATAACTTGACCTTTTATGTAACACTGCCGCTAGGGCTTATGTCTCATCGGGGAATATCTGAAATGATTAGATTGATCCACCTAGGGGCGATACTCTACTTCCATAATCGTATTTTATAGCATTCCAATATGACTCACCTTACATGGGTATTTTAATCCCGTACAATTCATGAAATTCTCTTCAAGTCATTACTCAATTGATGGCCCAAACATCATCCTTTATCTATCACAATCACACCCTCATTCTACTAGCAGGGCAACATTTCATCTCTTCTAAATGCTACTAGTCTTAGACTCGTTTGAGTCTATTCAGGCTATACTGAGTTTTCTATAACATAGAGAAACCATCAGCTCTTCTTGTTTTCTTGGGCTTAATCCTGTGGACTTATCCATTTTCGTCACCTTCTCACTCGCCTTTTCTTATCCTTACTCCTGTCTTCCTAAAACCTTGTTGCTCTACCATACTTTAGCTTGCGACGTACACATATTCATTTATACTACTCGCAACCTTTTTTCAACTTGCTTGTACCGTAGATTTCCTTGTGCCATTCTGGAACATCAAGCGGGACATCATATCATTTCAAACTCTTCTTTACTCTCTTAACTAGACCTCTCGATACCTAGAAACCATAGGAAGGAAGGTATGCCACTGACGACGTTGCTATCATTCATGGATACTGAATCCCAACGCTTCTAGCCTTCTATCTAAAGTATGGACTATTATCACATCTTTTATCTCTTTCATAACCTTCCTTCCACATAGGTATAATTCACATCCACAACTTGAAGCTCTATTATAATACTTGTACCTTTGGTGCATATACAATCCGGTGGGAGCTTCATACTGACTTCTTATGAGGATGGTACTTCTTTTAACTGGCTTTATCGTAAAGCCGTTATAGAACATAGTAGTTATACTATCGCTCTTGTACATCTGATATTAGAGTAAGTCTGCAATGTTCTTAATCACGATTTCTATAATTTTTTGGGTCTAATAATCAGATTCCTAATTTATTTGGTTGATGTAACTCTTTAATTTCCTTTTCCTTTTGATCAGCCTTCATGTAGGCTTGAGCTATCTTCCGATCTGCGGCTCCAGGTATTAGTTATTACTTTAGCCTTCCATGGGCGCTATAGAATATCCATGATAAAATCTTCTAACAATTCAATCCTTTGTTTGTACCCTGGGATCAATTCTTTCTTTTAACTTATACCAGAGTCTTCTACGGCTGTATAAATGTCAGTATATATGCTGCATGTATAATATTCCGAAATCGTAAGTGCGTTCATGACGTAACTAACTCTGGATCACTGATCGAATAATTCCTTTCGTTCCTTCTCAACTTTCTTTAAACGTAGGCAATTACTTTTCCTGGTCTTTCTGCCCCCGTGCATACTTAACTTATCTTAGTGCCCATACATATTGGAATTCCATACCACCCATATGATCTTGAATATCACTTCTGATTTTTACTTCATGTCCGTTAGCCACAGTAGGTGTCGCTTTCTTATGGAGTGCATACAACATTATTATGAGACTGTTATTATAAGATCACTTCCTCTTTAGGTCACTGAGCTTAGGTCAAAGCCTTCTTCCTTACTTTCTCAGCTAGTCTTTCATTGTAGTACTTAGGGAGGACCCTCTGATTCTTGCAAGGCTGCGAGCTTATTACATCGTTTACCCGACAGAAGTTTTGATGTTCTTTCTTACTTGTAATTATCCTTACTTACTTACCTTCATGCCCTTGTGCTCGTAGGGTTGCTTCTGAGTTGATATTTTGATTGTCTTCCTAGTGGCACTCTCCTTTTCCTCCGTAACACTCATACGGTACCTTTAACTACCCTAACTCCTATCTTAATATTTCTCAAGGTTACGATGTCATATCTGTAAGAATGAATTCACTATATTGGGTTTTAATATATTTATCTTGCATGATCTACTGATTCATCTGTAACCACCTGTCTAGCCATAACTAGGCTCTTCCTGAGTCAACTGCTAACTACTCTTTGGCCCATTCTCATATCAATATTCCACGTAATGTTTTTGGGTTATTCCTTTTGTCTTAACTTTCCTCTTCCTTTGTTTATACCCTGGGCTCAATTATTTCTTTTAACTTATACCGGAGTCTTCTACGGCTATATGAATGTCAGTCTATATGCTGCATGGATAATATTCTGAAATCGTAAGTGCATTCATGACGTAGCTAACTCTGGATCACTAATCGAATAATTCCTTTCGTTCCTTCTCAACTTTCTTTAAACCTAGGCAATTACTTTTCCTGGTCTTTCTGCCCCTGTGCATACTTAACTTATCTTAGTGCCCATATATATTGGAATTCCATACCACTCATATGATCTTGAATATCACTTATGATTTTTACTCCATGTCTGTTAGCCACGGTAGGTGCCGCTTTCTTATGGAGTGCATACAACATTGTTGTGAGACTGTTGTTATAAGATCACTTCCTCTTTAGGTCACTGAGCTTAGGTAGAAGCCTTCTTCCTTACTTCCTCAGCTAGTCTTTCATTGTAGTACTTAGGGAGGACCCTCTGATTCTTGCAAGGCTGCGAGCTTATTACATCGTTTACCCGACAGAATTTTTGATGTTCTTTCTTACTTGTAATTATCCTTACTTACTTACCTTCATGCCCTTGTGCTCGTAGGGTTGCTTCTTAGTTGATATTTTGATTGTCTTCCTAGTGGCACTCTCTTTTTCCTCCGTAACACTCATACGGTACCTTTAACTACCCCAACTCCTATCTTAATATTTATCAAGGTTACGATGTCATATCTACGAGACTGAATTCACTATATTGGGTTTTACTATGTTTATCTTGCACGATCTGCTGATTCGTCTGTAACCACCTGTCTAGCCATAACTAGGCTCTTCCTGAGTTAACTGCTAACTACTCTTTGTCCCATTCTCATATCAATATTCCACATAATCTTTCTTGGGTTATTCCTTTTGTCTTAACATACCTCTCGCACTGGCTCCTTATTTATCAAAAACATCCCGGGCAGGAAACCTTACTTCCTCTCCTTGACGTCGTGCTTGCATAATGTTCTGGAATCATAGCATATCTATAGGATTTGAATAAGTGTAATCTCATCCCTTTCTCATTTTTATCACATTCTTCCTTTACCATTCCATAGTTACTAGAACCACTTAATTCTGACTTAATGCCACATCACTCTATATTCTCCCCTTTTGGGGAGTAGTATAATTTAGTGCTATGATGATCTATGTATAGATGTTTTACCTCTTCATCTTTAGCATCTTTTCACATCATCGATGACCCTTACTCGCCTCGCGGTAATCCTTCTGTACCAAGGATAATAAATTTCCTTACTCGCGAGGGTGATACTTAGTATAACTGACACATACAGTCCCTTAAGCCAAACTTTACTCACATTGCTTGCTTTAGGGAAGCGTCTTCCTGAATGACCATTCTCTGAATTTCTCATGAATCTTCTTTTGTTGTCCATTCTATTATTTCCGAAACGATATATGAAATTCTCATGACGTCGACCATTATCAAATCATTCAGTCCCTAATTCATGTTTAGATTATCTTGTTCACCAGCCCATGCTGATTTCTATTACTTTGGGGTCTAACTTTTCCTTCTGGTAGTCGCGTTGGAGTCACAAACTTATTTCTCGAAATTAGGATATGACTTTATGGCCTATACTCTTTTGTTGTCTCAAGGCCTGTCACCTCTCGTCTTTTCCTTCACTTGACTATAGACTCTGTAATACTGTCATCTTTTGATCTACCGTTGTCATCCATGTATCATATATTACTCATAATGCTTCATTAACTCTTTTCTTATTTTCTGCTAATATTTATGTATATCACTTTATTCTGAAAACTCGAACAAGATATTCTTTTGCTTTTAGATACCCTTTGCTCCATCCAGTAGCTCTTCGGGTTCTTAACATTCTCACTCTACTAGGGACGCGAGCCACACTAAAGTAATATTTATCCCTTCCATGCTTTCAGTGCCTATCTTCTAAATTTTTTTTGATCATGCTAATATTCACATCTAATTGTAATATTCTAGAGTGCACCATTTGGGTGCCTCACAAGGAGATCTATTAGAACCTTTGTAATATCCTTCGGAAATGTCAACTAACACAAACAATCCATTCACCATTTTGGGTTACTCTAACCCCATTCGGATCTTAATATCCCGTCCTTTTCTTAAACTACACCTGTTAGCCTCCAATAGGGTATAACTGTGATGGGTGTGGCCAATTCTACATACCTCTGTTACCGTTAAAGGTAACTCACAATGCTTATATTTTTCTGCCGGAGTTGAAAATACCGATAATCTTCATTAACTGGGTACCTCGCACCCTTCTCATCTTGCTCATTTTTCTTGTTGAAGCTTGTATCTATCTTCTGAATCTCTCATTGCCTTTCACCATATGGGTGGATAGATATTCTTTGCCTTAAGGCTCCTTATCAAGAGGCTTACACGTCTTAGTACACACATGATCTACTGAAGAACTTACATTTACTCATCATAAGCATCATGCAAAATCGAGTTCCTCTGATTCAACTCTTTCACAGCCACCTGCAATCTCTTACCAACCGTCTTTCTAGATGTAAGCATCCTCATATTGTGAATAAGATAGAGTTTAGGAAATTGAGTTCGTACAACTGAGCTCTACCACACGATCTAGAGTAAGAAGAAAGAGTGACAGTCCTAAATGCCCTGTAGCCTCCTGCTTATAAATGTGGTGCACAACACACCCATAAACAAGACTCTACTAGACACGACTTGTAGACTCCCTAGGACAGAACTGCTCTGATACCACTTCTGTAATGCCACAAACCTGGGGGGCGAGACTGACACCCGGTGCCTCACCTATCCTTGCATACCAACTTGCGACTAAGGGACTCTGAACATATAATGTCATACTTTGCCCATAGGCCACATTGCAAGACAATTTGCGAACGCTGACTTAATATCAATATAAAGCTGGGCTGACAAGGCCGTCATAACTACTACAGCTAGCAAACCAACAAAATATACATACAAGGCTTACAAGCCCAACATACTGTACTAACTGACAGGATATGTCTACAAGCCTCTACTGATGGACGTACTGTGATCGGAACAGGGCCCCAACCTATCCATAACATATATATATATATATATATATATATATATATATATATATATATATACAAGATGTACATAAAACTCATGACCCGACAACTCCGAAGGACGCGGAGCTCACTAATCAAGCTGAACTCGGGCAACACCTACTGAGGAGGTCTACTAGTCTGTCTATCTAAACCTACACGCATGCAATGCAGCATCCCCGGCAAAAGGGACATCAGTACGAAATAATGTACCGAGTATGTAAGGCAACAGAATAACTGAAAGCTGAAACTGAACTATGGCACAGAAGATTGGGACATACAAGCTTCACTCTGTTGAACAAGCTGATCAAGAAAGACCTAGTTCGTGGGTTGCTGAAGTCAAAGTTCCAAGATTACAATGTGTGTGATGCATGTGTGAAAGTGAAGCAAGTTAGGTCCTCATTCAACCCAAAGAAGGAAATGAGCACCTCAAGGCCACTGGATCTTCTTCATAAGGATTTGTGTGGACCAATGAGGATGACCAACAGACGAGGAAAGAAATACATCTTTGTTATTGTTAATGACTATTCAAAGATTCACATGATAAAAATGATCAAGATGGAGAGTATTCAAAGGTTCCTGAAGAAGTCATTGACATGGAAAACGGGAAGGCAGATCTGATGAGTCAGGTCAAGGAGTCTAGTGAAGAAAATACAACAAAACCTCCGACTGATTCGGAGGAACCTGGTCCCTCTAACATAACAACTGAAGCAGAAAATAGAGTTGCTGATGTTATGCAAGGCACACTTGATGCTGAGCAGAGTGTCACACGGAGGAACTTGGTCCTTCTCACCCTGAGACTCAGGTGTCTAACTGGAAGCACAAAAGCTCTCATCCTCTCCTTAATGTCATCACTCCTCTGGATTCAGGAATTCAGATTAGATCAAAGACAAGAAACATGTTTGCTTTCTCAGCTTCCTTGGCTCAAATTGAGCCAAAAAATATCAAGAAAGCATTGAAAACTGTTGACTGGATTGTTGTCATGCAAAAAGAGCTCTATCAATTTGAGAGGAACAACATGTGGCACCTGGTTCTTCGACCCTCAGATAGAACTGTTATTGGAACTAGGTAGGCATTAAGAAACAAGCTTGATGAATTTGGCAATACAACAAGAAATAAAGCTAGGTTGGTGGTCCAAGGCATTAATCAAGAATAAGGAGTTTATTATGATGAAAAATTTGCTCCAATTGCAAGAATGGAAGCCATCAGAATTCTCATTGCTTTTGCATCCCATTTAGAATTCAAATTATTCCAAATGGATGTTAAGAGTGCATTTATGAATGGATATTTGAAGGAGGAAGTTTTTGTCAAACAACCACATGGTCTTGAATGCCATGAACATCCTGAACAAGTCTTTAATCTTGATAAGGCTCTATATGGATTAAAGCAGGCCCTTCGTACATGGTATGAAATATTGTTCAGGTTCCTTCTGGAGAATGATTTCACTAAAGGGAAAATTGACAACACTCTCTTTCTGAAGAAAAGAGAGAAGAACCTGCTAATTGTGCAGATCTATATTGATGACATCATTTTTGGTACGACAGATGATTCCCTATGTGAGGTATTTGCAAAGCTTATGGGAAGCGAGTTTGAGATAAGTATAATGGGGGAACTGAACTTCTTCGTAGGGCTACAAGTGAAGAAAACCTCTAAGAGAACGATGATAAGTGATTAGGAATACATTAAGGAGCCTCTAAAAAGGTTTGAGACAGAAAGCACAAAGACCATTGATACTCGCATTGCTACTGCCACTCGTCTAGACATGGACGAACTTGATTCCCCTGTAAATAAAACTATGTATCGGGGCATCATTGGATCTCTCTTGTACCTAATAGCCAGCAGACCAGACATTGTGTTTAGTGTTGGATTGTGTGCTAGATTCTATTCATCCTAAAGAATCTCATTTGAAAGCTGTCAAAAGAATTCTAAGGTATCTCAAAGGAATGCATGACCTGGTCCTCTATTATCCCTCAGGAGATAATTTTGACTTGATTGGGTATGCTGATGTTGATTATGCTGGTTATCTGGTGGATAGAAAGAGCACATCTGGCATGACATACTATTTGGGATCTTGCTTGATTTCATGGAGTACAAAGAAATAAAATTCTATGGCCCTCTCTACTACAAAAGCTGGATATGTGGTATTTGCCTCCTGTTGTGCCCAACTATTATGGATCAAGAAACGATTGGAAGACTTTGGTGTATTCTCTGATTATGTGCAACTGTTATGTGACAATACACGTGCCCTTAATATAGCAGAGAACATGGTCCCTCGATGATTGGCTATGAAAATATGGTAAGGTAAATTGCTAAAAAGTGTTTTCTAGCAATTTTTAACTCAATTCTATACCGTTACAGGTAAACACGCATGGCAACTACATGACAAATAAGTGGCTAATGACATTGCAAATTTTTAGAAGGATGATGATCGTATTTACAAAATTTGTCAAAGAACCTGGTTCCCATGACTCAGGTTAGTAGTTCCTCTTACACTCATTTGCATTTTGAACTACTAGTGTACCACATCATTAATTGCCTCCGTTTCTTCTCATACCTATTAAACCGACCCGACTACCTATCCCTTTTTCACACACCTTATTATAACCAGTCCTTCTTTTCCCTATAAAAACCCCAAACCCTCTTTTTGTGTCTTCCCTCTCTCAGAATCAACCATGTCTTCACCACAATCCGAGTCTCCTAAATCTACTAAAGACATCTCTGTTGTGTCTCCGTATCTCGAAGCACAACCATCTAGATAGGAGTGTTGGTTCCTGATATGATAGATGATGTGTTGTGTCTGGTTTTTTTTGAAACTCAATGTGCTCAGAGTTTTGATCTGAATATTTCTTCAACATAAGGTAATGCTCCATCCACTTTTACTGATACTGCATTGTTGGGAACTATTGTGGGTAAGATAGGTGAAATGTTTTTGACTGTTATTGCTATGGAACATCTAGTTGGAGATTCTTTGTCTGGTGATATGGGTACTGGGACTCAGCAGGAAGAACGAGAAAATAGGGACCAGGTGTTTCAAAGTGACCAAACACCGGTCAGTACTATATGGGAGCCTACAGAGGGACCTGGTCCCTCTACCCAAGATGAGTTCTCAGTTCCTACCTAGGATGAAACTCCAAGCTCTACTAAATATTCCCTTGGCAGTACTAACCCTTCATCTTCTCCTCACCTTGATACAGTCCCTTTGGAGGTTGTGTACTCTGAGATGAAGTCGGTGTTTGCGGGAGAATTTGATGATAGCGAGGATGACCTATTTGCAAAAGTTACTGGGGTTGGTGGTGACGAAGGATTTGAACAAGAAAATTCTGTCGAAAAGAAGAAGAATGTTGAGAAGAAAAGGCCACTCAGAAAGAGGCTAAGTAGCTGTAAGGAACCTGGTTCCTCATAGAGGGCAGAGTTGATGTGTCAGATCTTGAAAGGAAAGAAAAATTGAAAAAATAGAAAGTTCTGTGGGGCAAAGTTTTTGACACTGACATTCTTGATAAGTCTGGAATAAGGCAGTTGGTTGAAATCTGCGACTTCCAAAAGTGGACTCATCCCTTTACTGTTTAGAGTCCAAAGGTCTATCAGGAGGAAGTTCGCAGTTTCTATATTGATTTGTTCATAGTGGAAGGTGACACCAGCTATTTGAAGATCAGTGGGGTAGAATTTGTGATTGATGAGGTTGTGCTCGAGGATATTATTGGGGTGCCTGCTGAAGGGCTCTCAACTATGGAAGGAACATGTTCCCCAGGTTTTAGGAAGCTTATTCTCAAGACTCAAGCTATTCAACAAGGGGAACGCGTGTACAAGAAGGCACTGCTTCCAAAATACCAACTCTTGTTCGAGTTGGTGAATAAGGTCTTGCTACCAAGAGCAGAAAGGCAATCAATTGCCTCTATAGCGGATCTGGTTCTTTTGGAGGCACTGGACGGCTACACTCCCATCAATCTGCATAGGATTTTGGTTGAACACATGAATAAAGTGGCAAACTTCAAGGGTGAAAATCATGGGTTGCCATATAAGTTCATGCTCGCAAAAGTCTTTGAATGATTTGAGGTCCCCTTGGGGAGAGAAGTTGTAGGAAATCGTAAACAAATGTTCTCAATGAACACCTTGGAGAAATATGGGTATGTTGACAAAAAAAGGGAATAGGCAGCAGTTCCACAATCTCTCGGCTTATCGATGCCCAAAATGTTGCAAATGAGGAGATTAGGCGGTTGAAGGCGCAAAATGTTATTCTTGAGTCTAAGCTCAATCAGGCCAGCAAGGAACCTGGTTCCAGCAATGCTGAGGGAGAAGAGATTGTCCGCCTAAAAGCTGAAAATATGGAGTTGAGGAACCAAGTGGAGAACCTGAAAGAGCAGTTGATCAACGATCAAATGGGTGTTAATGCTTGCATGGACAACATCCTCAAAGCCCTTGCTTCCTAGTCCTTCCATTCTCCATCCAGTGTCCCATATCTTACCCCTTTGCCAGCTTCTATTTAATCTTATTGTGTTTTTTTATTGTCCTTCCCTTTCGATTGTGGTACTCTAGTTTTGTTTGACTTGTGTATGTTTTTAATTATGGTACTTCTACAATATATTTTCCCTAACTTAATGAGCATCGTCGTCTATTAATGCATGTTATACTCTTTCGTTCTGTTTTTAGCTATGTTGTGTGCACACAAGTGGCATGAGTTAACTTTGCTAGACTTCTTTTTGCATTTACTTGGCTAATTCTTTTTTATGATGCCAAAAGGGGGAAGAAAATTGAAGGGGAGAAACAAGTTCTCAAGGGGAATATGACTATTCTGCATGGGGAACAATATGGAGATCTGGTTCTCAAGGGAACTTCAATCTAAGTTTGTCATCATCAAAAAGGGGGAAATTGATAAGTTATGTACCTTTGTGTTTTGATGATTTAACAAACTTAATATGAGAACTAGATAGGGAAAGGTTCTCAAGGTGAATATGGCTATTCTGCTGGGGGAACAATGTGGAAGATCTGGCTCTCAGGGAGAATATCAACTCTAAGTTTGTCATCATCAAAAATGGGGAAATTGATAAGATATGTGTCCTTTGTTTTAATGATTTGACAAACTTCATGAGAGAACCAGATAAGGAACCTGAAACAATTAGTTTCTTTACGTTCAGAGTAACTAGTCAGATGCCTGGTTCAACTCTCAATGAAACCAGTTAAGGGAATAGTAGAGGGAACAATTGAGAGAACATATAGAGATCAGTTCCTCCGGTCACAGTACAGATTAACTCCTTACAGCTGTCAAAGTCAATGCACTGCTGCACTGCACACGCAACAGTGCATCAGTCACTTTATGGAGCATGCCTTGTACCAGATATTTGCTTACATCATCCCAATGACCTCACACATATATAATATCAAGATGAGGCAAGGGATTTCATTGTCTAACACTTGAAAAACCTAAAATTGATTTTCTCTCTCAAGTGCTAGCCACCATCTCTCTCAAGAACAAAGCAGCTGCAACCTGAAGGACCATATCCAAAGATTGAAGATATCTTAAGTCCTTAGGTTTGTTGAGTCTTTGTTATTTGCTCTTCATTTGTAATCCTACACTACTTTCAAGAAGTGTCTTTGTAGGACAAATTTAAACTACTGTTTGGTTTAGTTTCTTGACTAGAGTTAGTCAAGATTTGTTGCTTTGTAATAGAGTTATTACAAAGAGGCTTGCAATATAGTTATTGCAAGTAGGCGAGGGATTAAGAGTTTAATTCCTAGATTACAATAGGTTGTAATCTAAAGTTGTTCGGTTAGTGAAGTTGAAATCCTACGAGTGTAGGTTTTCTACGTAAAATATTATTGTGTTATTTACTTACCGCTGTGTGTGTTCTGTGAAAATTGATAGAGAACCAGGTTCTCTATATAATATGGTGGACTCTTAGTTTACATCAATTGACTTATTGTATTACGGCATGCCATCTAATGAAAAAAAAACAAATAAGGTGTACATTTGCTAAGCTAATAGTGAAAGCAGTGACACTATAAACTTGCACCATACTTAAAAGTAAAAAATAAAATAAAATTGCAATTACAAACAATAAAAACAGAGTTTAGAGACTGGTACTTGCAACAAACTATATACTATTTTCCATATTAACCTTAAATAATAATCCAACCAAGCTATTTCAACCCCCAAAAAACAAAAAAGATACTAGTTTGTATTGTATATATCTTCTCTGACAACTGGAAGTATGACCTATACTAAGTAGACTCTATCTATACACTAAAGCACAAATCTCTTTTTTTCTATATAAAAAAAAAAGAATATTTCCTATATACTAGAAACTGTGTGCTTTTCATGTTCCAAGATTACCTGCAACAAAATCTGGTAATAGTTGAGAAGGGAACCTCTTATTCTGAAAATCAATGTTCTCATAGCTCATTCTATTGAACTCAATCTGGTAATTCTGTTGGCTCAGGTTTTCAGAATTAGGAGGAAGCCCTAAAGTAAGAGAGACACCATTATTTCCATGAAAATTTGTTGCTGCCATTTGTTCATGAGGATTGAACCTTCCAAATTCTCCCATCGTATACGCTGCTGTTGCATCCATTAAAGGATTGAACCTTTTGTTTGATTGATGATTTCTAGCTTTGGTTTCGGCCATGTCTACCGATGAAAGAATACTACTTGGAGAACTATTATGCATGTCATGATTTCTTGGCTTTTTAGCTATAGTATTATTTTCCATGTTTAATGAACCAATGAAGGAGAAGTTGTGAGCTTGTACTGCTTGAAATGAGCCACCTGCAGTAGGAGAAGTAGAAATGGTTGAGGTTGAAATTTCTGTTGGAGTACCATTTTCTTGTGGAGCACTTGATTTTGAGACCACTTTCTCTTTGTTGAGTTCATTTTTGTTTTTGTTTTCTTCTGATGAGGTATTTTGTTCTTGATTATTCTTCACTTCTTCCAAGTACATTTCTTCCACCATTGGCTTCCATAGTCGAACTCGAGCATTTATGAACCAGTTTGAAACCTGCATTTCATTTTTCAGGAATTTTTATAAAGAAAGAAAAAGAACTAATTCAAGAATTAATAAAGTAGAATAATGTGTGTCCAAGAACCTGGCTCCTTGTTAGCCCGGTTTGCTTCGCAAGCATGATTTTGTCTGAATCCTTGGGATAACTGCAATACAAAAACCGGGGAAAAAAATCAGTTGTTACTTGTTAAAAACAAAAATTAATTATAACAAAGATATTAGTGACAAGAACCTGGTAATTTAAAAACAACTCTTGATATTAGAGAAGGATAATTTATTTTTAAGAAGATTTATGTTTACAACTAGTCAAAGACGGAACCTGATCGATACGCTTTAGAATGAGTATGATTTTATAGTACGTAGACATTTTAATTTATTTTGTATATGTTTACATAGTTCGACCTAAAAGTAGTATATTCAATTAGACTGAAGAATACATCGGACATCCTAATTAATCTGCCATTGGCTTTAGAAGCATTAGTAAAAACCTGGTAAGAGGCAATTTTTTATTTTAGAGTAGATATTTTTTACATCGTTAGTGCATAAATATAACTATACAAGTACTTACGGATGAAGAAAATGCTCGAAAAGCCAAGCACGGAGGACAGAGACAGCTCTTTCAGGTAAACCTCTTTGGGGTCTCCAAGCATTTGGTTGCATCATTCCAAGCTGTTGAAGTGCACGTTGTTGCCTAAGATGATGGTCTACAAATTTTAATCTTGACCCTTCAATTTTCCCTCCTAAGCTTTGATCTTCTTCACCTAAACTCTTGCTTGTGGCCTTTATTTGTCCAACAATAGCATCTTTTAAGCATCGGAATTGCTTCGAAATTGCATGCAAAGCCAGTTGTGTGTATGATTTTGCAGATCCAATTCCTGCTACTTGCTCGAATGATGATACAATTATTTGCATTTGGTGATGGTACTGTCTGTATCTTTGCTCCACCTAAACCAACCAAAAACAAAGTCATTACCTTTCATAACAATATTAAAACACGGAATTATTTCATGTTTGCTAGTAGTAAAGGCCGAGAAGACCTTTTGAGACAACGGATAAAATTTGAGCACATAATTCTAATTACTACTACTTTAATAAGAAATTCAGCCTTTGTCGTTCCCGTGAAAAAAAATAAAAATTGAAAAAGCTCTCCGTTGGAAGATTCCAAGTAAGAAATAATTAGTGAATGGAGAATGAGTTATTGCTTTGAATTTTCGCCTAGGGAAAGACAGTTTTTAGGTTCCTATAGTGTACTATTAACTTTAGCTTTAGTTGGACCCGCAGAAGAAAATTTAGAGCCACACATTATCAGCTTTGATATCAACAGAGTAAAACGTGATTGGGGTCTTAATTAATTTTATAGCCATAGTATGTTTTCATTTCCTCCACAAAACTATGAGAAAAAAGTAAATAATAGAGTAGATATAATTAAATTGTTTTTACAGTTATGGATCATTTGATTTTTTCATCTAGACAAAACTCCATCAAGGAAGCTAAAGTTTGACATGTTGATGAAATTAGAATTAACCTGGAAAATGAAAAATAAGAAAAGATAGAAGTTGAAGATAAAACTGTAAATATATGAATTGAAGTATGTACCTCTTCAAGCATGGTAACAAGCTTGGCTTTCTTCATTTGAAATTCTTGTCTTTGGGCAGTTGTAAGTTCAGCAACTCCATTTTTCTGCTTGCTGCTACTTTCACCTCCACTATTAGTAGTGTTCACATCACTAGCCAAAGGCAATATTGATTCTTTATTTATGAATTCCTCCTTCTCTAATTCACTTCCTTTGATACATTTTCCAACATTAACAACTTCATCCAGAAGCTCTTGTGCAGCTTTCAGGTACTTAGAGCCTAAAACCATGCTGGAAATTCCATCTAATCCTCTATTAATATTTGATCCAACTTGATTCTGAGCTGAAATGTTATTGAAACGAATTTGTTGTTGTTGAGGAGAAAGGCTTAGTGATAGACCACCTCGTTGTTGTTGCTGCTGTTGTTGTTGTTGTGTCGGCGACATGGTTATTGACCTCTGGAACCCCAACTGAGAGGCCAAGTCCGTGGTGGTGCCGCCACAGGAGGTGGCGGAAACCACCGTGGATGACGGTATAATCTGGGATTGATGATGACTTCCATTTCCACTACCACCACCACCACCACTTTGGTTCCACAGACGGTGGATAAGCTGGGCATGATTCTGATCGTGCAAACTAACCGCCGGAAGAGGGACGCCGACGAAGTGCTGCTGCGCCTGCTGCAGTGGCGCGTGGGACATAATTTGTTGCTGGTGTTGATGTTGTTGTTGTGTGTCAGTGTACCCTTGATGAATATAGTTAGGGTTCATCAGATAAAGTGTCTGAATATTACCATCAGCAGCTTGATGAATATTATCTGAGGTTCCTTGATAGTACATAGCAGCAGATTGCAGAAAGAATAATTCTAACTTCACAATCAATCAAGAAATTAAAGTTCTTTTTTGTTTTTCTTGACGGGTTTCTACTTTTATCTACCGATGGAAGTCACTTCAAATACCTGCGCTAACTTGTACTGATGGAAGGTACCTGAAAGAAAGTAAGAGAGAAGAAGCTTATAATAAATCCGCAAAGAATCCTAAAGATGGCGAGCATTTCTGACACAGCATAGAGTTAAATATTAATTCAAAATATATATATATGAAAACTCCCAAAACATGGGATGATTCTTGATTGATGATGGCTTTTGATTTTGATATATAAAATAAATATTAGAAGCATAGAAAGATGGGGGATTTGTTTAAGTAGATAAATGGGATATCAAAATTCTGCTTACAGCTGACAAAAAGTAAAGGGTATAATCAGAGATCTTCAAATATAAAATAAACACAAAAGAAAAAGGAAAACAAGAAGAAAGGGAAGGCAGAGAAAGAGAAAGATATTAACTGAGACAGCTTTGATTGTGCTATCAGAAAATGGATAAAATACACAGACTCACATGTGTGTCTAACTAACTGTCTATCTTGGGTAGCTCTAAGCTTGAGAAGTTGCCTTCTTGTCAGACTGATCAGTTTTCTCTGCAAATTCTTCAACAGAAAAGGGAAATATGAATAAAAAGATGTGGGGTTACCCCACCCTACTCTCTATACCAACTGCTCCTATCCTAGCCACCCACAACAGGACAAATTAGAAAAGATGAGGGTAAGAGAGCACCCAAAAAAAAATGATACTAGAATGAGATATTTTTAGATATTTATACAAATAGCTTATCGAAATTTATTGTTTAATTTTTTTAGTCTATATATATATATATATATATATATATATATATATATATATATATATTCAGACTACTTTTAGTTTAAGAGATTGGATGAATATTTATTTAGGTTAACTCTTTTTTTTTTCTTTTTTTTTTTATCACGGTGTAAGAGGATATAACGGATTGACAAAGGAGTAATAATAGTTAAGACTTGAGAGGAGCATTTTGTTTTCTATTCTGTACTTTCTTTCTTTCTTCCTGTAGTGTTAGGAAGGACATTTATTTTTGTATTCTATTCTCTTCTTCACTATTTTCATTCGGTGTTGGATAAATGTGATAGATATAAGCTAAGAGTCGAGGCTTCAGAATTGGACTTATTAACCATAAAAAGTGTAAAAATTGAACGGGGTGTCTTATTTGGTCGCCCCCATTTAATCTATACCTATTTTTTAAAAACGTTTTAACTTGTACCTACTTTTTAAACAACTCCACGCTTCTTTCTCCTCCTCCTTTTCCTCTTGCGTTTTCTTCTTCTTCTTCTCCTCCTCCTCCTCCTCCTCCTCCTCCTTCTTCTTCTTTTTCGGGTGACAATGATGTTATACGGTTGTTGTGAACATATTTTAATGTTGTTTATGATGTTTTACAATGTCTGAGCTGTTATGACGCTTTACTTTTTACTATTGCTTAGGATTTTTTTTTCTTAATTGCAAAATGGGTATATTAGATTTATTGGTGTTTTGACAAATTGATGATTGGGGTTTGTTCCTGATGATAGTTGGAGGTTATGTTTCAAATTTGAGCTCATTTGGAGTAGATTTAGGTATTAAATCGTATATTGGATTGTTATAATTCGAAAAATAATTTTCTGTTTGAAGTGCAAAAAAACGTTGGTTGCACTTCAGACCTTTTGCCTTTAAGTGCATCTGAGGTGCAATTTTTCACTTCAGACTTATTGGCCTTAAGTGAATGAAAATGTTTGTTGCACTTCAGACTTTTTGGCCTTAAGTGCATCTGAAGTGCAAATTTTCACTTCAGATTAATTTGCCTTAAGTGAATGAAAACGTTTGTTGCATTTCAGACTTTTTGGCCTTAAGTGCATCTGAAGTACAAATTTTCACTTCAGACTTATTGGCCTTAAGTGAATGAAAACGTTTATTGCACTTCAGACTTTTTGGCCTCAAGTGCATCTAAAGTGCAAATTTTCACTTCAGACTTTTTGGCCTTAAGTGGATCTGAAGTGCAAGAATTCACTTCAGACCTATTTGGCTTTAACTGCATTTGAAGTGCAATTTTTTCACTTTAGACTATTTTTTTAACCTCAGGCCCGATAAGTCTGAAATTGATCGTAAAGTGGGTACGTTTGTAAACTTTTTTTCAAAGTGAGTATATGTTCAATTGTGACACCAAAACCGGGTATAGATACAAAAGCCCCTTAAAAAGTTACTCCTATTTGATATTGGCACGTTTGAGAGAATATTACTCTCAAAATAAAATAGAATTGTAGATTGCTACCATCAATTGCACACGTAAGTATACGCGTTCGGTAAGTAATAAAGTGATAAGCAAAGTATCATTCTCACAATGACCTGAGATTATCTATCAACTAAATTAAACTAACATAATTAATCTATTCAAGCGATTTTTTAAAGTGTGCTAAAACTAATCTAGAGTAATAAACTAAGAAATTAAAAAAATAAAAATAAATAAGTCAAAAAACTTATAGATGAATTCATTGAGAGAATAAATTAAGGGATATGGGTCAGCGTAAGTAACAATATCGTTGAATTGACTAATTAATTTATCGATTTTATTGAATGAAAGAGTTAATATTACTCATAATATTTTTCCGAAGTACTACTCGCATATCCAAGCTAACATGATGCATATATTATGATATTAGAATTAACAAGAGGGATTAGGTATAATCTTATCCTAACTGCAGTATTACGAAGGACATTATTTTTGTGTTCTATTCTCTTCTTCACTATTTTCATTTGGTGTTGGGTAAATGTGATAAATATAAGCTAAGAAACAGAGGCTTCAGAATTGGACTCGTTAACCTTAAAAAGTGTAAAAATTGTACGGAGTGTCCAATTTGGTCGCCCCCCTTTAACCTATACCCACCTTTCAGAAATGTTTTAACTCGTACCCACTTTTTAAAAAATTTCACGGTTCTTTCTCCTCCTTCGTTTTCTTCTCCCCTTCCTCCTCCTCCTCCTTCTTCTTCTTCTTCTTCGGGTGACAATGATTTTATATGGTTTCTGTGAATATATTTTAATGTTGTTTATGATATTTTACAATGTCCAGCTGTTATGACGCTTTACCTTTTACTATTGATTAGGATTTCCTCTTTTTTTTTTTCTTAATTGCAAAATGAGTTCATTAGATTTATTGGTGTTTTGACAAATTGATGATTGGGGTTTGTTCCTGATGATAGTTGGAGGATATGTTTCAAATTTAAGCTCATTTGGAGTAGATTTAGGTATTAAATCGTATATTAGATTGTAATAATTTGAAGAATAATTTTCTGTTTCTCGGCAATTTGATATCCCCCATTTAACCTATACCCACTTTTTAAAAATGTTTTAACTTGTACCCACTTTTAAACAACTCCAGGATTCTTTCTCCTCCTCCTTCTCCTCCTCCTCCTCCTCCTCCTTCTTCTTCTTCGGGTGAAAATGATTTTATATGATTGTTGTGAAAATATTTTAATGTTGTTTATGATATTTTTACAATTTCGAGCAGTTATGATGCTTTACTTTTTACTATTGATTAGGATTTCTTTTTCTTCTTTTTCTTAATTGCAAAATGAGTTTATTAGATTTAGTGGTGTTTTGACAAATTGATGATTGGGATTTGTTCCTGATGATAGTTGGAGGTTATGTTTCAAATTTGAGCTCATTTGGAGTAGATTTAGGTATTAAATCGTATAATTGATTGTTATAATTCGAAGAACAATTTCATGTTTCACGGCAATTTGCACTTCAAGCCTATTTGGCCTTAAGTGCATAAAAACGTTGGTTGCACTTTAGACCTTTTGGCCTTAAGTGCATCGCAAGTATAATTTTTCACTTCAGACTTATTGGCCTTAAGTGAATGAAAACGTTTGTTGCACTTCAGACTTTTTGGGCTTAGGTTCATGAAACCATTGGTTACATTTGAGATCTATTTGACTTTAAGTGCATCTGAAGTGCAAATTTTCACTTCAAACTTATTGGCCTTAAGTGAATGAAAACATTTGTTGCACTTCAGACTTTTTGGCCTTAAGTGCATCTGAAGTGCAAATTTTCACTTCAGACTTTTTGGTCTTAAGTGCATCTGAAGTGCAAGTTTTCACTTCAGACTTATTAGCCTTAAGTACATGAAACCATTGGTTTCACTTCAGACCTATTTGGCTTTAAGTGCATTTAAAGTGTAATTTTTTTACTTCAAACTAATTGTTTTTAACTTCAGGCCAGATAAGTTTGAAGTTGATATCGTAAAGTGGGTACGTTTGTAAACTTTTTTTCAAAGTGGGTATAGGTTGAATTGTGACCCCAAAATCGGGAATAAATGCAAAAGCCCCTTAAAAGGTTACTCCTATTTGATATTGGCACGTTTGAGAGAATATTACTCTCAAAATTAAATAGAATTGTAGATTGGTACCGTCAATTGCACATGTAAGTATACGCGTTCGGTAAGTAATAAAGTGATAAGCAAAGTATTATTCTCACAATGACCTCAGATTATCTATCAACTAAATTAAACTAAAATAATTAATCTATTCAATCGATTTTTTAAAGTGTGCTAAAACTAATCTAGAGTAATAAACTAAGAAATTTTAAAAAAATAATAATTCAACAAGCTTAGAGATGAATTTATTGAGAGAATAAATTAAGAGATATGGGTCAGCATAAGTAACAATATCGTTGAATTGACTAATTAATTTATCGATTTTATTGAATGAAAGAGTTAATATTACTTGTAATATTTTTTCGAAATACTACTCGCATATTCAAGCTAACATGATGCATATATTATGATATTAGAATTAACAAGAGAGATTAGGTATAATCTTATCCTAACTGCAGTGTTACGAAGGACATTATTTTTGTGTTCTATTCTCTTCTTCACTATTTTCATTTGGTGTTGGGTAAATGTGATAGATATAAGCTAAGAAACAGAGGCTTCAGAATTGGACTCGTTAACCTTAAAAAGTATAAAAGTTGCACGGGGTGTCCTATTTGATATCTCCCATTTAACCTATACCCACTTTTTAAAAACGTTTTAACTTGTACCCACTTTTAAACAACTCCAGTTTTCTTTCTTCTCCTTCTCCACCTCCTCCTCCTCCTTTTTCTTCTTCTTCTTCTTCTTCTTCTTCTTCGGGTGGCAATGATTTTATATGGTTATTGTGAACATATTTTAATATTATTTATGATGTTTACAATGTCGAGCTGTTATGATGCTTTACTTTTTACTATTGATTAGGATTTCTTCTTCTTCTTTTTCTTAATTGCAAAATGGGTTTATTAGATTTATTGGTCTTTTGACAAATTGATGATTGGGGTTTCTTCCTGATGATAGTTGGAGGTTATGTTTCAAATTTGAGCTCATTTGAAGTAGATTTGTATTAAATTGTATAATGGATTGTTATAATTCGAAGAATAATTTTCTATTTCTGGGCAATTTGCACTTCAGGCCTATTTGTCCTTAAGTGCATAAAAATGTTGGTTGCACTTCAGACCTTTTGGCCTTAAGTGCATCTGAAGTACAATTTTTCACTTCAGACTTATTGGCCTTAAGTGAATAAAAACGTTTGTTCCACTTCAGACTTTTTGACCTTAAGTGCATCTGAAGTGCAAATTTTCACTTCAGACTTATTGGCCTTAAGTGAATGAAAAAGTTTGATGCACTTCAGACTTTTTGGGCTTAGGTGCATGAAATCATTGGTTACATTTCAGACCTAATTGGCCTTAAGTGCATCTGAAGTGCAAAATTTTACTTCAGACTTATTGACCTTAAGTGAATGAAAACGTTTGTTTCACTTCAGACTTTTTGGCCTTAAGTGCATCTGAAGTGCAAGTTTTCATTTCAGACTTATTAGCCTTAAGTACATGAAACCATTGGTTTCACTTCAGACCTCTTTGGCTTTAAGTGCATTTAAAGTGTAATTTTTTTACTTCAGACTAATTGTTTATAACTTCAGGCCCGATAAGTTTGAAGTTGATCGTAAAGTGGGTACGCTTGCAAACGTTTTTGCAACGCAGGTATAGGTTCAGTTGTGACCCCAAACCCGGGTATAGATGCAAAAGCCCCTTAAAAAGTTACTCCTATTCGATATTGGCACGATTGAGAGAATATTACTCTAAAAAAAAATTGAATTGTAGATTGCTACCATCAATTGCACACGTAAGTATACGCGTTCGGTAAGTAATAAAGTAAAAGCAAAGTATCATTCTCACAATGACCTGAGATTATCTATTAACTAAATTAAACTAAAATAATTAATCTATTCAAGCGATTTGTAAAGTGTGCTAAAACTAATCTAGAATAATAAAATAAGAATTTTTTTTAAAAAATAATTCAACAAGCTTAGAGATGAATTCATTGAGAGAATAAATTAAGGGATATGGGTCAGCATAAGTAACAATATCGTTGAATTGACAAATTAATTTATCGATTTTATTGAATGAAAGAGTTAATATTACTCGTAACATTTTTCCGAAGTACTACTCATATATTCAAGCCAGCATGATGCATATATTATGATATTAGAACTAACAAGAGGGATTAGGTATAATCTTATCCTAACTACAGTGTTACAAATGACATTATTTTAGTGTTTTATTCTCTTCTTCACTATTTTCATTTGGTGTTGGGTAAATGTGACAAATATAAGCTAAGAAACAGAGGCTTCAGAATTGGACTCGTTAACCTTAAAAAGTGTAAAAATTGTACGGAGTGTCCAATTTGGTCGCCCCCCTTTAACCTATACCCACCTTTCAGAAATGTTTTAACTCGTACCCACTTTTTAAACAATTCCACGGTTCTTTCTCCTCCTTCGTTTTCTTCTCCCCTTCCTCCTCCTCCTCCTCCTCCTTCTTCTTCTTCTTTGGGTGACAATGATTTTATATGGTTTATGTGAATATATTTTAATGTTGTTTATGATGTTTTACAATATCGAGCTATTATGATACTTTACTTTTTACTATTGATTAGGATTTCTTCTTCTTCTTTTTCTTATTTGCAAATTGGGTTCATTAGATTTATTGGTGTTTTAACAAATTGATGATTAGGGTTTGTTCCTGGTGATAGTTGGATGTTATGTTTCAAATTTGAGCTCATTTGGAGTAGATTTAGGTATTAAATTTTTGGACCTAAGTGCATCTAAAGTGTAAATTTTTATTTCAGACTTTTTGGCCTTAAGTGCATCTTAAATGCAAGTATTCACTTCAGACTTATTAGCCTTAAGTGCATGAAACCATTGGTTTCACTTCAGACCTATTTGGCTTTAAGTGCATTTGAAATGCAATTTTTTCACTTCAGACTAATGTTTTTAACTTCAGGCCCGATAAGTCTGAAGTTGATCGTAAAGTGGGTACGCTTGCAAACATTTTTGCAAAGAGGATATATGTACAATTATGACTCCAAAACCGGGTATAGCTGCAAAAGCCCCTTAAAAAGTTACTCCTATTTGATATTGGCACGTTTGAGAGAATATTACTCTCAAAATAAAATAGAATTGTAGATTGCTACCATCAATTGTACACGTAAGTATACGCGTTCGGTAAGTAATAAAGTGATAAGCAAAGTATCATTCTCACAATAACCTGAGATTATCTATCAACTAAATTAAACTAAAATAATTAATCTATTCAAGCGATTTTTTAAAGCGTGCTAAAACTAATCTAGAGTAATAAACTAAGAAATTAAAAAAAAAGAGTCAACAAGCTTAAAGATGAATTCATTGAGAGAATAAATTAAGGGATATGGGTCATCATAAGTAACAAAATCGTTGAATTGACTAATTAATTTATCGATTTTATTGAATGAAAGAGTTAATATTACTCGTAACATTTTTTCGAAGTACTACTCACATATTCAAGCTAACATGATGCATATATTATGATATTGGAATTAACAAGAGCGATTAGGTATAATCTTATCCTAACCGCAGTGTTACGAGGGACATTATTTTTGTGTTCTGTTCTCTTCTTCACTATTTTCATTTCGTGTTGGGTAAATGTGATAAATATAAGCTAAGAAACAGAGGCTTCAGAATTGGTCTCGTTAACCTTAAAAAGTATAAAAATTACACCCGATTTCTTATTTGGTCGCCCCCATTTAACCTATACCCACTTTAAAAAAACGTTTTAACTTGTACTCACTTTTTAAAACACTCCACGCTTCTCTCTACTCCTTTGTTTTCTTCTTCTTCTCCTTCTCCTCCTCCTCCTTCTTCTTCTTCTTCTTCTTCTTCTTCTTCTTCTTCTTCTTCTTCTTCAGGTGACAATGATTTTATATGGTTGTTGTGAATATATTTTAATGTTGTTTATGATGTTTTATAATATCGAGGTGTTATACGACTAGCCTCACACTAAATCTATTTTCGGACCAAACAATGGCCCAAATACCCAAAACCAAACCAAATTAACCCAACCCCCTAAACCCTGTCGCGACCCGTTTAACCACCCGACCCAAGACCCTTTTTAAATCGTGGCCGTTGATCTCTAAGATCAACGGCCCACATTATACGCTCCCTTTTAATTACCACCCAAACCCCCTAACCCTAATCACTTCCTACCGTCCGCCGCCCTTAAATCCTACCTCCCTTCTCCCTCCTAAGAACCCTAGTGTTGTCTCCCCTAAAATCTCTCTGAATCCCACCAAACATAGGATTATACGGCCATTTCTTTCCATATACGATCTTCCCTGGTACTGGATCCTTCTTTATACCGCTTGCCTAAACATGGAAAACGGATCTCATCAGAATCGAACCAAAGTCGGTTCAACTTCGTGACCTTTCTACTATTCCGTCCGTTTTAATTCTTGTTCTATTATGGGTGTGAATCTCTCTGTATCTCTGTTGATTCTTACTTACCCTAAAAATTAGAGTTTTCAGATCTCTTTTAATCGAACCAAAATAGGTTCGATCCTATGATTTTAGGTATTATTATGTCCATATTCACCCGATATTCTACTATGGCCTGTTTTAATTTTAATTTCTGTCAATATTTGTCTTATGCTAAAATTAGGGTTTTCAGATTTTTCTTAAATTAGTTCGATTCTATGATTTTAGTACTATTTGTGTCTCTATTCATCTTATGCTACTTCATTTTTGAATATTCTGTTAATATTTGTCTTTTTTCCTAAAATTTACTCCACTATTTCTGTGTACTTCATACTTGTTATGGATTATTATATTATTTTCTTGGACCTATAGTAAGTGTCGATGTCGACCCTTCATCACTACTTCTTCGGGGTTAGGCTAGATACTTATTGGCTACGCGTTGATTTACGTACTCATGCTGCACTTCTGCACTAAATGTGCAGGATCTGACAGGTTTATTGATAACCACCTTAGAGTGTAGGCGCACCTGTTAGGAAGACTTCAGGTGAGCTACATTCCAGGCTACACATCGCAATCCACAGAATCTTCATTGTACTATTTATTTTATTTTGTCTTATTACATTCGGGACGGATGTTGTATTATTATTGTACTTCTTAGAAAATATTCATGCACTTGTGACACCGAGTTTTGGGGGTTCCTTCAGGTCATTCATTATTGTGGTTCATGTAAATATTTTTATTCACTCTTTAAATTCTATTTTATACTGTTCAGTTAAGGAAAAAATTTGACTTCAAAAATACTAAAATGAGTAATTAAGTTAGTAAATCATCGTTGGCTTGCCTAACGGCGGCGTTAGGCGCCATCATGACCTATAGTGGATTTTTGGGTCATGACAGATTGACACCGACCTCACGTAGAACATTGAGCAATGTAGTTGGAGGCCCTTTGATAAAGAATACTCCAGAGGAGATTGTTACAATTCTTGATGAGTTATCTGAAGATGCCAAACAGTGGCCCTCTGAGAGTGCTAAAAGAAGAAGATCTACTGGTGTCCACCAAGTTGATACTAATACATCTGTGCATGCACAACTTTATGCTATGGCTAACGAAATACGAAAGCTGACCTTGGCCTCGATACAAAATGAGCCTCACACGGCCTGTGATATATGTGAAAGAGGACACCCTACTCATGAGTGTCAAGCCTCAACCGAGGAAGTGAATGTTGTGGGAAATTATAATTTTAATGCAATGGGTCAGAAGCACCCAGGTTTTCATGGAGTTCACCTGGGGGTACCGCTAATAAATGGCAACAAAACAACCCCAAATTTCAAGGGCAATGAGCTCATGGTTTTATGAATCAGCCGAGGCAGCAGTTTCAGCCTCAACAGCCCAATCAGCCTGGTCTGGAAAATTTCATGAAGACTTTCATTGTGAAAATTGATGGAAGATTTGAAGTACAAGGAGAGGATTTACCGGTTTACTCTCATAATTTGATTTTTAATCAATTTATGTGTTTCTTTCCTTTTATGGTCTAATTGTTTATATTTCCTTATTTATGTGTTTTTTCTATTGCTATATAAACTGATCCCCCATCCCTTTTGTGGAGGGAATTTTGGAATCACTATTTTCTCACTAAAAAATGAAGCTTTCTACTCTATATTTGTTCACTATTCTATTCTGTTTGGATCTTAGTCGGCTGAAATCCAAGACCACCTGATTTCTATTATTTTGACCTCTCTTGGGTGTGAGCACTGCCTGGATTCTTGAAACCCTTGGAACTTGACACATTCAGGATTCTGGGTCCCTAATGCAATCTTTTCTTATTTATCGAATAATCACTGGTTAGTTTCTAAACCTTTGCAATGTTTACTCTATTATGTTAAGCATGTTCTCTGAAACTGCATAATCCAATGCATCTCTTTGACTTTTTTCTGCCCAATTCTGCTTACAAGCTTAATGATGTTCTTCACTTAGCCTAATTAATTTAGACACAATGAAGCATGCTTAGTTTAATTCATGATGACTGGAATGATATGTTTGAC
Source organism: Nicotiana tomentosiformis (assembly GCF_000390325.3). Classification (NCBI taxonomy): domain Eukaryota; kingdom Viridiplantae; phylum Streptophyta; class Magnoliopsida; order Solanales; family Solanaceae; genus Nicotiana; species Nicotiana tomentosiformis. Next base: position 93,956,883 of record NC_090817.1, on the reverse strand, counting down.
TATAAGGTTTGAGCCATGTTCCTTGTCTAATTCTGAACTTCTAACGACCAATTGGTATTATTAGTATGCCCTAACTTGTTTAATATACCTTTAGTCTGAATGTTGTATGCTCCTATGGTATCACCCTATGAACTTCTGCTATATCCAACCTATACACTTAATGACTAGTGATCTTTTGAAACTAATCTCCTTTGATTTAGTACCCTCCATGATACATGATCCTGTTTGTGTAATACTGTTTAGACCTAGGTTAGCATGATCTGACCCCTTTAGTCTTAATTCAGTCGCAATAACCTAATACCATTGCATGTTAACTTGTCATGCCAGGCTCCTTGTTCCTTGTCATAAGCCACCCTATCCAGTGTGTTAATTTATTTTTCTTTGGAATTCATTATGTGATCATCTTACAAGCTAGCAAATGCTTTCAAAACCTATTACCCTACTACTATTTTTATGGGTTGTTTCTTGTTTAATTCTGGGGCTGGCTGAAAGCCAAAGCCCTTCCCTAAGTCTCCTATGTCAACCTCCCTAGTGTGAGCACTACACTGGGTTCTTGAAGCCCTTGGGAACTCTGACACACTAGGGTTAAGTTTCTCTGCCACTTTTTCCTAATTGCTCAAACTCTGCCCCTCTTCTTATCCACTGGATTAAACTAGTTGATTTGTGCAAACGGTTATACTTTTGGAACTTTTGTTCAAAATATGGTTGCTGGGTGTGGTCTATTCTGTGTAAAATGGAGATTGGTTCTGGGTTGTTGTGAAACTGTATGGACATGAGAACGAAGGCCTGGCCAGGCTGGGTATATCTGGGCCTGCTGTAGGCCCACTATAGCTATTCTATAATTCTGTAATTTATTTCACTCATTAGGCCTGTAATAATATTGTAATAATAATTGGGGTATTAGTAAAATTAGAAAAATGGGTTTACGCTAATTTTTGCATGAACGGGTAAAAATCCTGTCTATATAGGTGTTAATTTGCTCAAACTTATTCTGCTCCTATGTGTTGTTAGATAACCTACCTATAGGACCCGGGTGCTTAATTCATCTAACATATTCTGCTCCTATATATTTTGTTAGATATCATGCCTATAGGAAATAAAGTGACAAATCTCCCAATTTGCATAATTGCAGCATATTCATTAGATACCAATATTCATCTAGAAATCATGCCTATAGAATTTTGATTGGTTAATTCGTTGTTGTTATAATTGCTCACTTAGGAGACATGCCTATAGTAGTTAAGTATAAAAATCAATTTCAATCGCTAATCGTTAGAAATCCTGCCTATAGGGTAATATCACTCGCCTTAATGTGTTAATATTGAACTTTCAACATTGTGTCATTGTCACTATTAGAAAGCATGCCTATAGGATCCAACTAAGTAATTCTGAATATTCTCCTCCAATTATCATTGCTAATTACTGCATAGATCACCTAGATATCATGCCTATAGTTTAACCTCTTATAACCTATAATCATTAGGCAACTGCGTAGTCACTTAGAAGTCGTTCTAAAATGGCATCTTGCTCTGAAACTGCCTGCACGCTTGAATCCCAAGGTCACATAGAAACCATGTCTATAGGGCTTAATGGCTTTAACTTGTCTCAATTCTGAAACTGTCAAATACCTAATTCGTTTGCGTGCATTTGTTGTCTAAGTGTGGAGGCTAACTTGAGCCCTTAATTGCCTTCACATGAAGTCCAACTTGTTTTGTATGTCGCCTAGTTTTATCATTCTGAGCAACCTAAGTTAAGTCTAGAATCACCCAAAATAGAGGTCCAAACGCCTCCTGGACCATAGGCATGGGACGGGTAGTGCACGCATAAGGCACGGTTTAGAATCAACTAGTGCGCTTTAGGTAAAAACTTAAAGATAGTAATCGGGTAGCAGGAGATGATAGTCTGTGCCCGCTGAATAATACGAGTAACACCCTACCTCAAGGGAGTTACGAAGTATTATTTATATTGCACGGGGTGATCCTTTAGGCTAAAAAACTAAGGACCTCCCATCTTGTCTTAAGGTCAATTATTTGTGTTTATTTGTAGACTTTTGATAATAATTGCCCAAAATTCTTGTCTTTCCCTCTTGTTTTTGACTAATTCATATAATTCGAGTTCAGCCGGGACCCACAGTTGTGGACCTCGAGGAATTCTTAACACCTTCTCCTCGAGGTAATTTGACCTCAAACGCGTTAGGTGGCGACTCTCTCTGTTAACACCATTCCTTTAAAAGAGTTGTCACGTGTCGAAACCCGATTTCGCGAGAAAGAAGGAGCGCGACAGGCGTGTAGGACCGAAAGAACCCTCAATTGAAATAAGATAATTTTCGGACGTAGGGTCCTGACTAGCTATCATGCTAGGATGGGCACTGGCTCCATGTTCTACTTTTGCTAGATCTATTCCCTACCTCCAAAGTGTCTTCCCTCAAAATTAGGTTTAGAAAACCTTTTATACAAGTTAGGGGCGTGTAGGACCGAAAGAACCCTCAATCGAAATAAGATAACTCCTGGACGTAGGGTCATGGCTAGCGCGTCGCGCTAGGCTTGGCACTTGCTCCATGTTCTACTTTAGCTAGATCTGTTCTCAGCGCTATAAGCAGCGCCTAACACTGTCGTGGGAGCTGGACTTGCACTTTGTCTAGTATTCTTCTTTTTCCGCTTCAACTCGTACATATTCATTTCATTTCGCTCCCAATTGATTCCTATACCTATGAGTGCCAAAATTAAGCTCAACTAATCACGCAGTAAAATATAAGGTGACATGCATATTAATATATACAATGCTTTTAGCCGAATATTATAGATGCATAGAGAAAGAGGGAAGACCAAAGGGGAAGGAAGATATGATGCCCATGCATCCTCGTTGTTTCCATTGCTTAATTGTAACGCAATTTTGTTTGCAAAATGCAAAGAAACAAAGAAGCACATTTTAAAAAAAAATCATATGTACATCAAAATTCAATATATTTTTCTACATAGAGTAATAAAACAGCATGATATCGCGGCTGATAGGCAGACTCTAGCCGGAGTATTATTATCCATCAATAATTAATTTTGGTATGACAAGCATTTTCTGGAAAATAGTTTTTGAAAAATAATGTATTTTTTGAAAAAGAATTTCTTGAATAATGTTTTCTGGTATTTGGTTGGAGGGTAAAAAATATTTTTGAAAAAAAGTACCCCGAGTGGATTAGTGTTGAAAAATACTAATTAAACACACGTTCCATAATAAAAGGAACTTAAATCTGGAGTCTTAAGTGTATTACATATAACTAATTAATTTAGACCAAATTATTGTCCTTTCCGACGACCTTTCACTCTCAAATCGTAGAATTGGATCTAGATTTCAATGTTTTATGGCACGCTAGCTAGAGATACAACTTGGAGTAATTAGACAGTAAAAGAAAAAAAGGCTAAAACAATTGAAGGAGATTTATCCCAGTTATGGTCCATATAGAGAAGTTTATAGAAACAATGTCGGTCTATTGACACAATTCAGCTCGTGAGTGGATTGGAATTTTAAAGCGTTGTGATTTAACGTTTTACTTTATCCCGAATTGTTATCTATTTTATACTATTTTTAGCCAGTATAAGCATATTATAATTATATATATATATATATATATATATATATATATATATATATATATATATATATTATATACACTTTTTAAAAATAATACTAGGTACAGATACATTAAAAAAAAACAAATTTGCTAATTAAACATTGTCGATGAGCGTCTCCTCCATTTTCTCTCAACTATAGGTTTGATCAATGCATTGTGGTCACAACTCAGAGTGGTCACTTCGTCGAGTATCAAGAGTCAAGAGTGGTGGCTTAGACCATGTGACCAATTGATGAGCCAATAAAAAAAGGTGCCTGCTATAACAACAAGGTTGATAGTCCTCAAATGGAGGAGATCATAACAATCAAATTGAAGGGAATTTACTCCAAAAGAGGTACTAGAATGTTAGAAGTTTATAGGCTGAATAGAGTCTAATTCATACTAATTGACTAACTTTTGAGTTCTACTTTCCTATTAAGTAAATTACAAATGTTTGAGTAAGAAAGTTGAATGTAAAGCTTTTACCCTCTTAAAAGTACCATTGAACTATACTATGTATGTTAAATTTTGCAGTATTTTTTTTTAACCTGCTCCAATATATCCATATTGAGGACCATTTCCTAGTCTTTATAATAAGAATTAATGGAATACCCAATTTCTAGACTAACTTCAGGAAATAATCATGTTTGACATTTCAAACGTGCAATATTTAAAATTAGAGAATACCTTTTAATTGCCGCCCTCTAACACAGATAGTAGCTAGGAACTAGCTATATTATATATGGACCATTTGACATCCTCCAAAGCAACCTCCAACCCCAAAAATTTTGGAAAAGAAAAAGAAAACGAAAAAATAAGTTTTATTTAAAGTATTTTATATTCCGTTTCCTTTCAACCAGGCCATGATTTCCCGAGAAGACATCATCGCGATCCAAATCTACGTGACTGACACCCAACACACTACTCATCTCGAACGAATTAATTCATGTGATGCATCCCAATCGTATGCACGAAAATCAATTAATCGTGAAAGCCAGCCATATGAAAATCATATACATTTTCAAGTTAAATGTGAAACCATTCAAATCCAAAACCATATTCAAAAGCTTTTCACCATAAAAATGAAATCAAAATAAAATAAATATCATTTTATGTATGTCATATACAATTCTGTTTTACAATCCAATACAATTATCTATGGAACCTATATATCAAGGAACGGAACTAACCACTTGGGATAATTACCGACTAAAAGAGAATAAGAATACACAAGATAACTACCACGGAATAGAGGTGGTACCTCATCATATACCTTGGAAAGAGAGTTATCCTACCCTTGTACGCATATTATATGTTGCCGGACTTGCTTTTTGGTAGTCAAGTGCTATGGTATACCCTTGATGGCCTTGATTTGGTCGGGATTGACCTTGATACCCCGTTGCGACACTAGGAAACCCAAGAATTTTTCTAAGGCCACGTCGAATGCACACTTTTCGGGGTTCAATTTCATGTTGTATTGCCTGAGTATGCCGAAGGCTTCTCTTAAATGGTCAATGTGATCTTCTTTCTTTTTGGACTTCACCAGCATGTCGCCGATGTATACCTCCATCTTTTTTCCGAGTTATTCTTTGAACATCTTTGTCACCAAACTTTGGTAAGTTGCCCTCGTATTTTTCAATCCGAAAGGCATGACCCTGTAGTAATACGTCTCCTGGTGGGGGGATGAAGGTGGTCTTTTTCTGGTCCTCTTCCTCCATAAGGATCTGGTTGTAGTCAGAGTAGGCATCCAAGAAACTCAGAACTCATGCCCGGTTGTCGCATCGATGAGTTGGTCGATATGAGGTAGTGAAAATGAGTCCTTGGGACAGGCTTTGTCCAGGTCGGTGAAATCTACGCACATCCGCCACTTGCCATTTTTCTTTTTCACCATGACCACGTTGGCGACCCATTGAGGGTACTTTGACTTTCTGACAGATCCATTTTCCAATAATGTTTCCACTTCTTCGCGCACTGCGTCATTGATTGCGGAATTGAACTTACGTTGAACCTGCCTTACCGGGGGGTAGAGTGGATCGACGATCAATCTGTGTGTGGTGATCTATTTTGGGATACCCGGCATATCTGCACAGATAAAAGCAAACAAGTCCGCATTAGCAATTAGAAATTTGTGAAACTTACCCGGTTCTTGGAGTTTGCAGCCGATGTAAGCTTACTTACTATGGTCGTTGACTTCTAGCTAAACGGTGTCGAGGTCCTCTATGGTCGATCCTGCGGCCTCGGCTATATCAGGGTCTCTGATGACATCCTCGATGTTGCCGCCAACCGACCTTGACCCTGTTGATTACTATGTTTCCTTCTCTTTGTCTCTCATTTGTTGGGTGGCCGTGCAGGCTAGGGCGATGCGGTAGCACTCTTGGGATGTGCATTGTTCCCCGCTTATGCTGAATATGCCCCATGAAGATGTGAATTTGATGACTTGGTACAAGCTGGAAGGTGTGGCCCTCATGGTATGTATCCACGGTCGCCCTATCCTGGTTCATGATGTGAAATATGGTCTCCAGAGTGACGCCACCCACCAGGAAGGGTAGTGTGATCTCACCAGATGTTCGTTCAACTGCATTGTTAAATCTTGTTAGTGTGATGCAACATGGTACTATCTTTTCTTTGTGTGAATACTCGGGGGTGGATAATACACGCACAGCTCCCGTCGTCTACCGTAATCCATCTTACATCAGTATACAAAATTTGTAAAGTAATAACAAGTCCGTCATAGTGAGGGAATGCCAAACCATTGGTATCTGACTTATCACAGATGATACTTTCTTCGAGTTCGTCATACCATTTGTGGGTGATCGACCGTTTGATCGTATAGGTCGTGGTGAACTTCACGCTATTAATGGAAGCATCATCTTCTCTGCCGATGATCATGTGGATGATGCGGGCTAGCGAGGGCGGATTCAGCGGCCCTTGATGTTGTTCACGTCCCCTGGCAAAGTTGGTTCTTCCCCGATCGCTCAACAATTCTTTGAGGTGTTCCTTTCGTACCATAATTACGATCTCATGTCTTAGGGTGATGCAATCTTCGATTTTGTATCCTCGCTCTTGATGGAACTCGTAGAGGGCGTCTGATTTTCTGGTATTCGGGTCTGACCTCATTTTTGCGGCCACATTACCTTTGGTCCGAGCTTCTCAAAGGCGTAGACGATCTCTGTAGGTGCCACGCAAAACTTGTGAGCGAATAATAAATGGAGCATACCTCTTTCATTCCGGTGAGTACCTGTTCTTGATCGGGGTAGGCCTTCTTCATGGAAAGCTAAGGATGCAATGGCAGTTCTGACATATGGGAGATGTCATTCCCAGTTCGTCCGTGAAGTCGTCGGATGTCTTCTGATACGCTTCTCCATTCTTTTTTGGATTTTGCTTGTACTGAGGCCAGTCGATGAGTCGGCCCATTGAGGCCGTCTTCGTCTGCTCGTACTTCGGCACAGTATGCATTATGTATTTCGTCCCAAATTGTTGGGGGTATTTCATAATCCAACTAAATAATTTTCTCGTCACTCTTGAACCATTTCTGTTCAGCCCGTTTTGAAAAGCGGCTACTGCCATTCCTTCTGATACATTGGGCAAAGTCATTCTCACTCGGTTGAAACGGGCGAGAAAGTCCCTTAGTCATTCTCTAGGGGACTGTTTGATAGCAAAAATATCATTCACTCTTGCCTTGGCTTTCTTGGCCCTAGCATGGGCCGTCACGAACTTATCGGCCATTTCCTCGAAGGTTTTAATAGAACGAGTAGGTAGTTGTGAGTACCAGGTTAGTGCCCCTCCAGTGAGGGTTTCGCCGGATTTCTTCAGCAGAATGGAGGATACTTGTTCTTTGGCGAGGTCATTGCCTTCCACATCGGTGACGTAGTGAGTCACATGATCCTCGGGGTCGGTCGTACCGTCGTATATTTTTAGTTAAGGCGGCATTTTGAAAGTCTTCGGTATGACATGTGGGGCAGCACTATCACTGTACGGCTTCTCGACTAACTGACCAGCATCGCTCTTCGGCAATAACTTATGAGCGCCCGGTATTTTATTGACCCTTTGTTGGTGCTCTCTCATTTGGTCTCGAAGTGCCTTTTTCTCATTTTCCATTTCCTCCATCCTTTTCAGTATGGTTATGAGAGCGTCATCGCTTGCATTGTTAACAACATTGTGAGTAATACCTATCGTCGAGTGTGTGGGGAAGGTTGATCATGTTGCTCGTTCACTGGTGGTGCATCACAGGTTCTCACATTTGCTACGGTCGCGTCCTGAACGGATTTATGGAGGACGCTGGTTAGTGTATCAGTCAGCCAGGCCTCAAGGAGTTTCTTTATCGCTGGCGGTGTCTCCTCTTCCACGGATGTAGAGGATGTCTTGCCAAGGGCTTTTGTGATGCTGCAGTGGGGAGGGGGTGATCCGCCTCGTCTAGGGGAGGCATTGGGCGTTGTGTCCTTGTCCACAGCTTCAGAGCTTTCGTGGATGATGGCCATGAGATTGGTTGGGAGGACACTTATTAATCTCGTTCGTTCTTCTCTGTTACTTGCCATGTTAGATCTGTGCATGCAGAGAGAGAAAAGGTTCTTCTTTTCATTTTTTTGCGTCAGCAACCAGTGCTGGTAGTAGATCTAGAAGAAACTAAAAGCTTAGTTAGAAATCCCCACAGACGGTGTCAAATTGTTTGACCAAAAAATATAATCTCCGGTTAAACTATTAAATTTACGTAGTACGGGGTTAAATTTAACTAAGGATAATAACTCTAGATATTAAGCACAAAAATGTATAGTAGATGGGACACATTTCGTATATGGTTGGTGACAATAAATGTAAAATACTCTTAAAGCAAGAACATTAAGGGTGATATAACTAACAATAAATGTCAATAAATTGCATTTAAGTAAATAAAGAAAATGATTCACTTAATAATGGATGGGTGAAACGAATATTTTGCCTGACAATGATGAATGACAGATAGATCCAAGATTCGCATGAACAATCCTCGGATCTGATGGAAATGTGGGGAATAATATATCAACAAGAATATTTGTAAAAATATAATCTTTGTATTTTTGCAAGGGAGAGGGTCTTTTTCTCAAAAGTGTTCTTATAAGCATCCATATTACATGCCCCTATCATTGTCTCTTCTTTTTATATGTATGGGGTCATTTTCTTAGGAATCCCTAATAGTACAAATGTAGGGAATATTCTAGTACCCTATTCTGGCAATTTAGTCGTTACAAGTCTTATCGCCGGTAGTCAATGGAAACCTTGACCCTTGTTGACGTCTTAACTACAATCTCCGCCGATATCTTGACCATGACTCATGTCGGAACCTCGGCCATTGACCTCGCTGCGTCTTGGGCGAGCTCGACCGATAACTTTCTTTAATGCCATATTTCGTTAAATATTCTGAAGATAGATTTTGGCATATACAGGGCCCTTAAATTCCACTGACACATTAAATGACTATGATATATGTATGTATATACTAGTTTCTCGGCACGTGCGTTGCACGTGTATGCCGAATCATGTAGTCAACAATTTTGTATTGACTAAATAATCATACTTGAAGAAATAAAGTACATGTGAAGATTAATATGAATTGTCTCATCGTAGCTTGTGTGTTGAGGGTAAAAGTTATTGGATATCGTTTGAATCTACAGAAAATGAACAATCAAAATATAATTAGATAAAAAAAATTAATTATTTTTTAATTTTACGAGGTACCAAATATTATAAAGCGTGTTTCACCTAATAGCTCCTTATAGCCGATATTCCTGACGTATGTTCCTTTTATTCATTATGGTTGCTCTTTCATAACGAGGACATAGAGTTAAAATTATTAATGTTCATTGCTCGATAGCATTAATTTGACATATATTTTTAACCAGCATAAATGATAAAATTATAACGGCGTGCTATTTATTTATTCTAAACTCACATTATTTACCGTACTATTATAATGGTTAGTTATTTCTAGTTGACGTTCCTTGTGCTTTCCTTTCACACGTTCATTAATTGAACTAGGTCTACATCAGGGGCGGATGTAGTATATTACTACCGGGTTCAATTGAACCCATAACTTTTGACACTGAGTAAAAATTTATGTGTAAAAATTTATTAAAATTGCCAAAAAATAGATATGAACCCATAACTTTAAAAGTTGAACCCATAAAATTTAAATTCTGGATCCGCCTCTGGTCTACATTTATTATCTAATGCAACTTTTCATAATTTTACGATAATTAATAGCAACGAGGAAGCTGTCTAATATAAGCTAGGTTCTTGTATTGATTTAAGGAGGAATTTATTAATTTTCTTAAGGGTATTATAGTCTCTTAGTTTTATAGGGTCATTTAGGTTTTTTAACTTTCATTTTAGGTCTTCACACTTGTAATACAGTATGGACATGTGCTTTGCACGGTAAGCCTAACATTCATCATTACTTAACTTGTAGCAAATAAATAAAATTATCAACTAAATTGCATAATGTTCTAAAGTGTTTGAGTTTAAACAAATTTATAGCATACAAAAAGTTAACCATTGTTTATCAGTTAATATCTTTAATTTTTTTTACTTTCTTTCTTGAGTGATGTGTATGATTGGAAGTAATAGTTACGTCTTTAATTTGTTTGTATACTATATAAAGAAAAAAAGAAAGGAACATTCAATTATCCCTACTTATGAAACTTCTTGTTTGAAATTTTCATACGTATTTTAGCAACAGTTTCAGTTATAATTATTTCTTTCGAGACCAACCAGCCATCGACTGGTTAAAAAAAAAAACTAACGCTCAAATTTATAATGTTTATCGTCATAATAAAACTCATAAAAACTAAAGATCTAAACCTTAATAAAAATGACAATAGACGAAATATTGAAAATAGGTAAACATGAAAATTGAAGAGGTCAATCATTTGATATAGCCTCCAAATACCCAAATAAGACCCTTTATTTTTGTCATAAATATATATAAAATACTATATATTTTCTTTTTATCTCCAAAAATTGTAATCATAATACACTTAAAAGATTGAACCTTTTGAAGAAACCAGCCTTCCATACCTCACGAGTCTCCGCTAGCGTTATAAGCGATTTTCATCATCTGTGAAGTTGAAAGTAATGGGAGTTAGAAATCCAACATATCTACATGCTTCTTTCTTCAAAGGAAAAAAGAAAGAAAACAAAAATATAAGATCAAAGAAAATCTACTACCCAAAAGTGTACTTGTGAGAAATGGAAACCTTTATATAGTTCTTTCTTAACTAGCGTTTGGCCATAAATTCTCAAATTTATTCTGAAAAATTTGATTTAGGTGAAATTTGGATTGAAGATGAAAATGTGTTTGGAAATCTATTTTGGGTGAAGTTTGGTTTGGAAAAACATGAAACATAACTTATACCCACAAGTTCTAAAAACTATCACGAATACCCAACAATACCATTATCAATAATATTCATTATATTATCGCAAACCATAGTCCTAAACCTAAATAAATTTGATACAAAATTATCATTTTTATAATGAACTACATGATACACTATTAGATGACCGAGAAGACGAAGCAACATCGTTACAAAATAATAAATAGTGGGCTCTTTTATAAAATACAAAAATTTGGGACAATTTTTTAAAAATATAATAGTGATATTTTGGCCCAAAACCAGCTATTGCCAAACATGTGTTTGCCAAATAAAACTGGTTTGGCCAAAATGGTTTTGGGATTTGAAATTTGGGACTTGGGATTTGGCCAAAATGTGGACAAAATCTATGGCCAAACATGTGTTTGCCAAATAAAACTCTAGTTTATTTTGGCAAAATCTATGGTCAAACGGGTCCTAGTTAGAGTTCTTTGAGTTTCCCTTTCACATTTTTATTAATAGAATTAACCATAATTTACTTAATGTAATCCTCGTATCCTACAGATTGTTATACTAACGAAGAAGTTTTTTCTTTTCAACACCAACTAAGAGGTTGGCTAAGTTAGTTTGGTTAGTGTATCGCTATTGATTTATCATCCAAGATATAAGGCACAACGTAACCAATCGGATTTGATCATAGTAGAGTGATTTATTTTCTCAACTACACAAAGAGTAGTACTATAGCCACCAACACCCGCCTTATAATAATAAATCAAAATTTAACGGTTTGAAGGAGTATTGAGAGACAAAATAAAAAAGAGTAATTCTAATAAATAACCAAAAGAAAGCACGAAAGAGTGAAAGGAAATGATTCTTACATGTAGACTTCTCTGTTCCTTTTCGTGTTATGTGTGTCAAAATCATCCTATAGTATACCGTCATCCTAAAACAAGCATATTTAACCAATAAAAATAAGGGAAAGAATTTCATACTAAAGTATCCAAATTAGATTCACAATATTTTCAAAATGTGAATCATAACAATTACCATAAAAAATTCATCTTCAGAATAGAAACCCAGAAGAAAAAAGACAAAGCAATGAAGTGATTTGACACTTTGGTGTCTACTTTTATATAGCATACTATAATGAAGTATGATTAAAGGATAGACATAGTTATTACTAAAACCGTTAGAAACTCAAAGAACCAAACAAATAAAAATTGGAATGTGAAAAGGTGTTATTCTATATCCTCCCTCATTTACCCAGGTAAAAAAATTGTCTTTTAGATTCTAACTCCTCCCTCATAATTACTGGCACACGAAACAATTCTCTCCCACTCATCCAACTCAATGCACCTAACGATTCAATGCACATGAAATTGTCTTTTATATTCATGTAATTTAGTAGAAGGAATTATTTTTGTTTAAGGGCAAAATTATCACTCAAGCTTTTATGGGTGATTTTGTAAATTAAGTTTAACTTAAAATACTCTCACGTGTAATATAGTATGATGATCATGATGATGTATATAGCATGTTGCTGTCCTACGAAGACATTGAAATCTGACAATTTTCTATGGATCATTCAATTCAGAGAAAAAGACAAGGTAATTATATACAGAAATATCACAATCAAGCTTCAATTTTAACCTAGTTCTCCCTTTATTAACAGAATCAAATATAAATTATAAACATAAGAGTCCTTTTCTCATACTTAAAAATTGCAGTCCTAGATTTTCATTGAGAGAGATAGACAGTGAAAGAGAAATGTAAATATTTCATGCATACACATATTACTGTCCTATATTGGAAAAGGTAGAATCAAGAATGGATAAAAGAAAACGACAAGCACGAAAAAGGGTTAGTTTTACTTGAAGGATAACATAGTCGTCTTCCCACAAATATTTTAGAAAAAGGTATTTTCATTTTCTTCTTTTTTATAAATAAGAAATTGTCAGATTATATGCTACCTTGTTTGTTTCAACTAAATATCATATTTGGGAAATCATAATAATTCAGTTTGTTGGCCACTTAAACTTTTACATTTTGAATATGACATTTTAAATGTAAACAATTTTTTATTTAGAAGAGCTGAGAATTTTATTTTTTAAGGTTTCTCTCATATAATATTTTTCTATGTCATATCATAATTTTTCTAATTGCTCAAAACTTATCGTAATACTAGAATAACACAAGAATGTAAAATTAAGTGTTCTCCTAAAAAACAAAATCTTTAAAGCACTTTATCTAACATTTAAAAAATGATTGTTAGCTACGAATTTCGTTGTTAATCTGTTGCTAAATTGTTTGTAGCTAACTATCACGCCCCGACTTATTAGGGAGTACGACGGGCGCTCAACCGAGATATCTCAGTCAAGCAAGCCTACCCGATGCTTTCTATCCGACCTTACCCATGAATAAAGTGAAGATGAATATCATGATGTTAGACAATACGAGGATGACATGTGCGACATCAATTTAATTACCATAAGTTACTTCATTACAAATTCCTAAAATACATTACAAATTCATTGTTTTAGAAGTGGAAGCATGTGTTACAAGTACAACATTTCAAGTCTCACTTACCCAAATCAAAATACAACCTACACTATGTTTACGGAGCCTCTAATTGATACAAAATAGTAGTATGATGTTGCCGGTCCCTGGATATACCTCAAAATACTAAACATAAGAAACAAAGACACAAGAATCCCATATGAAGTGGGGCTCACCAAAGTCAGCTGAGAAGAGGGTGTACCGCTATCACTGATCGATGTCGCATACTGTGGAATCACCTGCATCCATTAAAGATATCACGCCCTAGACAAAAGGGGTGTTAGTACATATGGAATAGTACTAATATGTAATACTAAACATCCTCTCAATGAATCGAGTAACAATACAAGGAGAAACAAAAATGGAATCAATGAGAGCCTCAAACAATATTAAAGTGTCAAGTTAAGAGAAAGATAGATTTCAAGTAAATATCAATATTTTTAAGTTAGGAGATTTTTAGTACCGATACACCACCGTTCTTTTAGCACGGAGTCCGATCTCGGCCTGATCGGCTAGGCCGTCTCACCCAAAGACATCCAATCTCAATACCACCATGTGTGCGGCATGGCGTCCGATTTCGGCCCGATCATCTAAGTCGTATCACCACACTGTCGTATGGGTCGATATCACCTTCCGTTAGCAATAATATCATCCCAATTAAGGAGAATAATCTTAACACACTAATCTCATCCCAATTAAAGGGAATAATCTCAACACATCAATACGAGTATTTACCCTTAAATCACCCCTACACCGGTACGTGTAGTTTTGAGGTTAGGTTATTTAAACCTACCCTTCCTCGGGAACTAACGATACTCCCAAAATATTTATTATATAAAGGAACCCATTTCATAATCTTTCACGCGTCATATTATTTCATTGGAACTATTTGCCACAAGTGTAATTTTTCTTCTTGGCACGATGGCCACAATTTATACCTCATACTCACTCCTTTCACTTTCAAGCATCATCATAGGTTATCAACAACAAGAGCATTTGAAATCAAAACTTTAAATATGTATATGATCAATAAGAGTCTTAAGCACATTGAGTTTTTCTTTCACAATTAGGCATAATAAACTTGCAACTGAAACATGACTTTAAATCATAATATTTTGATACATTGGTCATACTTGAATACATTCCCGAAGGAGAACATAATATGATAGGGGCAATAGGAACACATTTTGAATATATATCTTTTTGACACCAAGCTTATTTGGAACAATCGAATTTATTAGGAATGACTCGGAACATGAGAAATAAGAACTTGGGCCAATCATACTTGAAACTTACGAGCACATCATGGAATTTGATTCTACAAGAGAAGTTTAGCCAACATACCTCGCTTGAGTTTTCCTTAAATTACTAAAATATTTCGAACCTCCTAGCGACTTCAATCTAATTAGAGACATACAAAGTTGAGCCATAATTAGGAAGAGATTCATGGGTTCAGCTCACATAGGCATTTCATCAAGCACTAGGTGTGCAAATGTGACTAAAAGATTCTAGTGTAAGATTTTCTTCAACCCACAATCCATATCAACCAACAATTCATCCCGGGTAATATCAATAGCCTCCAAGACCCCTATATCGATACATGCATGCCATATATTCTACTCTCTGACCCACTTAGACCTGAAACAAATTTGCATGAATGATGTAGTACAAGAACTTACCCGTATAGGTGGTGGCCTAGTGAGCGATTCCCTTGAATCTTCAAGATTGGGACAAGGATGGATGATCAAAGCACTTGGGGATTCCCCTTCTCTCTCCAAAGCACCCCCTCTCCCTAAAACAGCCGTTTAAACCAGACAAATAACCCCCAAACTCGTTTTATAAAAATAGGGACAGGTAAAATTTTCTCAAACTTAAGCCTCTGAACCGAGTCTGCGATCACAAACCGAACCGCAAAACAAATATGTGGTCTGCAAAGTAGATCGTAAAAATGATCCTAAAAATTGGACTGGTCTGATCAAATATGCGGTCCGTGAAATGGTTCTGCGGTCGCATAGTGGACTGCTGATGAGTGAAAATTTTGACTACTTAATGGCACTTTTTTGCTTTCAGTTTAGTCCAAAAGCGTTTAATTGTATTCTCAAAAATTGATGACATATGCTTAATTGCAGGAATGGTGGAAAATGAGCCTAAAAAATGAAATCCAACTCAAAAAGAAGTAACCTGAACCAAGCACAAAAACAGGCACAGAGGCTCTAAAGTGCGGACCGCAGATTATCATCTGCGGCTACAGATTGTGCAGAAGAACTTATCAAAGATCTATGAGAAGTGCGGTCCGCATATAAGATGTGCGGTCGTAGAAGCAAGGCAAGACCGTAAGTTCAGAGAACATGCATATCAAGTTCAATAGAAGTGCGGACCGCACAATTATTGTGCGGCCACATAAGATCAGCTATGCGACCGCAGCTGCATTTGTGCGGTCCGCAGAAGAGCTATGTGCGGCCGCACTCAGAAATGTGTGTAGCGCAGAAAGAGAGAGATGCGGCTGCGGTTCAGGATTGTACGACCGTAAGAGTCCAATCTTGTCAAGCTGAAGCAAAGTATGGACCGTGATTGTGCGGCCGCACAACTTCCGAAAGAGCATTTTTGTCCGAAAATTTCAGCATTATATAAATAGAAGAGATTCACTTTTTTAGGTTAAGTTTCAACATCAGCAGCTACATTAGATGTTTCCTTTTACTCATTTTAGTAGTTTTTGCCATTTTGAGCTTTTTGAACCTTGATTTCATCATTTTAATTATCAATATGGGTTTAATTATCAATTCTTCTTCTTTCTCTTCCAATTTAAGCATGAGTAGCTAGATTCTCACTAGGGTTGTGACCCAACCCTATTGTGTCAACTTAATGGGTGTTTGATTTATTGCTTGTTTATGGTTGTGTATTGATTATCTAGCCTAGTTCTTGTTTTAATTTAAAGAATTAATGGTTGCAAACATTATTTCATGCCTATTTGTCTTGGTCTCTACTTGAGAAAGAGAGATTTAGTGTAGGAAAATTTGGCTACCAAAAAATTAGGTCAATCGAGAGATTGATAAGCCCAATTAAAGGGTTGAACCTAGAGATAGTAAAACCTGACATGAGCTTATTATAAATAGCTTTGTTCAATACCCATTTGGACTTGAGAAAGCCAAATTTGACAAAATTACTCTTTGACCGAGAGGTATCAAGTGAGTACTTTAGTGCTGATAGCTATAATACACCCCGACCAATAAAATAAGCTTTAAGGCTTACAACGCATTAAGTAAACACCTGGGTGAAGGTCATAGCCCTAAGCCTTTTATATCATTTGAAAAACAACCAATAACAATTTCCTAGTTTAAATTCTTAGTTTGTAATCTTAGTTTAAATTAGACCTAGAAACAACCCAAGTTTGTGGAAGTACAATTTGAGATAATTCAAGCTCATACACTATAATATATATTCCTAAGACCCAATCATAGCTCACTGTAGAAAATCGACCCCGACTCCTTGTTGGGTATTACTATTGGATCAACCGTTTTCATATCCTCAAATAGAGGAGTGAAATTGGACGAGATCAATTTTTGGCTTTGTTGTCGGAGGAGCTAAAAATGGTGTTAGCTATATATTTAGGTGTGTTTTTAGAATATCTTCTTTTCCTTCCTTGTTACTAACGTGTGAGTATTGTAGGTGCAATCATGGCAAACAACGAGTTCGGAAACATAGCCGTGGGGGATGTGGACGTTGATGATGATGCAATGGAGGAGGTCCCTCTTGAACCTCAAGCCAATAGATGAGGCCGACCGCCTCAAGACAATGTGCCCGTTCTAGCCCCACCTCTACCACGGCGGCTCCACATTGAATGTTGCCTAATGAAGGGTATGCAAGTGCTATAGTCCCACCCCGTATTAAGGCGGGCAACTTTCAAATAACCAATGTGATGCTCACTTTTCTCGAGCAACGAGGGTTCTTCACCGGTGCATCGGGTCAAAATGCATATAAACACTTGAAAGGGTTCGCTGATACGTGTTGGGGAATCAAATAAACAAATATCTCCGAGGACGCTTTGAGGCTATGCCTTTTTCCCTTCTATCTACGGGGAAAAGACTTATATTGGTTGGAACGTTTGCCAAATCATTCCATATTAATGTGGGTGACATGTTGGAGGCCGTTTTGCTAAATTTTGATGATGATGAAATGGATGGATTCATAGAAAGTGTCAATTCTTTGCAAGGATGGGGTCATACAATTATTCACCTCGGAAACTTTCCTTGGATCTCGAAAATAGGAAAACTCCTCCAACAAAGCCTTCAATTGAAGAGCCTAGCCATTGCCTCCACATCTTAGGTATAAATTCCTTGGCCCTGGCTCTACTTTACCGGTTATTCTTTCCTCTTGTTTGACTAACGTGCAGGTTGACTGTACATTGGCGGTGCTCCACAAGAGGAAGACAACTATTGGGTGGAATTTGGCAGATATTTGGGAAATAAGCCACGCATTTTGCATGCACAAGATTAAATTGGAGGAGGATGCTAAACCCTCCATTAAACATCAAAAGAGACTCAATAAAACCATGCAAGACGTGGTCAAAAAGGAGATCATAAAGTGGTTAGATTTCGGGGTTGTCTACCCCATTTATGACAGTTCGTGGACTTCTCCGGTGCAATATGTTCCGAATAAGGGGGGGCATAACTGTGGTCACCAATGATAAGAACGAGTTGATTCCAACAAGAATGGTGGTCGGGTGGAAAGTGTGTATGGACTATCGGAAGCTAAGAAAAGTCACAAGGAAAGACCATATCCCACTACCCTTTCTTGACCAAATGCTTGATAGGTTGGCCGGCCGGGCTTTCTATATGGATATTCGGGCTACAATCAAATCTTTATTGCCGCGGAAGATCAAGATAAAACAACCTTCACTTGTCCCTATTGCACTTTCGCTTTCAAGCGGATGCCATTTGGCTTGTGCAATGCACCGACAACTTTTTAACGGTGTATGATGGCGATCTTTACGGATATGGTAGAGGACTACCTTGAAGTCTTCATGGATGATTTTTCGGTAGTCGGGGATTCCTTTGATGATTGCTTGGAAAATTTGGATAAGGTTTTGGCAAGGTGTGAAGAAACGAACTTGGTGTTGAATTGGGAGAAATGACATTTCATGGTCGAGAAGGGTATTGTCCTTGGCCACAAAATTTCAAAGAAGGGAATACAAGTCGACAAGGCAAAAATAGAGGTGATTTCTAAACTTCCACCTCCAACATCCGTGAAGGGCGTGATAAGTTTCTTGGGTCGCGTGGGGTTCTACCGGCGTTTCATAAAAGATTTTTCCAAGGTGGTGAACTCCTTTTGCAAGCTTTTGGAGAAAGATGTTAAATTTCACTTCAATGATTATTGCATGAGAGCATTTGAATTACTCAAGTTCAAGTTGACAACTACTCCCATTATCACCGCCTCGAATTGGAGCATTCCTTTTGAGCTCATGTGTGATGCTATTGATGTGACAGTTGGAGCAATTTTGAGGCAGCGTATCAACAATATCTTTCATCCGTTCTACTATGCTAGTAAGACCATGAATGATGCCCAAGTTAATTACACTGTGACTGAAAAAGAGCTCATTTCCATTGTGTTTGCTATTGAGAAGTTTCGCCCGTACTTGATGGGTGCAAAAGTGATTGTCCACAAGGATCATGAGGCACTTCGTTACCTTATGAGCAAGAAAGATTCCAAAGCCCGGTTGATGAGATAGGTGCTTTTGTTGTAAGAGTTTGACATAGACATCCAAGACCGAAAAGGAAGTGAAAACCAAGTGGCGAACCACTTGTCTAATTTGGAGGAGGAGGGGAGGCCGCATGATGGCCTTGAAATCAATGAATCCTTACTCGATGAGCAACTCTTAGCTATTTTAAGGAAAAATGTGCCATGGTTTGCGGATCTAACAAATTTTCTTGTAAGTGGGATCACCCCGGATGAGTTCTCTTCAAACCAAAGGAAGAAGCTCAAACGGGATTGTCAAGACTATTATTGGGATGAACCGTATATTTTCTGGATTTCTACAGATGGAGTGATTAGAAGATGTGTACTGGAGGAGGAACAAGTTGAAATTCTTGGGGCTTGTCATTCTTCGCCGTATGGTGGTCACCATGGTGGAGCAAGAACGGCGGCCAAAGTACTAAGTTGCAGTTTCTATTGGCCCACTCTTTACAAGGATGCAAGTGATCTAATCAAGCGTAGTGATGAATGTGAAAGGGCCGGTGGAATCTTAAAAAAAAATAAAATTCCCCTCACCACTATTTTGGAGATTGATATTTTAGATGTGTGGGGTATTGACTTCATGAGACCTTTTGTGAGTTTTTATGGAAACACCTACATCTTGGTTGCGGTTGATTATGTGTCTAAATGGGTTGAGGCCATTGCTCTACCCAACAATAAAGCAATAAGTGTGGTGGCATTTTTGAAGAAGAACATCTTCACAAGATGTGGTACTCCGCGGGCTATCATAAGCGATGGGGGGTCGCATTTTTGCAACAAAGCTTTTGACACCTTGATTAGGAAGTATGGTGTCACTCATAAAGTTACGACTCCCTATAACCCTCAAGCTAGTTGTCAAGTGGAAGTCTTCAACTGGGAGATAAAGAGTATTTTGTCCAAAACAGTGAATGCTAACCGGACGGATTGGTTAAAGAAGCTTGATGATGCACTATGGGCTTATCGGACTACTTTCAAAACTCCTATCGGGATGTCTCCATACCGATTGGTTTTTGGCAAAGCTTGTCATCTTCTGGTAGAACTCGAGCACAAGGCCATGTGGTCTTTAAATAAGTTAAATCTTGATTGTGATGCAGCTGCTAACTTGCGGGTTGCACATTTGAATGAATTAGATGAATTCCGGTACCATACATATGCAAGTTTGTTCTTGGACAAAGAAAGAATGAAGTACCTTCATGACAAATACATCCGAAATATAGAGTTCAAGGTGGGCGATCTTGTTTTGTTGTTCAACTCACGATTGAAGATGTTTCCCGGAAAGCTGAAATCCAAATAGAGTGGTCCCTTTGAAATTATGGGTGTGACACCTTTTGGTGCATTGGACTTGAAGAACAAAAGTGATGAGGTATTCCGAGTCAATGGACACCGGGTGAAGCATTATTTGGGACAAGCTGATGATGGCCACATGGTGGTAGTGATTAGTTAGAAGTGATGATAATCCGCGTCGTGCTGCGACATTAAATCAGGCGCTTCTTGGAAGGCAACCCATATTTCTTTTTCTTTAGATAGATCTTATTTTGTGCTAACTGGTTTTGAAGTGTGTTGCAAGAACTGTGCTCTGAAAAATTGGCTAAGTATGAAAAAATGTGGACCGCACAATTTTGAATGCTATAGAAGAAGTCAACTGCGGCTGCACAAACTGAGATGGAAAATTACAAACTCTCTGAAGTTTGTCTGTCAGAGAAATGGTCAAAGTGCGTCTGCACAAGGAAATTTGTGGTCCGTACCAAAACTTGTGGTTGCACACATAATTTTGCAGACCACAGATCAACGAAGGGAAATTGAACAACACGTAACAGAGTGCGGACCGCAGAAGGAATTCTGCGGCCGCACTCGTCTCTTGAACCCTTAGCCAATCCCGTATAGTATAAATAGTAGCCCTAAGGCTACTGTTGAGATTTTACACTCTTTGAGAAATTAAAACAAAGGCTAAAATCTTGCACACTACTGAGTCAATTATTTGCCATTTAATTGAGCATCTTTGATCATTCCTTAACACCACTTCATCACTAGTATGTTCAAATCATTTCTAGAATTCTTCAATTTTCTTATTTAGTTTATAATTTATTAGTTATTTTAGACCATTTGTCAATTTCATATCTATGAGGGGTATAATTTGTGTTAGGTAAACTCCTAGTTGCTATTTGGGGAATGGGTATTTGGTTTATCATATTTAATTGCTACTACCATGCTCAATTTGTGTAAAAGATTGAAACCCTATAGGACTTTGCCCGATTTAATTTTGAAATGTGCGGCTGCAAAAGGAATTGTGCGGACCGCACTTGAAATTGTGCGGTCCGCAGAAATTCAATTGTGGTCGCAGAAAAGAGTGTGCGGCCGCAGATCGGGGCATTCTCTGCCTTCAGAGAGTTTCCATTTTTAAGGTATTCACTGTGCGACCGCACTCAAAAATGTGCGGTCCGCACTTCACATGTGCGGTCACACTAAAAATTGTGCGGACCGCAGTTTCATCTCTGCAACTGCACTTTCAAATTGTGTGGTTCGCACAACCCAACCTGTGTGGTATTTGCAATTGTGCGGACCGTACTTCTCCCTGCAACATGTGTTTGTTCTATGACTTTCTGAGGAGCTGGGGAAGCAGGTAAAGAAAATGAGAAAATCCCAAGCATCCAAGAAATCAATTGACAGGTTGAGGAGAGAGGTGACCAAGATAGCAGCAGTTGGTGAGCTTCCGTTCGATTTGCTCATAGGGTCAGACCCACCAACATCAGCACCTCCAGCAACACCATCTGTTCCAGTGGCACCAGCCTGTCTGAGGAGCCAGGCATGGTTGCCGACACTGCTGAGATGGTATGACAGATGTTCACCCACCCAGTTACTCCCAGAGTCGAGGATGATGAGATCCAGTTAGAGGAGACTGAGGGTGGTGATGCTACTATGGACAAAACTATATAGGGAGTCATTTTCACTCTTACCCTTCTTTATTCTTATTTTGTTAAGCATTGGGGATAGTGCTTACTTTTATTCGGGGGGGGAGGGGGAGTTTATTAGATATTTGGATGATTTGACATTTAGTTTGTAATAACTGATAACATTTTTCTTTTTCTTTTTATCATGTATAGATTCTCCTCTCTCTCTCTCTCTCTCTCTCTCTCTATTGATGTATATATTTTCTCTTTTCCTCCCTCATTATGTACATTCATTATGCTTATAGTAGCTTGCTTTGTAGCTTCTTTATTTTATTTTTCTTATTAGTCAATGTTTAATTTAGTAGCTTCTTTTTATGTTTGAGTGGATAATAAGCCTTTGGTTTTCTTAATGCCACAGTTCTTTTCAAAGGTAGTTTTTGTGTGAACCGGGTGACTCTTCCCAACGATGGATGGCGTGACAACCTTCTTAAGGGATTGAGTTTGTTTTGGTATTTAGGTAAGAATATTAGTAATAAGGAATAAAAAGACCCAATTGAGTCAAGCTCGAAAAGTTAAATGTGCTTCACTTGGTACCAACACATTTAACTACGTGCTTATGGTTAGAAACAAGTTTTTTTTTTTTGTGAAAAGAAATAGCTCTAGTTAGTGACCTTGTAACTCTTGTGTTGATTTAGGCAATCATCGAGTGGTTTAGTCGAGCCATAGTGATTTTCAAATCTTGATTATGTTTGTTGTGGGCCCTTGACTCTATCCTTTTTAACAATCCAGCTACGTGAGAGGTGAGATATTTTTGTTGCAAGTCCAAGTACCCGTGTAAATGGTCAAGAACTTGCCCCGAATGTGTTTCTAGGTAAAATTTTAAGTTTTGCTTGGCTTGAGAAGTGATTATAGGCTCTCCTTGACCTGCTTCAAATTTTTCATGGCCCACCAATGTTATCCCTAGTCAATTCATTTGAGCCTAAAACCCTTCTCATTTGATCACCATGTTACAATCCTTTAGCAGTTTTGTCGTGACCTTTTCTTGGCACCCGAGCTTTTCTTAACACTCTTGTGAAATAATTGGATGAAAATGTAAGTTTGGGAGAGAGACGAGGAGTTTGAGAAAGATATCAAGGCACAAAAAGAGAAAAGAAATGAAGAGAAGAAAAGGCAAAAAAAAGAAAGAAGAACAAAAAGGAAAATGCAAAAAGAAAGTGAATAAGTTGAAGAGTTGAAGGGATTTCAAAGAATAGTAATGATGCAAGGCATGGAGAAAACAAAGAAGTAGAAAATGAATATCATAACCAAGAAGTGGTGAAGCTAAGTCTCTCCAATCCCCCTATGGAAAAGAAAATGCCTCAAAAAGTTGGCAAAGCATGAGTCGATAAGAGAAAATGGAGTGCTTAAGAAAAGATGAACCCGTTCTATCACATCATATCCAATCTTAGTCCAAAAGCCTTCATTGTATTCCGAAAAAGCCCTACGTGATTTCAAGCCATGCGAGCTTACATTAGTGGTGATTTACATGAGGGGCAAGCCTATGGTACTTAAAGCCGTACTTGTGACATTCTTTTGAGAGAGATGAGCGAACCTTTCACAAATCTTTGAATTAAGTGCTTCATTCTAAAGTGAGATAAGCAAACGGAGAGTAGAAGAGGAGGAGTTTGGGATCCACAATGACCTACATAAAAGAGCGAGCTTCCTTGATGAATTAAGTCAACTCTTGATGTTCAAGTGTCACATTAGAACTATTTGTGCTTAAAAGTTCAACCCATTGCCTTGTTAATAATTCATAAGTGTGTGGGTAATTGTTGGTCTCAATTGATGTGTGATTGATGCATTTTTTGGAATAGCTCTTAACTTGTGGAGGTGAGAAGTACCTTATTTGCTTGAGGACAAGCAAAAGCCTAAGTTTGGGGGAGTTAATGAGTGGAGATTTTGACTACTTATTGGCACCTTTTTGCTTTCGTTTTAGTCCAAAAGCGTTTAATTGTGTTCCCAAAAACTGATAAAATATGCTTAATTGCAGGAATGGTGAAAAATGTGCCTAAAATATGAAATCTAACTGAAGAAGGAGTAACCTGAACCAAGGACAAAAACATGCACAGAGGCTCTAAAGTGCTGACCGCAGATTATCATTTGCGGCCGCAAATTGTGCAAAAGAACTTATCAGAGATCTGTGAGAAGTGTGGTCCGCACATGAGAAGTGTGGTATGCACATGAGATGTGCGGCCGCAGAAGCAAGGAAAAATCAGAAGTTTAGAGAACATGCATATCAAGTTCAATAGAAGTGCGAACCACACAAGTATTGTGCGGCCGCAGAAGATCAGCTATGCGGTCGCAGTTGCACTTGTGCGATCCGCAGGAAAGTTATGTGCGGTCACACTCAGAAATGTGCGGACCCCAGAAAGAGAGAGATGCAACCGTGGTTCAGAATTGTGCGACCGCAAGAGTCCAGTCCTGTCAAGCTGAAGCAAAGTGCGGACCACACATGTAATTGTGCGGCCGCAGAACCTCCGAAAGGACATTTTTGTTCGAAAATTCTAGCACTGTATAAATAAAAGAGATTCACTTTTTTAGGTTAAGTTTTGACATCAGCAGCTACAGTATACGTTTTTTTTTTTTACTCTTTTTACTACTTTTTATCATTTTGAGCTTTTTGAACATTGATTTCATCATTTTAATTATCAATGTGTGTTTAATTATCACTTCTTCTTCTTTCTCTTCCCATTTAAGCATGAGTAGCTAGATTCTCACTAGGGTTGTGACCCAACCCTAATGTGTGAACTTAATAGGTATTTGATTTATTGCTTGTTTATGGTTGGGTGTTGATTATCTAGCCTAGTTCTTGCTTTAATTTGAAAAATTAATGGTCGCAAATATTATTTCATGTTTATTTGACTTGGTCTTTACTTGAGAAAGAGAGATTTAGTCTAGGAAAACTTTGCTACCAAGTAATTGGGTCAATTGAGAAATTGATAAGCCTAATTAAAGAGTTGAACCTAGAGATAGTAAAACTCGACTTGAGCTTATTATTGACTGCTTTGTTCAATACCCATTTGGACTTGAGAAAGCCAAATTGGGCAAAATCACTCTTTAACCGAAAGGTATCGAGTGAGTACTTTAGTGTTGATAGCTATAATACACCCCGATCAATAAAATAAACTTTAAGGCTTACAACCCATTAAGCGAACACCTGGGTGAAGGTCATAGCCCTAGGCCTTTTATATCATTTGAAAAACAACCAAAAACAATTTCCTAGTTTAAATTCCTAGTTTGTAATCTTAGTTTAAATTAGACCTAGAAACAACTCAAGTTTGTGGAAATGCAATTTGAGATAATTCAAGCTCATACACACACTCTCTCTCTCTCTCTCTCTCTCTCTCTCTCTATATATATATATATATATATATATATATATATATATATATATATATATATCCCTAAGAACCATTCATAGTTCCCTGTGAAAAATCGACCCCGACTCCTTGTTGGGTATTACTATTGCATCGACCGTTTTCATATCCTCAAATAGAGGAGTGAAATTGGACGAGATCAACCGCCCATGTCCTGCAAAAATTAATTTTCCAACTCCCTAGCGCAATCCACAACCCAAAAGGTTTGTACCGCAACCTTCGAACACTATAGCCTGCCTCGGCACCACAAAATCTCGGATTCTAAGAAAAATTTTATGGAGCCTTATACTAACATAATTTCGTGATAATATGTTGCTAATTCGTTGGTCAATCGGATTAGTAACGAATTTTTTATTTAGATACGGAATTTTTTAATAATTCCCGCAAGAACGCAAATTATGACGTATGATCAACAATGTTTCGGAACCAGTAGTCGACGGTTATTTTCCATTTGTAAGGCTATCAATAGATGACCAAATATTATTTCACGACAATTAGAATCCTACCACGCTTAAATTTTGAATGAAAGTAGTAAGGTGGAATATGGACGTACAGAAAAATCCAAGTCTTTCGATAAAATTCAATGTTTTGTGATGCCAAGTATGCCACGTCACTTTAAACAGTATCAACCTCACGATTTTAAATTTAATTTGCCTATACAATTATCTCATCGATTCAACAACTATTGCGGGCAAAATATTACTTCACCTGTTTCAGTTTACGTGAACCTATTTTCTTTTTGATCCGTTAAAAAAAATAATTCATTTTTAAATTTAGTAATAATTTAACTTAAACTTATAATTTTACCCTTAATGAGAAGTTTTTATAACCAAACAAATACTCTGGAGCCCTTTTTGATTTTTTTAGGATCATAAATTTTAAAATTCTTTATTTTTTCTTAAATTATGTGTCCACTCAAACAGGTTCAAGTAAATTCAAACGGATGTAGTAACTAACTATTGTGTGAAAGAAAGTTATTATTGCATTTGTATTTGATCAAAATAACATTTTTTTTCAACGTGATAGTGCTGTATTAATTCTTTTTCCTTTCCTACTTTTTCCACTTGTTTGGTCACATAAATTCTTTCTTAGACTGGACATTAATATTCATTGCTCATAAATTGAAGCGGCAAAAAGATGGAAATTCAAAGATTGAAAAGTCATACGTTCATTTTAATTGTAGTCCGTACAAGCTATTCCCTTGTTTGGTCCATCAATAATTATATAGAAAACAGAGATTGAAATGTCAAAATGCAAATAGGATGTTCAAAGATATGGATGTTCTCGGTCAAATTAAGTAGTCTTATATTTATTATTAAGTACTTAATACATAACACTCACTTATACTATTTAGTTTTACTAGCTTTAGTGTACACTTTGTGTGTATCAATAAAATAATGTATAAATTTAAAATAGTATGAATTATTGTGTAATACTGATGTCAGTATATAAATATAAAATAATATGAGTACGTTAGTATTTAGATATTTTCTCAAATGTAAATTATCTTTTAACCCAAAGCATTAACCAACATAATCTTTTATCTAAAAAAAAATGAATTGGATGGAGAAAAGAATAAGACTTAAGCGGAAAATAATTCTTCCAAAATCCTATAAAAGCATCAAAAACAAAAGTAACAACAAAAAAAATCAAGAAAAAACGGTCAAATATTACAATAATATTCTATAAAAAAAAAATTAAAAAAAATTAAGGGACTCACATGCTAAGAAGTAACTCATATCTCGTTTGGTGAGGAACAAAATAAATAATAAGTTACATCGATATACTCAATATACTTTATTGTGCTAGTTTTAAAAGATCAAAAAGCTTCTAAGATATAGAACCGGCAACCTAAAACTTGGAAAAATAAAATACAAAGGTTAGACAATACCAAGTTAAGAACATAAAACAAGATGGTAAATAAAAGGAAAAGCACTAATAAGCAATAAAAGTAAATAATCACAATCAACGATTAAGATTTATGAAAATATCAAACTTGTCATGTGGCAAACTAAAAAGAACATAAAAGAGAATTCAAAGCAATACTCTTTTCAAGTTAAAGCAGCAATCCACAATGAAAGACAAACAAGGTAAAAGACACAAAAAAATCACTCTTAAAACAATAATAAAATCTTTAACCGAGGAACACTAAACTCGGGTGTCATTAAAAATTGGTAACGTTTGTAACGCCCTTTAATAGGGATATTCCTTCTTATTCTTTTAATTTTTTTTTCTTTTGAACTCAATAATTCGATGTTACTTTTAATTTTGTCAAATACAATGAGTATTCTACTTTTGTGTCATATATAACTTATGTTTACCTATTTTTAGTAGTTTTAAAGTAGTGCTAATCTACGGAAAAAATGTAGTACAAATATGAGTACTTAATTTCTAAGTTTTGAATGATAAAAAAAATTATAGTTTACTACAACTTTAATATTAATGTGCTTGAAATAAGGAAACCTATATAAAATAAAATTTAATTGCTTTTAGAATCCTAAATATAAAGATTCTCTACATATTTCAACTATGGAAAATTTTAATAACCAGAATTATAGTTGATTTCAATGTCCCAGATATTAGGAAAATAATTAAATGATTATTCTTACATATTAGAAAAATATTTAAATTACTATTTTATCCAATGTGAACTCTATTTTTAAAGGGTAAAAAAGGCGAACGATATTTCGCTAAGGGTTTTCGTACTTTTAATATAGTATATATATATAGATTTTAAGCTCGCCATTTCATAATTAACTCGTTTAAAAAGGGAAAAAAATCAATTTTGAATTTACGGAACTCATCCAATCTGTATTAATTCTGAGGCTTTCAGTCCCGTCCAAAATAGGATTTTTTCACTTTTAGCCTGTGCCAGAAACTATTTACATTTGGTAGCCGAAAAAATGTATAAAATTTGTATAATTTTGTATATAACATACTGAATGTATATATATGTACAAAAATATATATTTTTCGGCTATTATATTCAAAGCGACTATACAATATCATTTTTCCTCCAAAATAAATTATTAAGTTTCTATTTTTTTGTTATTTAAAATAGACGGGGATAATACTCATTATTTCAGACTTTAATTGTAAATGATGCCAAGAAATAAGTAAACATATTTGTAAAATAATATAGATAGGGCTTCTTCAAGGGAAAAAAACGATGACTTTCTTTCTTAATTTGTGCGGCAGTCACTCGAACTGTTTAATCTTTGACAAAAAGGCTTGAGTATTTATTTACTAATTTCAAGAGTTCAGATTAAAATATTTGAATTTGCAAAGACAACAAATATTT
This sequence comes from Nicotiana tomentosiformis, assembly GCF_000390325.3. Taxonomy (NCBI): domain Eukaryota; kingdom Viridiplantae; phylum Streptophyta; class Magnoliopsida; order Solanales; family Solanaceae; genus Nicotiana; species Nicotiana tomentosiformis. The sequence goes on along the minus strand of NC_090817.1, from coordinate 93,928,045 downwards.
CTTCACTGATTTCAAGAGTTCATATTAAGATATTGAATTTTGCAAAAATATGAGAGAAAAGTTTCCAAAGAGAAGGAAACAAACAAAAAGATATAGAACGACCACCAATTACCTAAATACAAGTGATAGAAAGGTGAAAGGAGTTGATGTTGCATAGGTTTATTTCCCCCACAAAAGTTATATGCGTGTCACAGTACTACGCAATGTTCTCAAAGCTAATCTTTTAATTGCAAAATGGTCAAAGAAATCATGGCTATAAGATAAGTGGTCCGCAGAAATTGCTTAAAGTCAAGTGATTAAAAACATAGAGAGGCCCACCCAAAGATGGTTAGCATTGTTAGTCACGTAACTTGCTATTTGTACGTCTTTTCGTCGTCTATTGAAAGTGATGCTTCGGATCGCTAATCAAATTATTCATAAGAAAACTAAAAGATACTGACGTTATTCGCGAGGGATGTAAAAGGTTGAGATTGACAATCTGGGTTCATGTATCCGATTGATTTATAGTATTGAAATCCTAAGATTAGTTGATGGTAGGCTATATTACGTATTTTAGTCGCTTATCGCACTCTAATTTATTATATTTTTATTGTGTTTGAGCTTTAATCGCTAGTGTTTTGCACTTATTGTGTTTTATGCCTTGTAGGAGTGATTTTAAGTTATGTAGATGTTGTGAAACTAATTCGAGCTATGTGGAGCTTTGAAGTCGGAGTAAAAACCCAAGGGATTAAGCCGAGATCGTGTTCGGGGGTCGAGGATCAATTATGGACGTCAAAATTCAAGGAAGAAGCAACTGCTGAAGAAATGCACAGGCGAGACACTGTGTGACGCATTAGTGCAAAGTTTTGTCAGAAATTTCCAAAGTTCAGAGACTAAGTTTTTTGTGGTATGAGAGGAAAAAGCATTAGTGTGGCGCACTGGGCAACGCACAGTGCGACACATGGAAAGCATTAAGTTTGCAAGTTTCTTATTTCGGCTAGGAAAGGGAAATTTCGCCTAGGTCTGACCCTACTTGGTATAAATACATGGAAAACGCTATTTTCTGGACTTTGGACACACTTTAGACGTAGATACGCATGAGGAACATTCGGGAGCAAGGATATCAGACAAACGAAGTGTTAGCTTATACTTTCATAGAAGGGCTGCATCCTGAGGCAAAGATTGTGGTGGATGTTGTAGCTGGAGGTCAAGTGTTGGAGAAAGGTTTTGATGAGATATATGCATTATTGAACAAATTCTCCAAAAGCAATCCTAATTTGCAAGGAGAGATGGGCAGATACATAGTGCAAAAATATACAGGGGTTCTCTTGTTAGATGTCGTCTCTGTATTATTAGAGCAGATTTCCACATTGACCAACCAAGTCAATCAGATGACCTTGGTTATTAACAAGCAACAAGCCCAGCCAGTGCAACAGGTTCAATTGTTTTGTGAAGTATGTGGAGAGGGTCATACAAGTGACTTATACCCAGTTAATCTAGAGTCTGTCTGTTTTGTGGGTAATACAAATAGGGGCCAGACAAACCAGTAGGGGAACACTTACAATGCCAATTGGAGGAACCACCCAAACTTCTCTTGGGGTGGAAACCAAGGTGCTCAGAATCAATACAGGCCTCAAGCACCTCAAAAACAATATAGAACACCTCAGGCTGAACAACATGCAAACTCGTTATGAAAGAGGTCGTGAAGAAGAAAGTAATCAAGTGGCTCGATGCAGGTATCATCTTTCCTATCTCTGACAGCAATTGGGTAAGCCCAGTGCAATGTGTGCCCAAAAGGGGGGGATGACTGTAGTAGAGAATGAGAAAAATGAGATAATTCCTACTTGCACCGTAACAGGGTGGAGAGTTTGCATTGATTACATAAGGCTCAACAAAGCAACCCGCAGGGACCATTTCCCACTTCCATTCATTAATCAAATGTTGGACAGATTGGCGAGGCATGATTATTATTGCTTTGTTGATGGTTAGTCGGGGTACAACTAGATTGTCATATGCCTAGAGGATCAGGAGAAGACCACTTTTACTTGTCCTTATGACACTTTCTCCTTCAAGTATATGCCGTTTGGTCTTTGTAATGCACCAGCCACTTTTCAAAAATGCATGATGGCTATTTTCACCAATATGGTGGAAAAATTTGTGGAAGTCTTTATGGATGATTTTTCAGTCTTTAGGTCTTCTTATGACGACTGTTTTGAAAAATTTGAGCAAGGTGTTAGCCCGTTGTGAAGAAACAAATCTAGTGTTAAATTAAGAAAAATGCTATTTTATGGTGTAGAAAGGCATCGTGTTGGGTCACAAAGTGTCTAGAAGCGGCATTGCAATTGATAAGGCGAAGGTGGAGGCGGTTGAAAAATTACCTCCACCCATTTTTGTGAAGGGTGTCCGAAGTTTCTTGGGACACGCGGGGTTCTATCGGCACTTTATAAAAGATTTTTCAAAAACTGATACTCCTTTGTGCAGGTTGCTTGAAAAAGACGTAACTTTCAATTTTGATGACGCCTGCCTCAAGGTATTTGAAGAGCTCAAAAAGAAGTTGGTTGTTGCTCCCATTATTGTCGCACCAGATTGGTCCTTACCATTTGAACTTATGTATGATGCAAGTGACCATACTATTGGGGCAGTGCTAGGCCAGAGGAAAGACAAGGTGTTTTATTCTATCTACTATGCGAGTAAGACTCTTGATGATGCACAGCTGAATTATACCACCACCGAAAAGGAGTTGTTAGCCTTTGTGTGCGCCTTTGAGAAATTTCGGGCATACTTGGTGAGAACAAAAGTCATAGTCCATACCGATCATGCACCAATCAAGTATCTATTTTCAAAAAAGGAATCTAAAGCTAGATTGATGCACTGGGTTTTGTTGTTACAGGAATTTGATGTAGAAATACGAGATCGAAAAGGCACAGAGAACCAAGTAGTTGACCATCTATCAAGGCTGGAAAATCATGACCATGTGTAGGAGGGTGGAGAAATTAAAGAGGCATTCCCTGATGAGCAACTTTTTGCTATCACCCAAGAGCCTCCCCCGGGGTAGGCGGACTATGTGAACTATCTTGTGAGTACGGTATTTCCTCCTGAAATTGAATCTGAAGTTAGAAAGAGGTTTCTACATGATGTGAACTTCTACTACTGGGATGAGCCATACTCGTACAAGCAGTGTGCTGATCAGTTGATGAGGAGATGCATTCCCAAAAATGAGGTGGAATTAGTGTTGTATGATTGTCACGCATCACCTTATGAGGGCCATCATGAGAGAGATAGAACAGCTGCAAAGATATTACAGTCTGGTTTCTTTTGGCCAACATTATTCAAGGACGCCCATGCATTTGTTAAGAATTGTGACCAGTGTCAAAGAACAGGAACAATCACAAAGAGGTATGAGATGCCATTGACTAACATCCTGGATGTTAAGATTTTTTATGTGTGGGGGATAGATTTTATGGGACCATTCCCTTTGTCTAGAGGAAACACATACATCTTGCTAGCAGTTGACTATGTGTCAAAATGGGTAGAGGCGATCGCATTGCCAACAAATGATGCCATGGTGGTAGCTGCGTTTGTGAAAAAGAACATATTCTCGAGGTTTGGGACTCCACGTGCCTTGATTAGTGATGAAGGGACACACTTGATCTTAGACTGAATGAGCTAGATTAGTAGAGCAATACACTATAGGCAAACCTATGGTGCATCTTTTGTGGCATATGAATGTTGTTTCTGAGAGTGAGAGAATTCTTTATATCTTGAGTTCCTAATTATTCTTAAATTTTATTGAGTGTGGAACTACTCTCTTTTGTTGTGTGAGGGCATTTGATTCATAAAGGAAAGGTAATGCTTGACCTCTACATTAGAGTAAGTGAGCAGGTTGTGAAAAATGCATGGTGTTTGTGAGTCAAATCTTGAGGTCATGATGTTACACTATTATGCTTAGTCTATTTATTCTTGGTGTAATGAGTTAGGAGGATTATTTAAAAAGGTTGTGTCTATATAAAGTGTAGTTTGATTGCTTGAGGACGAGGTTTAAGTGTGGGGTGTTGATGGTACGCTATAATTACGTATTTTAGTCGTTTATCGCACTCTAATTTACTGTACTTTTATTGTGTGAGATTTAATCGCTAGTGTTTTTGCACTTATTGTGTGTTTTATGCCTTGTACGAGCGACTTTGAGTTATGTAGATGTTGTGAAACTAATTCAAGTTATGTGGAGATTTGAAGTCTGAGTAAAAGCACAAGGGATTAAGTCGGGATCGTGTTCGGGGGTCGAGGATCAATTATGGACGTCAAAATTCAAGGAAGAACCAAATGCTGAAGAAATGTACTAGTGCGAGGCATTGTGCGACGCATTAGTGCAAAGTTTTGTCAGAAATTTCCAAAGTTTAGAGAGTGGGTTTTTTGTGGTTTGATAGGAAAAAGCATAAGTGCGACGCATGGAAAGCATTAAGTTTGCAAATTTCCTATTTCGGCTAGGAAAGGGAGATTTCATCTAGGTCCGACCCTACTTGGTATAAATACATGAAAAACGCTATTTTCTGGACTTTGGACATACTTTAGACCTAGATACGCATGAGGAACATTCGGGAGCAAGGATATCTCAGATTACTTCATCTTTTCTTAGTATTTTCAATTATCCAACACTTATGAATTTGTTTGATACTATCATTAGTGGCTAAAACCTATAGTTCTGGGGTTGTGATTTAGCCATGAATATTGTTGTTTAACTTTGACTTAACCTTGATCACAATTCACCAATATATATTTATTTCTTCAATTCTGTGATTAATTGCTTAACTGTCTGGCTAGCAGTTAGGTTCTATTGACTATCTATGCTATGCTTGGGAAAGCCATGTTTAGATTAGAGAAGAATTGAAGAGAGCACGATCTTAACTCTGAAGGGGGAGGGGGGGGATATTGTGGTTAGGATAGGAATATACCCAGTCACCGTGCTTAATTAAATATTGTAATCTTAATGCGTTCTTAATAGATTGATTTCATGGGAATATAGGCGTTAATCTATTTTGAATAGGTAAGTAGTACTTCAGGAGAAGGCTATAAGAGCAATTGTTCGATTAATTAGCAACCACGAGTGAATTGTATGAAAGGGAGAGTTAACTAGAACACAATAGGATTGGTGAATCGATCACAACCCTGGAATATTGTCTCTACTGAATACACAACAACTGTTTTGTTGCTTGATAATTTAGTTACTACTTAGAATTATAGTTTAGTATAATTAAACTCTTGAACTCGAATTGGCTCGATTGAATAACAATCTTGGTAAATTTAGTGGGTAGTTGATACAAGTCTTTGTGGGTTCGACACTTGACTTATCATTTTATTACTTGTACGACCACGTATACTTGTGTGTGCGTTTTTGAGCAACATTAGTACATAACAAATGTTACTTCTCTAGTAACATAAGCTTTTAAATGACAACTATAAATAAGGATTCTAAGTGCGAGTCTTATTGTCACCTAACAACATATTATTTTGACAAGTTTTGCTTAAGAGAAAGAACTAATGGCAGTCCAAGATTTTACATCGATTATAAAACGCTGAACAAAGTGAACATTTGAGTGGAGAAAGATACTTCACGAAGTTCGATTTGCGGTCGGAGTATTATTGTCACTGCCCCAAATTCCCTCCGTAGAATATCGTGATGACACATATACGCTAAGACTAGGTTAGCCTAATCAATATGCGGAAACATTAAGTAAGAGATTAAAACTTTAACATCCCAACAATTTCATAAAACGAATCTACCACAACTCAATACGTAAAATCAAAACATAGTGAGATATAAGTCACAAGCTCTAAATACAGTATCGAACAATCCTATACATCATTGTCTATCAAAATGTAAAGAAATAAGAAAAGAATAGGATAGAAGAGGACTCTAAGACCTGCGGATGCGGGCATGTGTACCTTGAAGTCTTCAAAGCAGCAACACAACACAGTAATATTGAGGCTGATAGGATGCACCTGGATCTGCACAAAAACATATGCAGAAGCGTAGTATGAGTACACCACAACGGTACCTAGTAAGTACCAAACCTAACCTGAGTAGAGTAATGACGAGGTCAAGTCAGGGGCCTACTGGGAATAATTGGAAAAATAAGGTAGAAGATATAATGATGTAATGAAATGACAGAGAACTGTAACAATAGAAATTCACAAAAGATAACAACACGAAATCAAAGAAGACAATTACAACACGTAAGGAAACACAGATCTTACAAGTTAAGGAACAACAACAACATCAACAATGCAACAAATAGAGGAAAATAACAAGGGCACTCCCGAGGTACCGCCTTGTAGTCCCAAAAGTAAATATCTCACAACAGCACAGCAAAAACCTCGTGCAACAATAACAACCGCACAGAAACCTCATGCTACAATAACAATCCTCACGATAGAAATCTCGTGCGACAATAATAATCCGCACGGCAGAAATCTCGTGCCACAATAACAATCAGCACTGTAGAAACCTCGTGCCACAACCAACAGTCATCTCAACAATAATCACGAAAACAAACACATAACAATTGAAATAATGATGATACAAGCAAAGAAGCCTACAGTTAAATAATAAATACAGAATCAAGGAAACATGGAATTCAGTTATGCATGTTGTACAAATTACAAATAAGAGATAAGACATGTAGACATGTGAAATTAGGCTAAACATGATGACTACACATGCTAGAGTAACTCAATTAAGGAAATAAAAAGGAAACTACTTAGCAAAACCGAATTTTTAATATTTAGCCTGAGTACGCACTCGTCACCTCGCGTACATGGCCTTCACGTATTGCAATTTACCATAACAGTACGAAATCCCAAGGGGAAATTTCCTCACACAAGGTTGGAGAAGTCACTTACCTCAAATCTCGCTCAATCAATCAATAAGAAGGCCTTTCCCTCAATTTTCCAACTCCGATCGGCTCGAATCTAGACAAAACAATTACATATTATAAATATAATTATAAAAAACTAATTTAAATAATGAAACTATGACTTTAGCAAAGAATTAAAAAATCACTCCAAAAAGTCGATTGGGCCCACGTCTCGGAACCCGACCAAAATTATAAACTCCAAACACCCATTCGATATTGAGTCCAGACATACAAGAATTACTCAAATCCGACCTCAAATCGCCTTTCAAATCCTCAAATTTTAGCCTAAGAAGTCTTTTCAAATTTTCAACTAAAAACACTAATTAAATGATGAAAACAATAATATATTCGTGGGAATTAATCAAAAAATGAGTCAAGAATCCTTACTCAAATGTTTCCTCTTAAAATCCCTCGCAATTTCGCCTAAGATCGAGCTCTCAAAGTCCCAAAATGAATTATGAAATCAAACCTTCGAATTATTTCCCGTTTTCTACCCAGCGACTTCCGTTTTTGCAGCTTTTGGGTCGCTTCTGCGATGCCGCACTTGGGAAAAAAACCATCGTAGGTGCGGATTCCACTTAGGTCCAGGAGTTCCACTTTTGTCGACCATGGCTCACACCTATGAGCCCGATTCCTTGGAGAAAGGGACCGCTCCTACAAACCTGCCCAAAGCCCTTTCTCCACTTCCGCTTCTGCGGAGGAAAAGGTCACGCCTGCGGAGGCGCACCTGCGCCCAGGTGTCCGCACCTGCGAGCCCAGCTCCTGGGGTCTTCTTTCGCTTATGCGCTTAAACCTCCGCACTCGTGATTCTGCACCTGCGATCAAACCCTCCGCAGGTGCGATAACACCAGCAGGTCTGTGGCTTCAGCAATTAAGCTAAGTCCAAAATTGGTCTAAATTCGATCCGAACCCCACCTGGGGCCCCGGGATCCCGTCCGAATATATTAACAAGTCCTAAACATCATACAAACTTAGTCGAGCCTTCAAATCACATAAAACAACGTTAAAATCACAAATTACGCATCGATTCAAGCCTAAAGAACTTTAGAACTTCTAACTTCTACATCCGATGCCGAAATCTATCAAATCAAGTCCGATTGACCTAAAACTCTCACTTCCAAAATCGGAATCCGACTCCGATATCAAAAGGTTCACTCACGGTCAAACTTTCCAAAAATCATCCAACTTTTCAACTTTCGTCAATTAACGCCGAAATGATCTACGGACATCCAAATCAATATCCGGATATGCTCCTAAAATAAAAATCACCATACGAAACTATTGGAACCGTCAAAACTCTATTCCGGAGTCGTCTTCACACAATTCGAACTTCAATCAACTCCTACAACTTAAACTTCTTTTTTAGGGATTATGTGTCTTATTTCACTCTGAAGCCAAAAACTAACCCTCCCGGTAAGTCACGTAATTACATAATAAAATACATGGAGCAATAAATAGGGGATCAGGGCTAGCACTCTCAAAACGACCGGCCGAATCGTCACAGTTATCAAGTGTGTATTACCGAAGGTAAACATATTTCTTTTCTCTTGTGTTGGCTTTGCAAGTTCCTATACTTTGCATCCCTGCCCGATTATTTTCTTCTGATTATCTATTTTTAGCCAAATTAACACAAGACATTGTTATGTCTGGAAATAGAAGCATTTTAGCATAAGCTCATGCAAAAGGGGATAAATAGTGTTTTGTCTGCAGGATGTTGAATTACTTGTTTTGTATAATACAGTCGATATATTCCAAATAGATTTGCAAGCACAAACTCGACATAGTGTGAGATTATCAGACATGCAGTTAATAATTAATGTTTTGTTTCTGAAACAATTTTCCCTCGTAGAACAAAGCTTCCTTGATATTCTCCTAATTATATTAACATCAAGGTGAGCCCTTCTTTCGAAGTCCAAACGTCTTGCCTAGAATAAAATAAAGTAAAGGGATAATTGCACTTTTGGTCCTTTATTTATTGAAGAATCTTGTTTTGATACTTATAATATTTGGCTAAGCATATTTAACCATAAATTAGCTAAAATATGTGTTTTTATCCCTTTATATAAGAAGTATACGACTTTTAGACTATTTGTAAAACTATATTATCCTCAAATATGGAGCAACAATATAAATTTAACATAATGCATTGTTATTGAATTATTTAACACTTAATAATTCGTTAAAAGTTTAAAAATTCAATATCGGATGGATCAAAAGTGCATGTATTAATCAATTGAAGGGTTAAATATGGTTAACCACAAATCACAAGGACCAAAATTCAAATTTATCGATACTTGAGGAACTAAAAATGCTAGTTTATTGTCATGTTGTCCATTTTTGTTTTTGTTTTATCCTTGTATTCTCGTGATTTCTCCCATAAATTATTTTGGAACAATTAAAAAGGGGGGACTTACCAAGTTGGACTATGCATGTATATTGAATTCTTGTTGCTACAGACTACAGTTTGATTGAGTCATTTAGTTGAAGACCTTTCTGCATGATTTCTGACTGTTAACGGCCAATTCCCAAGTAAGTATATATATATATGGACGATAACGAGGGCCTATATGCTATATATATATATATGGACGATATAGAACACAACAAAATAATTGAATTATGTGAAAAAATGGCCCTCTCAATCAATTCAATGGAGGCACTTTCTAGCAGACTAGTTCCCACATGTATCCATGAGAAGGATACTGTTGATTTAGTTGAGGTTACAATTAGTTGCGAAGCCAAAAGATTTATTAAAGAGTATCAAAATATTAAAACACACACACATAAATAAACTAAGGAGATTCAATATATATAAATATTAAGAAAAAATTAAACTGACCACACAATATAATTATTCAACATAGGGATATCGCTTGACTCCCTTAATATTAGATTAAAGTGGATCCGCCACTGGTTACGGGGCCTATATCTACTCAACAACGTATTTAATTCATGTCTAAGGACATGTTTTTGTGGCTTATGGATTGGATACGTAGGGGTCTTCCCATTTTTTTTCCTGGTCTCTCCTTTTATTTCAATATAATAATATCAATATTTCCAAATATCAAAAAAAGAAAAACAATATTCACATACGTGCAAACCATAACCAATGTGAAGTTAGTTGCGGGAATTGAAAGGAGAACTTCAAACTGTTTGGAATTACGGTTGAAAGTTTTGCAAGCAATTGGGAACGATATTCTTTAAACAGAAAAGACAAAAATGCCTCTAAACTATTGAAATTTGAAAATAATTCAAATATGTCTTTCGTTGGACTTTTAGTTCAACAATGCCCGTCAACTATTAGAAATAGGATAAAAATGTCCTCGCCATTAATAAACTAGCCCAATTATGTCCTATTCCGTTAATGGATCTCCAGGTCTAATATATCCCTTTTTAAAACTTATTTCTTTGCTGAGCTAGAATCCATCTTGAAAAGAAAATAAAAAAAAGGCTACCCTGATTACTTATTTCTTATATTTTTTATTTTCTCCTTCATTAAAAAAAATGTATCTTTTTGTTTTTGAGCTTTCTTCTCTATAGAAAATCAGAACAGATATGCATGATCTATTTTTTACTCCTAATGAAATGAAACAAACAATTCATAGAAAATCCATATTCACATCTCAATAAAGCTAAAAAGGTGGTTTTTATTTGTTTAGTTTTTGAAGGATAAAGTTATTCGTTATCTTCATCGGTGGAGGATAGCATGTACTCATGAAATAATTGAGTAGCATGCAAATCGGTTCAAACACATGATCATTTTCGACTAGTACAAACGAAAATTGCAAAAGTGATAGATGCATTAATTCACAGATTTAATATATATGTTCGATCCGATTTACACGTAACTCAACTATTACATGAGTACCTACTACAATATAGATATTGAATAACTCAAGCATACAAAAATTAGAGTAACAATTAGTCGTACATATATGCTCTAACTTTCTGTAGAGAAGAAATTAAGCTCAAGAACAAAAAAGAAAAATCTTTCCGATGAACACACCATATATATATATATAAAATATGTTGAGTAGCCTTTTTTCCAAGATGAAACCCATCACAGCAAAGTACGTTTTAAAAGGGAAAATATGAGACTTGGATGTCCGTTAACGGAAGAGAGCATAGTTGTGCTATTTTATTAACGGCAAAAGTATTTTTATCTTATTTTTAATAATTTAGGGGTATTTTTTCATCAGAAATCAACAAAATAAGGCGGTGGGAGTATAAAACTAGATATTATATTAATGATGAAAATTTTAAATCGACTTTATTTTTCTTTCGCAATCAACTCATAAACTAATATCTCTCCTACCTAAAAATAAAACTACTATATCTCTATCGTGAAAAACAAACGAATTTCATTATCAATCAAAACGGGGCCCAGAAATACGTGACACTGACACACTGTGCACGCGTCAACGTACAACAGCGTTAGCTTTAACTGTGGTCCTATCAATTGAAGGGATGATAGTAAGTGTGGGACCCATAAGGCACTAATCCATTTTTTAGGCTTTTTTGTGGGCCCAGGTCCTTTCTATGGAGTATTCAATGGATTGTCCAATTAACTGGAAGCTTAAATTGTCGGTAGTGAAATGCAAATGCGTAGCTGATATTTGTGCACGAAAAAATTTAGTTTATGTCCTACGCGATTAACAAATGGAGTAAGATATATTTATGTTTAACAAATATAAATTTTGGAACTCAAAATCTTGGATTGTATAAGAAATGTAGTCACAAACAAAAAATTTCTCCTTGTGCACGCAGGAAAAGGAGAAGGGCAAAGTCTGGTGCTTATTTACATGTGAAAAAAGGTGGTGACAAACTATTACCTAGGTTGAGCCCATCATTTTCTGATAATGATACTTCCACTTCTTTCAATTTCTTTTTCATCTTTTCGGCTTCTACATATTTGCTACTCCCTTCGTTCATTTCATTATGTTATAAGTATATATGCTTATATACATGTTACAATATAGGGCTATGGTAAGCCAAGAAGAACTCTAAATATACTTGTTACCCATCGAATTAGATAACAATTAAATTTATACGTGAGCTTAAGGATACGTAATACAACTTGATATAAATTAAGAGAATAGATTAATATTGAAATTGACAATAAAGGAATAAATACAAACCACACAAATCGAACATTCTTGGCCCTCGAGTTCGATCACCCTTGAACCAACTGATGTATGAACAGAGTAACAAGATGATGAAAGCTAGAAAATGACAGTGTATTGTTCTATGGTACGTAATGCGATCCTTTTTACAAATGATCAGACCCCCTTTATATAGTAGGGGAGTCCTACTCTTGATACAATTCTATATGAGGTAAAAAACTCATGATTAGCTAATTAATTTGCCTATATATCCTTGATATATGTCGAGATTTCCACTGTGATCTACAACCGATCGCGGATATTTCGTCCTTTTATTAATTGGTTTGGCAAATTTCCCTCGATCTCGCCTGGACTCGATTTTGTTTGGTCTTGGGGTCTCGAACTTAACGATATAACCTCGCACCTCGGTTCGATATAATTCAAGATCGAACCTTAACCTATCATATTAAGTAATTATGTAATTATCTTAAATATATTATAACATTTCGTTTGGTCTTAATTTAACCATGTATTAAAAGTAAAATAAAATTATTAAAATTTAATTATTTTTTAACATAGAAATGCATCTTTTTCTATAACAAATTAAAATTTTCAAAGTGTGTCACGTAGAACGAAACAAAGAGATTAATCTTAGTACTACTCCAAAGATATACATAGTACTTTTTTTCTTCCGAAAAGTAGATGGAAGAGATTGGTGTGTAACAACTATGACGGTCCTAAATGGATTTTTATTTTACAACTAGTAGCTCATGGAAGGTTGTACACAAATGATAGGTTGTCCAAATGAGATATTGTTATTGTTGGATTATATATCATATTGGAAGCAATTTCAGTATCATATTCACGTGTAAATTAAACAATTAGCATATATATAGATTATATGAGTTACCTCTTGAAGCGCGAACAAAGTAGATCAATCTCGATCTCCAATTCAATAGCAAGATCATGACCTCCAGAAAGCGTTCCATAGTCTTCTACTGTATTAGCCAAATAATATTCGGATATAAAAAAATTCGGGTTGGCAAAATTCCAAGAAAAATTAGTACAAAAAATGGTTAGCCCTATACCATGTATATATAGCCACGTTTTTTAGCGGTAAAACTCTTTTTCAAAATCTGTTGGGTTTTCTTTTACACCAAGGAAAGGTTTACTTTATTTCATATTATTTAGGCACAGTTTGGACCACAAAATTTAATTAGCAAGGCTCCCTATTATAAACTAATTTTAAATTTTGAAATTAATAATTTCTACCATAATAAATTACGAATTATTCCACTAAAAATTCATAATTGCACTCCTTAGTTCAATTTTGAATTTTTTTCACAAAACCTTATTTAACTCCCATGTTAAGATTCAGATACCAATCAATCAAATTAAATCACTAATAATTTAATTTATTGATTACTTCCTTTAGACTCTCGCTTAACTTATGTCATGTGTCGGATACAAAATTTATCAACCGGTTTTACACATAAAAACTTATAAGCTTTCATAAAAGGAGTATCATCAATCTCAAAGTTGAGACATGGATTCTATCAACTAATTATTATTTCGTCAATGTATATCATTATTATCCAATTTACCAGGCTTATTGACCCACAAAAGAATCTTGCCTTTTAATAAATGAAATGAATAAATGACACACACAACTAATAATAATTATATCAAGATTAAGAGTATAAGTACACTAAATGAACTAAAGAAATTATTTTGTTAAGTTAATATAAAATATTTATCTCTACTTGATCCGTTCAATACATACAAAATGTACTAGCGCAAGAAATCGGAATTAAACTATTCCCATAATCAAGATAAATCATATTTAATCTTGTATTACAACTATTCCGATGGTTTGTCCAATTTCATCATTGGATTGTGAACATAAACTTTATGACTTATAAGAACCGATGATTTAATCTTCCGTGTATAAGCTAAACTCTATACACTAAATTATCTACTCCCTCCGTTCCAATTTATGTGAACTTGTTTGATTGGGCACAGAATTTAAGAAAAAATGAAGACTTTTGGAATTTGTGGTCTTAAGCAATTCAAAAAGGCCCCAGAGTATTTGTGAGGTTATAAAAGCTTCTCATTAAGTGTAGAATTGTAAGTTTAAGCAAAATTATTTTTAAATTTAGAAATGGGTCATTTTTTATGGAACGAATCAAAAAGGAAATAGGTTCGAATAAACTGGAACAGAAGTAATACTAGGCAGGGCACAAATGGATTGGAATCAAGAGCTAAACTAGGCAGTCCAAAGCTAATGGGAAGAATGCAAAAGTTGAAATTTACAACATGGTGATGGTTGGTAGTATAAAAAAAACAAAGAATCTTTCAAGGGAAGCAAAGAAGAGTTGATGCTCTCACCAAGCTAATAGTCCAGGACTTCCATTGTAGAGGGAAAAGAAATGCCAAGATTCTTGGACAATTGAGACATTTGAACTTTTACCCTTAGTATTACTGATAATAAAGATGTAATAGGGGGTGGTGGGAGAAGTAGATGTTAGCAGTTGTTTGAAACTTAAGGTCTATTCAACTTCTGATGGATTTTGTTTTGCTTGTACATATATTTTCTTGGAAAATAAAATTTCTTAATTACCAACAAAAAGGATAAATAGAACTTTATTCACTTATCGTTTATTTGACATTACGTTCTTTTTTTTGTCTGTTCTGAAAACAATTTCGTAGAAATTATTTAATTTGTTTCCTTTCTTTAATTTATTTGCCAAAAAAACTACCAGAAAAATTAGTGTATGACGTGCCGAACTCAAGACCCGAATCAATCTTTTGAGTTTCTTAATAAGTTAGGAGATTCGGGTAAGCCGTCTAAAAAGCAAAAGAAGGGAACGCTAGTCGTTAGCACTGGAATGAGCCCTTAATTAAGCAGCACAAGAAAACAGAGGCGGAGTTGGTAATATTTAAATTTTATGGGTTCTAGACTCTATACGGTCAAAACCGAGTTTGTCCTTCGAGATTGGAACATGATGAACCGAGGTTTATTATTGTAATATCGAGTCATGATACGAAGTTAGGTTGTCGAGCTCGAGCCCCAGAGACCGATGAAGATCGAGATCGGTCAAGATCGAGCTCGAGACCCAGAGACCGATCAAGATCATAGTCGCCCAAAATCGAGGACGAACAGATAGAGACCAATCAAGATCGAGATCGGCCAAGATCGAGATCGAGCCAAGAAATAAAAAAGGCGTTATAGCAGTAATTAGGGAGAAAATCTCGGCGGAAACCACAGCGCAAATCAAGGAGAGATTAATTAATTAATCTATCATAGGATCTTCACTATTTATTCTTAATTATATCCAAAATAGAATTTCTCCACTATATTAAGGGTTGTTATCATTTGTAGAAGGGGGCTCAGATTCATTGAGAGTCATAGAACATAAAGCAATATACAATCCTTTTCTATCTTTGATATTTAGTCATATTGTTCTTCTATCAATCACCCTCCATTCAATTTGAACGTGATAAAACTTGAAGGCTTAGGCTAACTAATTCATTCGGTTTGCATTTATTTCTTTTACAGCTAATTTTGATATTCATTTACTTATTTTTCTCAATTTGTACCAGGTTATACCACGCATCTCTAGAACTAAGTATAAATTCAATTGCTATCCGTTTTTAGGGTAAACAGTTTGGCGCCCACCGTTGGGCTAAGGGTAATAGTGGTTATTTGATACAAATCTTTATAAAACACACTATTTTATACTTGCTCTTGAAAGTATCTTTGATTTCAGGCTAAAAATGACGAACTCTCAATTAATGGCCCTACCTATCGACAACGAATCTTGCCATCAAGGTGAGAATAACAACGTGATGCCCGGGGATGAAAGGCCACCCGTTGACCCCATTGGGACTCGGGCCGTAGATCCAATTGACATTAATTCGCATGTGGCCATTGAAGCGAACCAACATTCCGGCCCCGAAAACAACATTCATGGTGGAACTCGATCTGTAGTTCGAAATACCCAAAATATTGGAGAAGACGGGATCAACCTGCGTATGATTTTTGAATGTTGCAAGCTCAACATGTAGCGATAGCTCAGCTGCAGAGCCAAACCCAGGCACCGAGCAGGCCTGGGCCCGGTCCACCCCAAGAAGTCACCCACAGAACGGTGCCAACTGTAGTAAGGTCAAATGAACAAGAATCATAGACTAACCCCGAAATTATAAAGATGCTCGAGGAACTGACAAAACGGATAGAGTCAGGAGAAAAGAGGATTGAAGCAAGCGATAACAAAGTAGAAATTTATAACTCTAAGGTTGATCAGATCTCGGGAGCACCATCAATATTGAAGGGTTTGGATTCCAAAAAGTTTGTACAAAAGCCTTTCCCCCCGAACACAGCTCCCAAACCAATCTCCAAGAAGTTTCGCGTACCCGATATTCCTAAATATAATGGAACGACTGACCCCAACGAACATGTCACCTCTTACATGTGTGCCATTAGAGGGAACGATCTAGAGGACGACGAGATCAAATCCGTATTATTAAAGAAATTCGGGAAAACCCTGTCAAAAGCAGCAATGATTTGGTATCATAATTTACCACCTAACTTTATCGATTCTTTTGCCATGCTTGCAGATTCTTTTGTAAAAGAATACGCCAGAACCATAAAGGTCGAAACCAGGAAGTCGTACCTTTTCAAGGTAAGGCAAAAAGAAAATTAGATTCTAAGAGAGTTTGTATCTTGTTTTCAAATGGAACGAATGAATCTACCACCGATCACGGACGATTGGGTCGTTCAAGCTTTTACCCAAGGACTAAACGAACGAAGCTTAGTGGCTTCACAACAATTGAAGCAGAAATTGATTGAGTACCCGGATGTTACTTGGGACGATGTACATAATCGATATCAATCGAAGATTAGTTACCAAAATGACCAGTTGGGGGCCCCTTCTGGATCCGTTACCAAAAGGGACATCGACCGAGAATTAAGGTTGAACATGGACCGATACTAACCGTATAATAGAGATCGTTGGGGTAGCGAACCAGGTCACAATTCCGTACGAGGTGAAAGGAGAAGTGATCGAGGCCAAGGGTCTCGAGGGCTAATGAGCAAGAATGGTTTCGACAGGCATATCGGACATAACGAAGCACCACGATTGTCAGAGTATAACTTCAACATTGATACATCAGCCATCGTATCGGCTATGGGATGCATCAAATATACTAAATGGCCTCGACCTATGCAGACCGGCCCAGTCGAGAGAAATCTCAATCAAATGTACAAGTATCATGGCACCCATGGCCACAGAACGGAAGATTGCAGGCAGTTGAGAGAAGAAGTAGCCCGGTTATTCAATGAAGGTCACCTTCGAGAGATTTTAAGTGATAAGGCCAAGAATCACTTAAAAACAAAGAGTTTAATAGACAAAATGAGCAAGAAGAGCCGTGATAGTAGGCTATATTTATGCAATTTAGACACTATTTATACTCTAATTTAGCCGCACTTTATTGATATTTGAATTCTAAAAGATAACAAAATACTCTAATTAAGAATTTTATGCTTTGCAGGGGTCACTCCAAGCTAGGAGGAAGCTAAAGAGTGTTTTGGAGTCAATATGGAGTGTGAAAGGCCAATCGAAGGTTATCCCAGTCGAAAAGGAGCGAGAAAAGCAAGCGGGGAGGTCCCCTCCAGGTGCGCGGCCGCGGAGTTGACCGCGCACTGGAGGCAAAACACTGGCTGAAATTCGTGGCCGGATCCATGGTCGAATCCACGGCCGCGGACGGAGGCCAACAACTCAGGGGCAATTACGAACTTCCAAGGCGACTAACCTAAACCTATATGAAGCCTAATTCGCCGAGAAGAGAAAAATGGGTTGTTTGTAGGAGATTTAGGAGGCAAGAACAAGAGATAGAAGACGGAGAATTTCCTAAGAGTTTTCATCTTCTTCTTCTTACTTCCATTGTTGATTATGAATTGTTATAGTGAATTTTTATCTATTAGTATGAGTAGCTAAACCCATCATCTAGGGTTGATGGAACCAATTGTTGGATGAAGTTTTGACTATGTTTAGATATAATTGAGCCGTTCTTATTCTATGATTATTCAACTATGTGTTGTGTTGTGATTAATTGAAAGGGCCCTTGATTAATCGTGTCTAGTTACCTTGTGTTGCTTGAGAAAGAACACTTGGTTAGATTGTTGTTGAACAACACCACTTTTGATAAGTTAAGAGATTAATTACTTGAATTTAAAAGCGGGGTTAGAGATAACGAAGATTTGGTGGGGTAATTCTGATTTGCATAAATTGTTAACTAGAGTAGTTCGAGAGAATGCTTCTAGTAAATTATCGTAATTGATCGAGAGATAATTACGGTATCCCGGAACTCATATTACTCATAGAGTATTACAGCGAGATTATAGCTAACGTGTCAGGAATTAGTCCGGCAATTGGGGAAATCAATAGCCCTAGATCCTTTTACCTTTGAATTCAACCTTATTCTTGATTATTGCTAATTTTGTTGTCATTTTTCATTAGATAAATAAATTCCACTTATGCTCTATTAAAAATCTTGCATACAGAAATTGTCCGAGCTTATCATTAGCATTGTTAAAAGTTATAGTAAATAGGTTAGTTCCCTGTGGAATTCGACTCCGGACTTGAACCAGATTATATTTGCAGTGCCCGCTTAGTCCTTTTTACAAGGCATAGTTGGGCGTGATCAAATTTTGGCGTCGTTGCTGGGGAACCACGTTTGAACTCTTCTGTGACTCAGGTGTATGCCTAGAAGCTCTTTGAGGACTGGTGAACTTTTTGAAGGACTCTCAGACCCCGAGAAAGCATTCAAGTCATTGAATCGGTCCAACAATAAGAACAAACAGTTAAAACAAAAAGACCAACTCGAAAGTGAAATGGACAACGTGGATGATGTCAACGTAAACAATCGGCATGATCATGTTGATCCAAACAATGGAGTGGTGGCACCTCTTGTGCCGGAAGCTGCTCTTTATGATTGGGCACAACCAACTGCTGATAAGCTGGCCACCGCCATTGCTGTTCCTCAGATACAAGTGGAGACATTCCAGATTATCAACAACATGTTGCACCTGTTGCAGAATAAGGGACTGTTCTCCGGGTCATACATCGAAGACCCACAACAACATCTAAAGAACTTCCTATCAATTTGTGTGACTCAAAGACAGCCGAATATGACTCCTGAAGCAATTAAGCTATTACTATTCCCATTCTCAATGACTAGAGAGGCTCAAACTTGGTTGAATTCGCTCCCAATAAACTCCATTGCTACTTAGGAAGAATTAATCAAGCAGTTTTTAAAAAAGTTTTATCTTCCCAACAAGACTGCAAGGCAAATTGATGAGATATTTCAGTTCAAGAAGAAATCAACTGAGACCTTGAAAGAAACCTAGGAGAGGTTTAAGGGTATGCTAGTGAAGTGTCCACACCATGACATTCCAGATCAGATGCTGGGACAGAGATTCTACATGGGTTTGGCAGACAGTTTGAAGGCCAATGTAGACGCTTCAGCTGGGGGTGCATTTTTTAGCAAAACGTTCACAGAGTGCAAGATTCTTCTCGACAAGATGGCTCAAAATTCATGCTGGATGACTAGAGGTATGACACTTACACCAATAGTGAATTTTGTTGCTTTTGACCCAAACAATTCCAATGCAGAGAACATATTCACTCTCATGACCCAGATGAGCTTACTGACAAAGAAAATTGATGAGATGGGTACAAAGCAAGTGCACACTGTTGATACAACAAATTGAGGCATGTGCACTCCTTGCATAAACCAGTCATATGTGTGCTCGTGGAGTGGAGAGAATGACAACCAGGGCTTCAGAGAGGACATGAATTATGTCAACAATTTCGGAGGTCAGAGGCAAGGTGGACAACAATGGGGACCAGCACCAAACTAGCAGTACAGACCAAACCAGCCACAACACAACCCCAATCCAGGAAGCACACGACTACAAGGCCAAGTCGTGCCTTATCAAAGGCAACAGGGCTATAATCAGCAGCACCAACAACAGTTGGCCTACCAACCACCTCATCAACAGCAGGACAACAACATGATAGAAATCAGGGGCATGCTGCAACAATTCATTGGGACAAATGGTAAGATACAAGAAAAGTTAGCAGCACATGATTCGGCAATCAAAGGCATTGAAACTCAATTGAGAAAACTGTTTATGGCCTTGAACAATTGCCCACAAGAAACATTGCATGCAGATATAAATATTAACCCAAAGGTACAAAACCCAAATCAGCTAATGGCAGTGAGTCTCAGGAATGGACGAGATTTAGATAGAGAGCAAGAAGTTGCTCAATCTAGGAGAGACACTACGCCAACTACTCCAGTTATATTAGAGGCAGATGAGTTAGCAGAACTCACCGAGGTTATAATTAAACAAGCACAGGTTGACAAGGGTAAGGAGAATGAAGGTGAACAATTCTCAGAACAGGTGGTAGAAAAAGCTTCCAACAAAGAAAAGACACCAAGAGGTTGACTCCTGCACCATTCCCTCAGAGATTGGCAAAGAAAAAGAAAGATGATCAATACAGGAAATTCATGGAAATGCTTTGACAAATTCAATTGAATATTCCACTGATGGATGCTTTGAGAGAAATGCCAGGGTATGCAAAAATTATGAAGGATCTGATGTTGCATAAATTTGACTTTGAGGACCTATCCACTGTAACTCCGATGCAGACCTGCAACGCGGTAGTGACAAGACCTATGGCTCAAAAAGTGTCTGACCCTTGTAGTTTCACTATCCCATGCAGCATTGGGAGTTATGCTTTTTCTAAAGCATTGTGTGACTTGGGGCCAGTATAAACTTGATGCCCTTGGCAATTTATACAAAACTGGGCATTGGCAGAGCTAGACCGACCTCAATGTTATTGCAACTGGCTGATCGCACAGTCAAAAGACCGACAAGAATTCTTGATGATGTGCTTGTTCAAGTGGAGATGTTTGTATTCCCTGCAGACTTCGTTATTCTTGACCGTCAAGTGGATGAAGAGATACCCATCATTTTGGGAAGGCCGTTCTTAGCCACTGGGAGAGCGTTGATTGATTGTGAGACCAGAGAGTTGAAAATGAGGTTGAACAATGAAGAAATAATATTCAACGTTCAACAATCCATGAGGAGACCCAGCGAATTTGCAAATTGCTCGCTAGTGGAGGCAGTGGATATGATACTGCAAGAGGATGATGAGACCCTTAATGTCAGGGATCCGCTAGAAGCCTATTTGATGAATTTGGAAGAGATGGATGGTGAAGGGCTGGCGGAGTGGATCATGGCTCTCGAGGGTCAAAGGTTCTGGAAAAGGGAACCTCAGTTCGAGCCTCTACGCTTAGAAAAAAGAGCAACACCACCTGCAAAACCATCAATAGAGGAGCCACCACAGTTGGACCTGAAACCGCTTCCAGCTCACCTCAAGTACATTTTCTTAGGGCCTAATTCTACTTTGCATGTTATTATATCATCTGGTTTGCTAGCTGTGCAGGCAGAGCAACTCTTGCAAGTGTTACAAGAATGTAAGACTGTCATTGGTTAGACCATGGCACACATAAAGGGTATCAGCCCAGCCTTTTGTATGCACAATATTCTCTTGGAAGAGGGGCACAAACCTTCCAGAGAGCATCAACGATGACTGAACCCGAATATGAGAGAGGTGGTGAAGAAAGAAGTGATCAAGTGGCTGGATGCGAGTAAAATCTTCCCCATTTCTGACAGCAATTGGGTCAGCCCTGTTTAGTGTGTGCCAAAAAAGGGAGGAATGACGGTCGTACAAAATGAGAATAACGAGTTGTTCTCGACTCATACGGTCACGGGGTGGCAGATTTGCATAGACTATCGGAAATTGAACACAGCCACCCTGAAGGACCATTTCCCCTTGCCTCTCATTGACCAAATGTTGGACAGGTTAGCTGGGCGGTCTCATTTCTGTTTCTTGGATGGATATTCTAGGTACAACCAGATCTCAATAGCCCCTGAAGACAGAGAGAAAACATCCTTCACTTGTCCGTGTGGCATCTTTTCCTTTCGAAGAATGCCTTTTGGACTTTGCAATGCGCTGACTATATTCCAGCGATGCATGTTAGCCATTTTCACTGATATGGTTGAAGACATTATGGATGTGTTTATGGATGATTTCTCCGTGGTGGGGGATTCATTAGAAGATTATCTTTACAATTTAAGAAGAGTGCTCAAAAGATGTGTGGAGACAAATTTGGTGCTGAATTGGGAAAAGTGCCAATTTATGGTACAAGAAGGAATAGTTTTGGGGCATTGAGCGTACAGTGAGGGAATTGAGGTCGACCATCCTAAGGTTGATGTGATTGAGAAATTTCCACCGCCCACTTCGGTCAAGGCAGTGAGAAGTTTCCTTGGGCACGTCGGGTTCTACAGGCGATTCATAAAAGATTTTTCCAAGATTGCTAACCCTTTATGTAAACTTCTTGAAAAGGATCAGCCCTTTGTGTTTTCTAATGATTGCAGGTTGGTATTTGAGGAGCTGAAGAAGAGACTGGTAACTGCACCCATCATTGTTGCACCCAACTGGGAGCAATCGTTCGAGCTGATGTGCGCCGCTAGTGATTATGATATAGGAGCAGTCTTGGGGCAACAAAAAGACAAGATGATGCACCCAATTTACTATGAACGCAGTACGCTCAGCGGTGCATAACTCAATTACACCGTAACGGAAAAGGAAATGTTGGTTGTAGTGTTTACCTTCGACAAATCCAGGTCGTACTTAATTGGTTCAAAAGTTATTGTTTATACTGACCATGCAACAATTAGGTACTTAATAGAAAAGAAGGAGTCAAAGCCACGCTTAATCCACTATGTTCTTTTGCTATAAGAATTCGATCTGGAAATCCGTGACAGAAAAGGGACGGACAATCAAGTGGCTGACCACCTCTCAAGGTTGGAAGGAGCTGAAAAGAAGATGGAGGTTGAAGATATAACAAAGACATTATCGGATGAACAGTTACTCGCTGTGATAATGAAGGAGACGCCATGGTATGATGATATTGCTAACTATTTAGCAAGCGGTATTGTACCTTATGAACTCTCTTCAATTCAAAAGAAAAAGTTCTTTCACGATAGTCGATCTTATTATTGGGATGAACCTCTACTTTTTAGAATATGTGTAGATAACATGATCTGGAGGTGTATCCCCGAGAAATATCAACCTTCTATTTTGCAGGCTTGCCATGCTTCACCATATAGTGGACACTTTGGAGGAATCTGGACAGCAGCAAAAGTGTTGGAATCGGGGTTGTATTGGCCAACTCTGTTCAAGGATGCCCATGCTTGGGTAAAAAGTTACGATGAGTGCCAAAGGACAGGGAACATATCTCGACGTCACGAGATGCCGATGACCATAATTCAAGAGGTGGAGGTTTTTGACATATGGTGGATTGACTTTATGGGGCCTTTCGTCAGCTCGTATGGTAACAAATACATATTGGTAGCAGTTGACTATGTTTCCAAATATGTCAAAGCGGTGGCTCTCCCAACCAATGATGCAAAAGGGGTGATAAGTTTCCTAAAGAAAAACATCTTCACACGTTTTGGCACCCCGGGAGCTATAATCAGTGATGGAGGAAGCCATTTTTGCAATAGAGTGTTCGCACGACTGTTGGAAAAGTATGGAGTTCGCCATAATATAGCCACACCTTACCACCCACAGACGAGCGGGCAAGTTGAAGTGTCCAACAGGGAAACCAAAAGTGTCCCGACCAAGACAGTGAATGCGATGAGGACTGATTGGGCAAATAAGCTAGATGATGCATTATGGGCGTACCACACAACATTCAAAACTCCAATTGGTATGTCACCATACAAGTTGGTGTTTGGAAAAGTATGCCATCTTCCGGTAGAGCTCGAATATGGAGACTACAGGCACCAACAGAGTCACTGAGTTACATGAACTCGAGGAATTTAGGTTCCATGCATTTGAGAATGCAAGATTGTACAAAGAAAGGATGAAAATGATGCATGATAAGTACATTCTAGATCGGAACTTCAAACCCGGAGATCTAGTATTGTTATACAACTCGAGATTGAGATTGTTTTCGGGTAAGTTAAAGTCCCGATGGTCAGGACCCTTCAGAGTGGTGCAAGTGATCTCAAGTGGAGCAGTAGAAATTGAATCCGAAGATGGGACAAATAAGTTCACTGTGAATGGGCAAAGGTTGAAACATTACCTTGGAATAGTCTAAGAAAAGGGAGATAGAGTGGTGATATCTTTGGAAGAGCCCCAATACACGAGCGAAGAGTAATAATGAAAGCTTGCGTCGTGCCGTGACATTAAATCAGGCGCTTCTTGGGAGGCAACCCATGGTTTGTTGTAAATCATCGTGGCGCGATGTTACCTCAGGCGCTTTTTGGTAGGCAACCCATTATTTTTCTTTACTCTTGTTTTTGTAATTGATTTTGAACGGCATTGACCGAGCTACTAATGTGAAGGGATAAAATTATGCGCATCGGAAGGATTCAGGGGATGAAATTAACCCGAATATAGGTAAAAGTGCGAAAAAGACAAAACTTTGCTGGAGATCGATATCCGCGGCTGCGGATTGGACCGCGAATTTTGCACAGACCACTGCCTCCCCGTCCGCGCCTGCGGATTGGGGCATGGATTTTGTCCCCCTCACTATTCCTCATCCGCGGCCGTGGATTAGACCGCGGAGTAGGCCGCGGATTAGGCGGTACCACGTTCAGAATTTGTTATTATTTTTTTTATTTTTCTTTCTTTTCTATTCTTTTCTTTTCTTTCCTATTAAGTAGTTTTTTTTTTACTTAACCCTCCCTCCCCCTAACCTCCCACTCCCCCACTTCTTCTCTCCCTCACCCTTAACAAAATCTAAAACCCTTCCCCCTTCCCCTAAAACACACGCCCCCTCTCCCTCTCCCTCAAATTATTTCTCATCAACAAAGCTTCTTCTCCTTCCTCCTCTTCTCCACTCAACCAATCCCCAATCTCTGTTCCTCCCAAGATCTCCAAGTAAGTAACATGATTTTTTTCCTCTTTCTTAGTATATATTTTTCTTTTTTTCTTTTCAATTTTTTATTTTTCCCATTTTTTTCCTTTGCTATTGTATGTGTAGGATAGTAGAATCATGGGTACTCTTGTCTTGGTTTAGGATTATAGTATATATGTGGCATGTGAAGCTAATAGATTTGGTTGAATTGGGGGAAGACATTGTTGAGTTTGTGACGAATGGAAGTTTAATTGGGGCTTTGGGTAACTTGGGGGGTTTATGCACCTTAAGTATTTGTTGAAGTACCACAATGAGTTTGAATGTAAATTGTGACCAATTATGCGAGTGAAGTCTGAGTAACCGCCATTGGTTCCCATATTCCGCCGATTACTGATAGTAGTGTTTGTTGTGTAGCTACCATGACACCTTCAATGAAGAGGCACACCACCGGACCCTCGTCAAGTGGTCATGGAGGTTCATCTCAGGCATCAGCCAGTGCAACTCAATTTGATCGTACCAGGGTTGTCTCCAGAGCTGCCCAAGACAGTTTCAGTTTGAAGGCCACTAAAAACTTGTACCGGAAAGGGGTATTGACAGGGCGTCCCTCCAAGATGAGTGCTCTAATATATATCGAGAGTTAATCTGACGCAGGTTGGACAGTGTTTTTGAAGAGTCGGATGAGGGTAACTTGATGCTTGTCCTGGAATTTTATGCCAACTGCCCAGAACATGAGGATAAAATAGGCACTGTGCGACACACGAGGGTAGATGCCTCGATAGAAGCTATCGGGAGAGTGTATCGATTGCCTGTATTCAATGGGGAGAAGGATTTCTATGATACTTACAAGTGAGAACCCATCACATGGAACAGGTTTTTCAGAACTATCTGTGCACCAGACAAAGAGGTAGTGTGGGTTGTGCCGGGATCGAAGCTATACTCCACCTCACTCACTTTTGAAGGAAAGTGCTGGTTGTACATCATCGACATTCGCTTGCTGCCATCCCATAACACCACAGAGGTAAATGGTCCAAGAGCTTCCTTGATATGATGCTTTGTGAATGGCCACGATTTTGATGTGGCCAAGGTTAATCAGTCTGAGATGTTCGTCCATTCACCACAGAAGAGGTATGGGTTCTTTTTCCCCTCTCTGGTCACTAGATTGTGCTGGGCAGCAAGGGTGCTTGAGAACCCAAATGCGGATGGCATGGTGAAGAAAGAAGCAAAGTTGCGGGCAGACAAAGTGACCATCGGGAAAGACCCGGTGGCACTTGGGACAACTTATTGTGAAGATTCTGATGCGCCGGAGGAGGGAGATGAAGGGCAGGAGGAGGTTGAACCTGCCTCACCCCCACAGGAACAAGCTACAGTGGCTGAAGGACTATCCCAGGTCAGACGGAGTACACGGATGACAGCCTTAGAACATGATATGGCAACGTTGCGCACTTCCGTCATGGAATTGGGGACTAGAGTTGATGCCTTGGCCACCCAAAATGCAAAGTCAGAGAACAAAATCATGGGCTGACTGCGTGCGCTGGGGAGGACGTGTCATCGCGACCCTAGCACTGTCTCCGATCAAGACTGATCCACTAGGAAAATTCCTTTACCTCACATTACTTTATTTTGTATGACATAGGGACATGCCATCTTTTTAAGTGTGGGGTGGGTGATACTTTGTTGTATGTAGAATAGTTTCGTAGTTTATTTACATAAATCATTTTCGACTTGTCCCGACGATGGATATCATTCGACGGGTTTCTTGAGGGACTAAAGTCGAAAGAAAGAAAAAAAACAAAATTGTTAAAAGTAGAAAAAAATGGTGCGGTGAGCGTGGATTTTCTTTTGTAGTAGTGTATCAATTCCCCCTTGGTTTTTCTTTAAACCACGGTTCTTTTCCAAGGGTTTCATTTGAACCGGGTGTAGTTGGTTTTTATTTTTTAGTTAGGAACTTATGGGCTATGGGCATGATTATAATATGATATCTTAACTTCGTAATGCCTTGAATATAACGGGTACTTAGTGTGACGCTTAGGCTCATTTGTTGACTCTTGTTAGAATGCCTTAAACTGTATGTTCTTAAACTGTCATATGTGTGTGAGGCTTGTTGTGTTATGTGCACGACATTTGATGCCTAGAACTTTCCCTGTGTGTCTGCAAAGCGAAATAGTAGTCTTGTTTAGTCTAGGAAGTGATATAGGCATTTCCTTGTTGAACCATATATATACATATTTCACCCACCTATTTGTTATGTATCGTAGTTAACCCCATTGAGCATGTAATCCCGTTTTCTTGGCAACCACATTACAAGCCCTAGCCTTTATTTGAATTGACCTTCCTTTTGAACCCTTTACTTCTCTTAAGCACTTGAATTACTATGAATCTATAAAGGATAAAGTGTGGGGTAGTTGGTGGGGCTTTTGAGTGGAACTAGGGAAATCAGGAGAAAGGTGCACCTTGTTATTCAAAAGGTCTGTTTTTTGCTTTAAGTTCGAAAGATCATCGTCACTTAAATAAAAAACCTAAGGGTTACCTTAATTCGAGTTCGAGCAAGGACTCACTCGATCGTAAAGCATAAGGGCTATACTAGTTCGGATTCAATCAAATTGTCTAAACCTCGGACCTTAAAAAATAACTTCATAATTTTATAAGGCAGAAAAAAAGAAATTCTTTTTATATATATATGTCAAAAATCATTTACAAGGGTAGCATGGCCCGATCAAATTTCTCTACAAAAGACCGAAATGGTCTTAAAAGAAACACAAAAAATACTAATCCTAAAGGACTTAGTCTTCTTCGGGAGTAGCATTTTTGCCCTCGAGGCCTTATTCGCTTTCAGATCCGCTCATACTCCCAGAATCATCATCATCAGGAAAGGCCAACCCTTTGGCTTCAACTTCGAGCCCCTTAGCATTCTTGATCTCGGTTGTAAGATCGAAGCCACGAGCATGGATCTCCTCGAGAGTCTTCCTTCGAGACTAGCATTTAGCATGCTCGGCAACCCAGTTTTCTTGAGCCTGAGCAGCTTCGGCAACCTCCTTTGCTCGAACCTGAGCAGCTTCAGTGTCGGACCGGTAGACGACCACCATTGCATCAACATTAGCCTTGGCCACTTCGACCTTCGATTTGGCTAGCCTCTCTCGATCGGAAGTTGCTGAACCCAACCAAGAATGGAACTCCTCAATTTTCTTGGCCTACACCAAGGCCTTCTCTTTCAAGCTTTGGAGTTGGGTCTCAGCAAGCACAGTTGAGCTCGGGCAACCTCCTTTTCTGAGGCAAGGCGGTCCATGTTCTTCTTCTATACCTCGGCCTTCGATTTCACTACGTCCACTTCCTCACGAATCTTCCCGATCACATCGAGCTTTCGCTAGGCTTGTGGGACCAAACTGTTAGCCACCACCCCCGAGTCAGTTTCATTAACTTCAAAGATATGTTTTACCTGCTCGGCCAGATCAGCTTGTTTATTTTGAGCTGCTTCTAGGTCATCCCGAAGTCCTTTTGCTTCCCCTTCTCTCTGCTCACTAAGAAGCTTGAAAGCATCACTCTACTTAGTAAACCCTCGGATTTCGGCTTCTTACCGGCTCAACTCCCCTCGGGATCGGAAGAAAATCTCGTTATGAAGCACAAAAGCCTACAAAAATAGAAAGAAAGAATTATACAAGGGATGAAAAGTACAAGTATGAAAATTGACAAAGAAAATATGAACTTACCCGGTTCAGGGCCTATTGGGCTTCGTTTAAACAACAAGGCGCTCCCACCTCGTCCATCAACGCTTGGTCTTATCCCGTGACCAAACATCATAGGTAGCTAGCCACCCCTACGGGGGAAACAATAACTCGGGCATCCTATGTGATCGTGATAACGATTGTTCGCTTACGCCTAGGATCGGCACTAGGGGCCTAAAACTGATTAGTCAGTTTAAAACTCAAGGAAGCCTCGCCCTAGCTCTTCTCCGGAGCCTCCAAGTCTCTCAGACCGGTGACATCTTCTACCCCAACAAAATAACCACGAAAAGGATCTTCCTTTTCGTGGGATCCCTCCCCGTGACAAGTCTCCACAGCCTGAGTGTCACGTATCATCAACTCGGAAAATGAAGGAAACGAGGGAGAATCCCCGATCTCTATTTCCCCAAGTGGGTCTCTTGGGGAGCCTCAAGCCCGGTTTATGTACCGACATCAACCGCCTCTTCAAGGGTCTCTTCACCCCGAGATAGAACATCTTCGGTTCCTATCGGCTCAGGGACTTGGGCTGAAGTCTCCTCCTCTACATCATCAAACCTAGAAGAAGAAGCATCTACTATCACCGGTTCCGAAGTTCTCTGAATCTCGGTGCTAGCTCGCGCACGGGCCACCAGCTTGAAATCAACTTCTTTCTGTTCTTCTTCTTCTTCTTCTTCTTACCTTAGTCTTTGGACTGATTACATAGTTAGGTGGATTGTGTTACCCTTGGGTTTACGGGCTGATCTCTTCTTGGGTTTTTGACCCTCGGAGTTCGAGGCCCTTTTCCTCTTATTCTCCTTCACCAATTTCGAGATGGGTGGTGAAACTTCTTCATCACCAGACGAGGGTCTCATTGTCGCATCCTTTCCGAGACCTACAAAAGGATAAAGTAAGTAAACTCATGTTTGAAAAGATGCTTGAACGATAGGGAAATCGGTAAGTTAGGAAGAAGGCTTACCATAAGTACAAGTCTCCCACCGGCCCTTTGAAAAATTGCGCCATGCGCGCTCGGTGTATGTTGACGTCGAAACCAGGCTTCTAAACTAATTCTCGAGATGGGGAACTGCACCCGGCATCCAAGCAACGACTGCATTGAGAAAAACAATAATAAGAAAGGATAAAGAAGTAAAAACAACGAACAAAAATTAAAGACGGAATCATACTTATGTTTCATATTCTATTTCTTAGGAAATGACATGCTCTCAACCGGGATTAGGTTCGTGATCTTCACCCGAACGAACTGGCCCATCCATCCCCTATCTTTGTCTTCATCCATACTCGAGTTGAGCCCATTGGTGGCCCGGCGCTGAAGCTTTATCAGCCCACCTCTATAGAGTCGGGGGCTATATAATCTTATGAGGTGGTCAAGGGTGAAGGGAAGCCCGTTGATTTTGCTCAAGAAGAAATGGAGCAGTACACGATCCTACAGAAAGAAGGGTGAATTTGGCTGAGGGTCACCTGGTATTTCTTGTAGAAGTCTACGATGACCAGGTTGAGGGGGTCCAGCATGAAAGGATAAGTGTAAACACTCAAAAACCCTTCCACGTGGGTGGTGATCACTAAGGAAGCAACCTCTTTCTGCGGAACAATTTTAGATATTTTGGCCATTTAGTTTTTGTGGGCAAAGAAGAATGGAGATTGAAGTATTTAGTGTTTTAGGAAGAACAAGCAAAGAAACTCAAAAACCTGAGGATAGGAAGCTCTGGAGAAGGCAGATAACTATGGAGATTGGAATGAAAAAGATTTGAAAGTAAAGTTTGAAATAATGAAGAAAGGGGGCTATTTATTGGTTTCATAACGACGGTTCAAAACTGATAGTGGTCGACCGTTAACTGACGCACATTGAATGCGTTGGTAACAGGACCGACGAGATGTTTGTCGCATACGTCAAAATCGGGCTCTTCGCTGATGTCATTACTTATCTAGTCGGAGTTCAAAAATTCATATCGTTTCTTGCTATCTTCTTTCCGAGAAACGAGGGGACTATCAGTATACGGTCAAAACCGAGTTTGCCCTTCGAGATTGAAACATGATGGACCGAGGTTCATCATTGTAATATCGAGCCATGATACGAAGTTAGGTTGTCGAGCTCGAGCCCCAGAGATCGATCAAGATCGAGATCGGCCAAGATCGAGCTCGAGACCCAGAGACCGATCAAGATCGAGTTCGGTCAAAATCGAGGACGAACAGATAGAGACCAATCAAGATCGAGATCGGGCCAAGAAACAAAAAAGTTGTTATAGCCGCAATTAGGGGGAGAATCTCGGCGAAAACCACGGCGCAAATCAAGGAGAGACTAATTAATTAATCTATCATGGGATCCCCACTATGTATTCTTAATTATATCCAAAATAAGATTTCTCCACTATATTAAGGGTTGTTATCATTTGTAGAAGGGGGCTCAAATTCATTGAGAGTCATAGAACATAAAGCAATATACAATCCTTTTCTAACTTTGATATTTAGTCATATTGTTCTTCTATCAATCACCCTCCATTCAATTTGAACGTGATAAAATTTGAAGGCTTAGGCTAACTAATTCATTCGGGTTGCATTCATTTCTTTTACAGCTAATTTTGATATTCATTTACTTATTTTTCTCAATTTGTACCAAGTTATACCATGTATCCTTAGAACTACGTATAAATTTAATTACTATCCGTTTTTCGGGTAAACATAGATAACAAAATTTTTACTAGATTTGTGAATTTTATTTTTGTACATAATTAATATATTTCATAATACAATTACAGGATTTAATTAAAATCTACTGAATTTTTCTGAAACCATAAGTAGCCTTCTAGCTCCTCCACTAGTCACATATATATGCTTCTCAATTTCCTAGTCAATTCAATATGATTGATGGACTACATATTTATGTTTCAACATAGATTAGTCAAGATGTAGTTGACCCGTCATATGTTATATATATATATATATGTGTGTGTGTGTGTATATATAGAGAATTCGGGTACATGCAGAGGAGAAGCCTAGATACCCCGGTTAGGAGGTGCGAGCGGTTGGCTCTGACGGGTATAAGGAGAGGTAAAGAGCGGCCAAAGAAGTATTGGGGAGAGGTAATCAGGTAGGACATGACGCGACTTCAACTCACCAAAGACATGACCCTTGATAGGAAGGTATGGAGGGAGAGCATTACAGTTGAAGGTTAGTAGGTAGTTGAATATTTTTCTACTCCGCTTTGTGTGTAAGTCTAGTCGGTCAATGTCGTGTTTTAATATGCAAGTGGTACATGTTATGCTCGTACTATTTTCTAGGACCTTGTCACTGCACTGATTATTGATATTTCTTTTTCAGGTATATTTTCTGACTCTTGGCTCGCTGGTACTATCTTTCTGGTTATGTTGTTGTCATTATTCTATTGTTGCATTTTATCTTCTCACTACTAAAAAACAGCAAATTTACGACTGAATAATTCCGACCAATTTAATTTAGTCGCAATTTTCGACTGATTCAGTCAAAATGTTATTAAAAATACATGTTAATTTTTTATTTTTTTGGCTCAAAATTGCGACTGATTCGGTCACTCAATTACGCGGAAAATACCACAAAAATATAGTTTATGGTTTGGGACTGAATCAGTCGCAAAAATTAAAATTAAAAAAAAATTAATGTATCGACCGATTTGGTCAGAATCTGCAATAAAAATGAGGTATGACTGGTCAACAGGATTTGCGACTGAATTGATCGCAATCTGAAAATTCAAACTTCAAATTTGTGACCGATTCGATTGCAAATATTTTTTTGTAATACAACCCTAACCCATTTTTTTCTTTTTTCCTCTTTCTTCTCTAGCTTTTTTGCCTCTCCTCCCCTCCCCTCTTCTGCCCCCATCCACTCTATCTCTTGATTTTCTCCTCTAATCTAAACATAAAAGGTATGGTTTCCCTCTCTCTCTCTCTCTCTCTCTCTCTCTCTCTCCCTCACCTGCTCCATTTCCCCGTCCAACCCCCTCCCCCCCCAAATTTTTTATTCTCAATTTGTTTAACTCGTTTTTTATGCAGGAATCTGGTGGCTCATCTCCCCTCCGGTGGTGGTTCGGCAGCATATTCGTTGGTCGTTTTCTAGATGTTTTTGCATTAATTTAGCAAAATAGTGTGTACAAATTAGCTATATAATTTGTAATATAGTATAGATAAATTAGCATTAACTTTTGCAATATAATATGTATATAGTGACTTGTTTAGATTAATTAGCTATTTTTTAAATTCTTTTTAGTTAGATGTTCTTGTGAAAATGGCCAGTATACTTTTATGTATCCAATAGTAAATCAAGAAAAAAATTTAGAATAATTTGGATTTGTTCTATAAGTATGAAATTCTTGTTTATATAAAAAACAACTTAAGTACTTGTACGTCGTATAATTTAGGTTATGATAGTTAGAGTTGAACAATATTTTAAAGAGTTAGAATTTTTATACATTCAAGTTATGTTAGTTAAGAAACAACTTAAGTGTTAATACTTCTCTGTTTCGGCTTTTCGTTTGGAAATTCTCTGTGCCCTATCTATGTGTTAATTATATTATTATTTATTATTGGACCGAAATGGAGAAGATGCAATCAATTAAGTATTAGAGCGCTATCATATGCTAATTTAAAATAAATTAGATTAATTATTATATTTTAGGACTTTTTTGTCTTACAATTGTTTAATGTACATATTAATATTGAAACCACCCAAGTATTATAGTAAAATATATAATTAAACTATTTAGAAATTAGGAGAATATAACTTAGTAAGTAGTATAAATAAGATAAATATGTCAACTTCTAGTTGTTTTTGTTTGTGTAGATAGCTTTTGCGTATCGTAAATAGATGTATAATAGGAATCATCTTAATCGTGTGGGGTTAAGAGATGAATTTAAAGAAGGGGTTGCTGGATTTATTGCTAAGGCAAGGACACTTGATCATTTTTGTATTGAAGGAACGATTAGGTTCCCTTGTGTGAAATGCAAGTGTGTTAAGTTATTGGGAGAAGATGTTGTTAGGTGTCATCTTTTTAAAAACGGGTTTACGAAAAATGTCTGGAGTCATCGCTTGGCAAAGTGGAACACCCACGAGTAGAAGAAGAAGAGTGAACAAGCAAAGTTAAACAGAACTTCTACTAAGGATGGAGCGTTGCATACTGGAGGTTCAATTAGCTTTGCAGCTCATCGTTTGAGAATGGTAATTTTATTATAAAATATTCTTAGTTTAACAAGTATGCAAATTGAACATATATATATAATTACTTCTTAATTTTCAGGAAAAGAGGCGTGGGGGAGATGTGACTTATGTTGAGGTCTTTAGGGAGACCCACAAGAAGAAGAAAAAGGGCGTCACAATAGAAGGATGGGTCGAATCGCGTGCTTCAGAGACATTTGTACGATCCCAACACCAACACTATATTATTTTTCCCTATTGGTTTATTTTATTTATATAACGTGTATTATTTTTATTTCAGGACAAGTATCATATTGATCTTAATGTATGGTAACAAACTCATCCTGAAGGAACTCAGCCGGCCCCGGAGGATATGACTGCAATTTGGACAAAGACGGCTGGTGGCGTCAATAAAGGTATAAATATTATGTAGTTATCTATTTTGGTATTAGTTTGAAAGTTGCGTGTTTGTTTTATTACTTCTTTTACTTTATTTCTCGTGAAAATAATAAATAAAGGCCGAGTCAACGGGATTGGAGTACAACCATCCTCTAGTCGTACACCAACAACATTATTCACTGGGGCATCAGTTTTCCAAAAAGATATGTAAGCTATGCGTCAAAAAGTGGATCAAATGTCGCAAGAATTTCAAGCACCTTAGGCTTTGATCCAAAAATTATTGAAAAGGAAAAGCAAGAAAGGAGCTACAATGGAGTGTGAGTCTGAGGAGGAGACTGATTCTAAATAGGCTATTTGAATGTTTTAGAGTTGAAGTTAGAGACATGTGTAATTTATGTTGTTTGATAGTTGGTTGAATTGTTATAAATTTTACTATTCACTTTATAGTAAATATTGGATTTGGATTGTTATATTAGGTTTTTGGATTGTTATATTAGGTTTTTGTTTGGTTGTTAGGTGTTTTGTTGGCTGTTTTATTTAGCATGTGGTGTAATTAGAAATACAGCAGAGTTCTGCTTAAAATGCCCATATTTGTGACTAAATCAATCACAAATTTTACCAGAAATGTCACGATCCAAAATTTCCACCACATGCGTCGTGATGACACTTAATCTCTAAGATTAGGTAAGCCAATTACAACAATAATTCAAGCCATTTTTTTAATATGAATTAAATAGGTAATCAAAACCCAACAACAGAAATATTTACAACCACCTCCCAAGACTGGTAATACTGAGTCAAGAACTCTAACTGAATACATGAAATGATCTCGAGGATTGAATACTCAATATTGTTTGAATAATAAATAACATTACAATAAAATGGAAAGACTCCAAGTAACTGCGACGACCAAGCAGCTCTACCTTGAATCCTTGCAATCCCACTCTAACTCTGTCCGAGTCCGATATCTCTAATACCTGCCTCTGCATAAAAATGTGCAGAAGTGTAGTATGAGTACACCACAGTCGGTACCCAATAAGTATCAAGACTAACCTCAGTGGAGTAGTGACGAGATACATTCAAAACACTCACTAGTCTAATAACCTGTGCAATATAGTATACAAAATAATAGGAAACAAATAACAATAAAGGCAACACAAATCAACCAGTGATATGCACAACATGGCAACAAGAACACCATTAATATTGCTCAAAAACTAAAAAATACAATGTATACCCAATTAAATCAAGTCCTTCAAATAAATATCTTTCATATATAATTCTTCCGAATAAATCTCTTTCAAATATAATTCCCTCAAAAAAAAATCTTTCAAATATATTTCCTTCAAATAAATATCTTTCCAATATAATTCCTTCAAATAAATCTCTTTCAAATATAATTTCCTCAAACAAATATCTTTTGAATAAAAGTCACCTTGTGACACTTCATTTCAAAATCATAAAGTATGGGTCTCAGCCCAATTTCATATTTTCACGACACCTCGTGCCAATTTCTCTATCACAACCGCACGGACAACTCACGTGCCAAATATTATTATCAATTAACCACAGCACCTCGTGCCCACATTTCATATCACAACTGCACGGACAATTCACGTGCCAATATTATCATGATTTTCTCACGGCACCTCGTGCCCACATTTTTTTTCATAATCCGCCCGACAATAGCCACAGGCTCCCAATTTTAACATAAATCGGACTATTATCAATTTACTAACAACAAGACAAATTGCACAAGGTATAAAAATGAACACAAGGAAAATCACAACATCACATAAAAATTACCGACGCAACAACTCCACATCATCACATACCATCCCTGACAATAGCCATCATTATCTCTCTTATAGCCACCCTCATCACTCATATAATAGCCTCCCTTATCCCTCCACCCTAACAATATCAATAGCCACCCTTATCACTCTTATAGCCACCCTTATTGCTCCGCTCAGACAATATCCCAACACACATAAAAATAGTGAAATGCCACCCTTATGCCCACATAATATCAACATTGGAATACCACCCTTATATCCTCAAAATAATAACTCAACAATTTACACATAATATTATTACGTCAACATAACAAAAAAATCAATTCATAACACAATTTGTCCAATGGCCACAACCAATTCCAAATATATAACAAATCAATTAATTTCACAACAAATAGCCCAAGGCTCCACACAATGTATATAAAACCTCAAAACAACAACAGAGATGGGAAAATAACTCAGCATATGACAACACCTTCTTCTTAAGCTTGTTTAATTAATTATTTGCAGGGAAAAAATCCATAATGAAATTAAATTCAAAGAAATATCAAACCATCAAACTCACGAAATTCACATAAATATACAAGTAATAATCACATCAAATTATCATATAAAAATAAATTTAATAAATGCGAATTGAGGCATGGCAAATAGATGATTAAATAAATACCAACAATTATCCAATTTACTACACAATATGCCCAAGACTTTAACACAATAAATTTTGCACATATAAGCCCGAGTACGTACTCGTCACCTCGTGTACACGGCTTTTCACATTTCACAAATGGCACATAACACTCGATGCCTAAGGGGTAATTCCCCACTCAAGGTTAGGCAAGATACTTACCTTTTTGAAGTTATGTCGATATTCCAAAATCGCCTTCTTGCTTGAATTGACTACCGGACCGCTCAAATTTATCCAAATTAATCGTATAACTTCATTAAAATTCATCGGAAACAATTCTGGATAATAAAACGTCGACGTAAAAATTTATACTAAAAAGTCAACAAAAGTCAATGCAGGGCCCGCCTCTCGGAACCCAACATAATTTTTATAAAATCCGAACACCCATTCCGATACGAGTTCAATCATACCAATTTTATCAAATTCCGATAACAACTCAACCTCCAAATCTTAAATTTTTATTTTTTGGAAGATTTTGCAAAAATCTTGATTTCTTCCATTAAAATCTAAATTAAATGATGAATATAACCATAGATTCATGAAATATAATCACTTTAGGATATAAAACATTTACCGACACCAAGATTGTGAAAACTCCCTCCAGAATCGCCCAAACACGAGCTCCAAAATTTCCAAAACGAAAATGACGAAATGATCATATTTGGTCTTTTTAACATTCTGCCTAATTTTCGCTTCTGCGAACATATTTCTGCATCTGCGGCCTAGCTTTTACGAGCCAAGATGCGCACCTACTCTGCCTTCGCTTCTGCGAGCACTGGCCGTACCTGCGCTTCCGCTTCTGCGCAATTGTTGCCGCATCTGCGGCCTTCTCCATCAGCCTTGCCTAGCTCCCCTTCACTCGCTTCTGCAATGAAGCATCCGCAGAAGCAAGATTACCAGTAATTAAAATACCAGCAATTCCAATTGTCCAAAAATCGATCTGTTAACCATCCGAAATTCACCAGAGGTCCTCAGGACCTTAACCAAATATACCAACATGTCCCAAAATATAATACGAACTTAGTCGAGGCTTCAACCACGTCAAACAACGCCGAAATTATGAATCGTGTATCGAATCGAACTATGAATTTTCAAATATTCCAACTTCTATATTTTGCGCTGAAACGTATCAAATCAATCCAGAATGACTATAAATTTTACACACAAGTCATAAATGACGTAGTGGAGCTATTCCAATTTTCGGAATCGAAATTCCACCTCGTTATAAAAAATTCAACCTTCGGTTGTACTTTCCAAAAATCTTCTATTTTTCTATTTTCGCCAAAATGCGTCGAATTGTCCTACGGATTTCCAAATCTAAATACGAACATACGCCTAAGTCCGAAATCATCATACGAAGCTACTGCCATTATCAAAATTCCATTTCGGGGTCGTTTGCTCAAAAGTCAACTCTCCGGTCAACTCTTTCAATTTAAATTTCTAAATAAGAATTGTTCTTTTAATTTAATTATGAATCTTTAGAAAATCAAACTCGATCACACCCACGGGTCA
Organism: Nicotiana tomentosiformis; assembly: GCF_000390325.3. Lineage (NCBI taxonomy): Eukaryota > Viridiplantae > Streptophyta > Magnoliopsida > Solanales > Solanaceae > Nicotiana > Nicotiana tomentosiformis. The sequence goes on along the minus strand of NC_090817.1, from coordinate 93,889,783 downwards.
TAATACATATTACGAAACTACTCGAGACCTTAAGTCACTGAACGGTGCGTTAATTCTTAAAACGACAAGTCGGGTCGTTACAAGGAATTACCCAAATTTGCGACTAATTCAGTCGCAAATTGAAAATTTCTATCAAAATTTAATTAGGATTTGCGACTGAATTAGTCGCAAATGAAGAAATACCGATATTTTAAATTAATTAATAATCAATATTTACGACTATTTCGGTTAGAATAATTAATTAAAAAATAATTTTTTTTTAATTTTCCGACGGAATCAATCGAAACTTTTAATTTATATATATATTTTTAATTCTGGTCAGTGACGGAATTAGTTGCTAAATTTGCGACTGATTCGGTCCCAAATGGCCTAATTTCAAATATCCCCGTATTTTTCAGTTTGCGACTGAATCCGCCGCAAATTTTCGACTGACTCTGTCGCTAATATATTGCGACCACATGTTTCCAACTGACACTTTTCAGCCGGAAATCCGTCGGAAAAAATAATTTTCGACCGATTTCTGACTGATTTGACATTCGCAAATTTGCTGTTTTTTAGTAGTGTCTTGTGTCGAGGGTCTATTCGGAAATAATCTCTCTACCCCCAAGGTAGGGGTAAGGTCTGCGTACACACAACCTCCCCAGAACCTACTTGTGAGATTATACTGGGTTGTTGTTTATATATATATATCCGAGTCAGGAATATTCAGACATCATTATCATCGCAGCTTTTCTAGAGAAAAAAAATACAAAATTACGCTAGAGAATACTCGAAAACTAAGTAATAGCTACAAGTAAACCGCTGTTGATGATTGAAATGGTCCCAGATCGATAGAACAGAATAAGTTTCCAAGTAAAACTAGATCTTTTGTCCGAACTACTGTGTTCTGCATAATATAGTAGTAGTAATTAACATAAAACTTGAAGAAGAAAATAGTGTATATTGAACGATGATGTAGAACTTAAACTCATTTGCAAATGAAAATGAGATTAGTTATAGCGATGTGGTTCTATGTGCACTTACTTGAAGCATGCGTTAACAAATATATTGACCCTTTTTTTAAAGTATTTGGTGCTTTACTCTCACTTTGTAAGGTAAACTTTTAAAATGTGAGCTAAACTTTAGCTTCATAAAAATAACAGACACGTGTGATATATTCCATTAAGAAAACAAAATGTTGAGGGTCAATTCCCATTAATCTCTTTAATTAATCAAACAAAATAAAGTGGTTGAAGATATTGTATTAAAGTCTTGATTTGGGACCCCTGATTTAATGATAATGTTAGAATAATTGATTCATGAAACATTGTGGGCCTTAATTAAAACGCTGTTTGTGTCTGGTTAGGTGGTAGGATGGAGAAATTCATAGCAAGATCATCTAAAATTTCCACCGCTATGTCTAGTTCCCAACCGTCACCGAGCCAATTTGGGTCAATTTTTCGCAACCGATTGACACTGCGCGGCAGCAATCTGATACTCAAATTACTCAACCTTTCCCAACACTTAGCCAACTTTTCATCAAGTTTGGCTTCCCACAAGATTCGGCAGCAACATAATAAAAAGAATACTATCAGATACGGGAAAACCCAACCTTTGTATTAATTTTAAAATATACAAAGGACCTCTCTTTGCTATGAATACAATCCGTTCACATCCCACTTCGTCCGACCAAGATCACAAATAGATCTTGTCACACTAAGACCTGCGAACGCCCCAGCCTTAGCCCACTTTCGGAAACACTTAGAAACCCTCATGTTTTTCTCTTGTTTCCCACTTTGCTATGAACACAAGTCGTTCATAGCTACTAAAACCTGCCTACGCCCAGCCTTAGCCTACTTTTGAAAACACTTAGAAACACTCATGTTTCTCTCTTGGTTTCCCACTTTGCAAAGATCACAAACCGATCTTTGCTCACTAAGACCTGCCCACGCCCAGCCTTAGCTCTCTTTTGGAAACACTCAGAAAGCATCGCCTTTCTATATTGTTTCCTACTTAGTCAAGATCATAAGTAGATCTTGATATACTAAGACCTCCCTAGGCCCAGCCTTAGCCCACTTTTGGAAACATTTAGTAACCCTCACGTTTCTCTCTTGTTTCCTATTTTTCACAGATCACAAGTCGATCTTGCAAACTAAGACCTCCTCAATGCCTAGCCTTAGCCCCTTTTCGGAAATAATTAGAAACACTCATGTTTCCCTTTTGTTTCCTATTTAGCACAAATCACATGTCGATTTTGCAAACTAAGACTTGCTCAACGCCTAGCCTTAGCCCATGTTTTTGAAATATTTAGAAAGACTCACCTTCCTAACTTGTTTTTCTTTCTTTGCTATGAACACAAGTCATTCATAGCCCACTTAGTCAAGATCACAGGTCGATCTTGACACACTAAGACCTGCCCATGCCAAGCCTTAGTTCCACTTCGTCTTGGAGACCCTCTTCTTCATTTGAAGACCCTCTCTTTTTTCTCGGAGACCCTTTTCTTCTTGAAAACCCTCTCCTTCTGTTCGGAGACCCTCTTCTTCTTTAAAGACCCTCTCCTTCTTTGGAAGCCTGACATCTAACCTTTTTTTTTCTGGAAGGATCACATTTTGAACTCCCTCACTTGATCTAAGACTAATCTGAGTCTTGATCCTCTCTTTCAAGACAACTCTCAGTCTTGATGCCTTTCTTCACGAAATGCCCCCATATATATAGATATAGGGGCCGCCACTGACAGATTTGAAGGGACAACTTACAAATGGGCAATTTCATTCTTGTGCTTTGCCCAGTCAAAGCACTAATAAGCAATTAACCATTTAATGGGGTACTTACCCACGAAATGGCCCTCTTCAGCACTTACTCTGTTTTGTGGAGCACTCAGCCTTATTTGTGGACCACTTAGCTCTTTGGTGGTGCACTCAGCCCTTTGGTGGAGTATTGGTCCCACAACCCAATGAACCAAACCTTACACACAACATTGCTAAATCTGATCCTATCTTGTAGTTGACATCCCCAAATTACATAGGCCATTATCTTACACGAAATGACATTACATACAAGCACTAAACAGACATGGGTACAAGTCATTACAAAAATATAACGGCCCACTACTTTGGCATATGCTCTGCATGTGCCCTTTTTCTTGGTTAGCTATTGCATGCCCCAAGGCTGGCATTATGCCTAGCCTTGGATGATTTTGACATTGCCCTGCGCCAATGTCTTGTCCGCAACCTGTTGTCCATGATTTTACCGCACACGCCCGATGCCTGTCGCCCGCACATTGTCTTAGCCTCATTTCTGCCTTGTCTTTGTCAACACTTGTTTCACCCGTGCCATTGCTTCTCTTTTGTATCACATAGCTTTGCCTTAGCTATTTAAACCCTTTGACAGCATTTCGTGCCTCCGTGATTTAGCTTGCTTGTACTTGGAACTTCCATAACTTGAAATGCCCGTATCTTTGTCTTTGGTGCACATGATGTGCCATGCCGTCCAAACTTGCCCACTTTGACTTTCAAGCCTTTGTCAAGCCTGTCTTGCCTGTCCCAAGACCTTGGCCAATACTTGTTCTCATGATAATGTTTCTCGTCCATTGTCCCGCATGTTCGTTTTGCTCCCGCATAGGTCAATGGCAAGGCCATCACGCCCCAATCCTTGCCACAGTTGCGCCACATCTGATGTCAAAGACTTGGGTCCTAACAAATCACCCGCACCCTTTGAAATCGACGTCCTCGTCGAGCCGACTTAATGGATCTGCCCCAAGGAGTTATTGACAGACAACGCCCCTGTTGTTCCATTTCACAAGAGAGTTTCCCGGGCTTGAGCACTTCTTGTTCTCACGAATTGTTCCATCATTGGCGCAGTTAAACATTTTTGCCACAAGCCATGTTTTCAAATAGCAACATCAAATCTGCTATTGATTGTCTTACCACCGCCACGAATCTTGCTCTGCTCTAATACTCGTCTATCCGAGAAGTTCTGCTAAGCTTTGATACCAGTTTGTCAGAGCACTTCTGCTTCACTCTGATACTAGTTGTATCAAAGTACTTTCATCTCAGCTCTAATACCAGTTGTCACAAGGCCAATTTGGGTCAGTTTTTCGCAACCGATTGACACTGCGCGGCAGCAACCTGACACTCAAGTTACTGAGTCTTTCCCAACACTTAGCCAACTTTTCATCAAGTTTGGCTTCCCACAAGATTCGGCAGCAACATAAAGAGAACACCATCAGATACGAAAAAACCCAACCTTTGTATTAATTTCAAAATATACAAAGGACCTCTCTTTTCTATGAACACAATCCGTTCACAGCCCACTTCGTCCGGCCAAGATCACAAATAGATCTTGTCACACTAAGACCTGCTAACGCCCCAGCCTTAGCCCACTTTCGAAAACACTTAGAAACCCTCGCATTTCTCTCTTGTTTTCCACTTTGCTATGAACATAGGTCGTTCATAGCTACTAAGACCTGCCTACGCCCAACCTTAGCCCACTTTTGAAAACACTTAGAAACACTCACATTTCTCTCTTGTTTTTCCACTTTGTAAAGATCACAAGTCGATCTTTGCTCACTAAGACCTGCCCTCGCCCAGCCTTAGCCCTCTTTTGGAAACACTCAGAAAGCATCACCTTTATATCTTGTTTTCCACTTAGTCAAGATCATAAGTCGATATTGACATACTAAGACCTGTTTACGCCCAGCCTTAGCCCACTTTTGAAAACACTTAGAAACCCTCACGTTTCTCTCTTATTTCCTATTTTGCACAGATCACAAGTCGATCTCGCAAACTAAGACCTGCTCAATGCCTAGCCTTAGCACCTTTTAGGAAATATTTAGAAACACTCATGTTTCCCTCTTATTTCCTACTTTGCACAGATCGCATGTCGATCTTACAAACTAAGACTTGCTCAGCACCTAGCCTTAGCCCACGTTTTTGAAACATTTAGAAAGACTCACCTTCCTAACTTGTTTACCTTTCTTTGCTATGAACACAAGTCATTCATAGCCCACTTAGTCAATATCACAGGTCGATCTTGACACATTAAGACCTACCCATGCCAAGCCTTAGTTCCACTTCATCTTGGAGACCCTCTTCTTCATTTGAAGACCCTCTCCTTCTTCTCGGAGACCCTCTTCTTCTTGAAGACCCTCTCCTTTTGTTCGGAGGCCCTCTTCTTCTTTAAAGACCCTCTCCTTCTTTGGAAGCCTCACATCTGACCCTCATTTTTTCTCGAAGGATCACATTTTGAACTCCCTCACTTGATCTAAGACTAATCTGAGTCTTGATCCTCTCTTTCAAGACCACTCTCAGTCTTGATGCCTTTCTTCATGAAATGCCCCCATATATATAGATATAGGGGCTAGCACTGGCAAATTTGAAGGGACAACTTACAAAGAGGCAATTACATCCTTGTGCTTTCCCTAGTCAAAGCACTAATAAGTACTTAACCATTTAATGGGGTACTTACCCACGAAATGGCCCTCTTCAGCACTTACTCTATTTTGTGGAGCACTCACCCTTGTTTGTGGACCACTTAGCTCTTTGATAGAGCACTAAGCCCTTTGGTGGAGCGTTGGTCCCACAACCCACTGAACCAAACCTTAGACACAACATTGCTAAATCTGATCCTATCTTGTAGTTGACATTCCCCAACTACATAGGCCATTATCTTACACGAAATGACATTACATACAAGCACTAAACAGACATGGGTACAAGTCATTACAAAAATACAACAGCCCACTGCTTTGGCATGTGCTCTGCATGTGCCCTTTTTCTTAGTCAGTTATTGCATGTCCCAAAGTTGGCATTGCGCCCAGCCTTGGCTGATTTTGACATTGCTTCGCGCCAATATCTTGTCTGCAACCTGTTGTCCATTATTTTACCGCACACGCCCGACGCCTGTCGCCCGCACAATGCCTTAGCTGTATTTCTGCTTTGTCTTTGTCAACACTTGTTTCACCCGTGTCATTGCTTGTCTTTTGTCTCACATAACTTTGCCTTAGCTATTGAAATCTTTTGCCATCATTCCGTGCCTCCGTGATTTAGCTTGCTTGTACTTGGCGCTCCCACAACTTGAACTACTCGTACCTTTGTCTTTGGCGCACATGCCGGGCCATGCCGCCCACACTGCCTTTCAAGCCTTTGCCAAGCATATCTTGCTTGTCCCAAGACCTTGGCCAATACTTGTTCTCATGACAATATTTCTCGTCCATTGTCCCGCGTGATCGTTTTGCTCCCGCATAGATCAATGAAAGGCCATAACGTCCCAATCCTTGCCACAACCGCGCCAGGTCTGATGTCAAAGATTTGGGTCCTAACACCAACCCAACCAAGAAAAAGGAAAAGTAGAAAAGGAGGAAAACAAAATACAAAATATTCCTTTCTTATATCATATATGTATGAAATTCGGAAAGTTAGTATTAATAAGCTTAAATCCTCAAGTTTCACTCTTTATAAGAATAAAAAGTTCTTTATTTTCAAAGCTGAGCCTGTACTAATAATTTTTACAGTTTGTTTGGATGGTTGTATTGTATTGTATTATATTATTACTTTAAATACAATATTTGTTTTTATTGTTATTTTAAATTTAATTGTATCGTATTGTTAAACCCTTTGTTACATAACGACGAAACGTGCCACTTTATGGAACGGCCGATTTGATGTGGCCACGTCGTTACCTCTTTTTTTCTCATATTGTCCTTTCTTATTATTATATAATCCTATTTTATCCTTTACCTAACCTTTTTATATAATAATTCTACCTCGTACCTTACTTTTTCTTTATAATATTGCAAGTTTATTTTTCATATTATTGGTACATGATATTATGAAACGACGAAAAATAATACAATGATCCAAACATTATTTATATTAAAATGAAACAGTACGATACAAGACTATAACAAGCATCCAAACAAGGTGTTAGTTAAATTAAAAGGATTCCAATCATTTCAACGGACTCCTCCGATCTTTGTGGTGAACTTCTACTTTAAGTTCCCTGTGGGGAGTTGTGACACGTTCTAGTGATCGGTGTTTTAAGAGATTTCAAGTTGTTTGCAAATGGGCCACATTACTTTAGGATGTGTTTAATTCATACACACCGACAATATAAATTTTTTTACACAATTAAATTATCCAAAAAATATTTATAGTTAATTCACGTTAAAAGTGAGATTTATAATCTTAAAAATTATAAAAATATATCAGTTGATACTAACTCAATCTCACAATCTAGCTCCAAAAAAAAGAACACCAACTCATTTTTCAACCAATGTGGGACTTAACCCACTCTAACAAAAATAAAGCAGGATTTCAACTTTTTATGAACTATTAAAAGGACATTTCAGTTAATTAAATGACTTTACAAGATCCAAAAATCATAGTAGGATCCTTTGTAGGGTTGTTCCACTAGCTTTTTGAAACTTTAATGAATGATCTGAAGTTGCTACATAATAATTAAAAGATATTGCATGAACCCGTACAATCACTTTTTATCCCCAACTATAATCCTTAAAGCTTGTTTTCTTATTAGCAATTCCGGCGACCAAATTAATGAAGATTTCCAACTTGTCAACTTATAGTTTGAATGCATGCATTTGAAATACTTCTTGTCTGAAGGGTGCTTGAATTATTAGGCAAAATTACATGCTATAATTAGTGACGCGTATAAATAAATTATCTTTTTATTATCTTCTGTCAAGTAAAATCGCATCTAAAAAAACATGATTGGCAGAATCAACGGGGAGAAAAAACCTTGTTGCGCTTAACCTATTCGATGATTATTTCTACTAAATAATATTAAGTCTCCTATGCATGCATTTGAAATACTTCTTGTCAGAAGGGTGCTTGAATTATTAGGTAAAATTACATGCTATAATTAGTGACGCGCATAAACAAATTATCTTTTTATTATTTTCTGTCAAGTAAAATCGCATCTAAGAAAATATGATTGACAGAATCAACGAGAGAAAAGACCTTGTTGCGCTTAAGCTATTCGATGATTATTTCTACTAAATAATATTAAGTCTCCTATGCATGCATTTGAAATACTTCTTGTCTGAAGGGTGCTTGAATTATTAGGCAAAATTACATGCTAT